>NW_027094100.1:713043-1108043 GCF_029207755.1 Chamaea fasciata
TCTCCATTAAAACATGTTAATATTTGATTAAAAAAAAATATCCGTTGAGTGTTGGCACTTTCGAAAGGAGTGCAGAAAATGCAGCTTGTCCCAGGCTGCACTCAGGCTGTGCTGCTGCCTACAGATTTTGAGATTTTCTTTCATTATTATTTTCCCCAATTCAGGAAAGGCCTTCACTACGGCTGTCTGAGGGAGGTAGGATTCAAACCCGAATTGCTGTTGTAGGGATTGAAAATGTTTTGGAAGTGCTCTGTACTGCTCAGTTCAGACCACTGTTTCTGAGAGCTGCCACGGTGGCAGATCCTGCCCAGAACACTTTTGTCTCCTTGTGAAGATGGTATCAATCACGTCTGCTCCTGACAAGCCCCGAGGAGAGGAGCATTTATCAGGATCTATTAGAACAGTCTAAAAAAATTCCAGAAATGACATTTCACGGCGAGGGGGATGATCTGGTTGGAAAATAGCAGAAATTTGATGCTTTCCCTCAAGAATTCTGCGCTGCCTCCTTATATAGCTGCTGTCATCACACCCTGCTCACACCTCACTCCTCTTACTTCAAGGGCTGCTTTTTATAAATTCCCACGTCAGTGCAGGGGAAGGTTCCAAAGGGGCCTGAGCAGGAGCCCCAGGGTGCTGGGCCAGGGCTGCTCTCTGTCCCCAGGCCCTGGGCAGGGATTTTGGGGGCTGTGTCTGGTTTTGAGGGTGGGCAGGCCCTGGCACAGGGTGCCCAGAGCAGCTGTGGCTGCCCCTGGATCCCTGGCAGTGCCCAGGGCCAGGCTGGACAGGGCTTGGAGCAGCCTGGGACAGCGGGAGGTGTCCCTGCCATGGCTGTGGGGTGGCACTGGGTGGGATTTAGGGCAGGGGTTTGATGGTTCTGGGGCACAGGGAGGACACAGCAGCCCCTGTTTCCCCTTTGCTGCCCCATCCTGACCCCCCTGCCCAGCCAGGCCGGTGTCACCCGGGCAGGGACATTGTCCCCAGGGCTGAGCACGGCCCCGGGCACTGCCCTGCAGCACACCCAGCTCTCCCCAGGACTGCCCGGGCCCTCTCGTGCTCAAACCTGCCACCACACACGTTCGTCTGGGCCATAAAATCTGCGGGCCCATTAAAGCAGATTATGCGCTAATAATTATGCAAATATTCCTTCAGTGAAACTATAAAAAATCTCATGAAGATTTAGCACTTGGCCATTACGGGAGAGGAATACGTGGCAAATGAAAATGAAGATCGTCATTAACTTTAAGGAGTTGGGGGAATTTTTTTGCCATCGTTTAAATCCGTGATTTGGGACGTCTTTGCAGGTTTAACCTGGAGGAGATGATTACTCGTAATGGTGCCAAAATCCAGCTGCAGGATGGAAATCTGCTCTTCCTGGAAAAGACAGCTCACCTGCGTTGTCCTTTTGGAGAGAACTTAAATACTGCATTTATAAAAAGCCGAATAACGTTTGTGCTCCCATCAGGCAGCCCCAAAGGGAACATCCAGGCTCCTGTTCCAGGCACAGCTCAGGGCTGGGGAGGAATTCCCAGGGCTTGGCCACTCCACTGCCCTGGGCTGAGCTGTGGCTGCAGGGTGGAGCACGAGCCCGCTGCCCACAGAGCTTTCCACGGGGGATGGAGGGATAAAACATTGGCTGAGGAGACCACCCAGAGGAGAAAATCCTGTTTAATTCATTGAAGCTGGGCTCAGCATCCAGGTATGATGCTTTGTCCTTTGTTAACTGTAAGCCTTCAGGGGCCCTGGAGGTGCAGGGGCCACAGTGACAGCGGGGTGTCCAGGCCTGATGGATCCGTCCCAACAGAAATTTTAAAAGGCAATTTTTTCATCATGCTCGGGCTGAGTGGCGTAGAAAGCTGCAGAGCATTGGAGGCCCTGGTGTGTGCCCAGTGCGGGGGCTGAGGAGCTGCAGCCCCTCGGAGAGGCTGGGCTGCGTTTGTTCATTGTGCAGAGGCCGAGGAGAGCCCTGGTGGCAACAGGAAAAATCGTGTTTGTGTCTCAGCAGGAGCTGCAGCCTGGGCTGTGCCGCCCACCCAGCACCTCCCCTCCTGTCCCCTCCTGTCCCCTCCTGTCCCCTCCTGCCCTGCTCCACCACAGCACCACAGCAGAACCCTCCAGGGCTCACGGGGGGGCCGGGAGTGTCTCATGGCCAGCAGAACGAGGGGTCACGTGTAATGGTTCTCATGAATAATTATCCATGGTTTATGTTATTAAATTTTATGTTATTATATTTCACATTAATGATGATACAGAGATACAGAGATATAGAGATGTAGAGATATGGATATAGGTATAGGTATAGATATAGATATAGAGATTTATCTATATCTCTATATAGATATAGATATAGATATAGATATAGATATAGATATAGATATAGATATAGATATAGATATAGATATAGATATAGATATAGATATAGACTAGAGATAGAGATAGAGATAGAGATACAGACTTGTTCTCTTGGCCTAATGATGAAAAGAAAAGCTCACAGCTCCGTGAGTAGAGCCATTGATTTTAGCACTGCTAATAGCACTAAACTGCTATTCCTAACACATTATGTTAAAATTGCACACATTAGATGTCTTTATTGGATTTAAAAAATAATTAGGGTAGCTTAATAACAACTTCAATAGCAGAGGCAAGAGCACAGAGAAAGCAGAACTCACATTTTGGCTCCCAGGTGTCAGCTGGGCCAGAGCAGGATGGAGCTCAGGGAAATGTCTGGGAATGAATGGAAAGGGGGGAGCTGTGGATTTCTCCTGGAGGTTCAGCCAAGGGCATCGCTGGTGCCGTCAGCTCAGTCCCTCAGGCACGAGGAGCCCTTGTGCTGTCCCTGCGGCAGCTTTATCTGCCTTTGCTGTCAGCCCAGGGGAGGGAACTGGGGGGGGAGAGGATGCTGGGCTGGGCTGGAATGGCCCCAGCTGCAGCAGGGGTGACAGTGTCCCTTTGTCCCCGGCTGCCAGGGGTGGTGCAGGAGCACAGCCCGGGGGACAGGGGCTCTCCCAGCCCTGCTCCCGGTCCTGTGCTCCAAATTCCAACATCAGATGTCCTGACAGCCCTTCCCTTCCCTTCCCTTCCCTTCCCTTCCCTTCCCTTCCCTTCCCTTCCCTTCCCTTCCCTTCCCTTCCCTTCCCTTCCCTTCCCTTCCCTTCCTTCCCTTCCCTTCCCTTCCCTTCCCTTCCCTTCCCTTCCCTTCCCTTCCCTTCCCTTCCCTTCCCTTCCCTTCCCTTCCCTTCCCTTCCCTTCCCTTCCCTTCCCTTCCCTTCCCTTCCCTGCCCTGCCCTGCCCTGCCCTGCCCTGCCCTGCCCTGCCCTGCCCTGCCCTGCCCTGCCCTGCCCTGCCCTGCCCTGCCCTCCCCTCCCCTCCCCTCCCCTCCCCTCCCCTCCCCTCCCCTCCCCTCCCCTGCCCCGCCCCAATGAAATGTGCAGACGGGTTTGGCGGTGGCAGCCCGGTGCGGCACGGGCACACCTGCCCAGGAGTTTGGTGAGGGGAGGTGGTTCTGGGGCCTCCTGGCTGCTCCTTGCTGGCATCCCTGGGACAAAACAAACCCAAAGAGCTCTGCCTTGTTTTCTCCTCCCATAAACTGGGCACAATAATAAAAATACATCTGGAAAGATGCAAAATTTATGCCACGGAGAGGATGTTCATGGTATTAATGGCTGTAGTGATTTTTTTAACGAGTCTCTGATGAACCCATTTTTCTCAAGCTTTTCTTTGGGAGGCAGCTCATTACGACGCAGTTTGATTGCTGCAAGTTCTTCTCGCCGTGCCTTAAAAATCCTGAGCGTTCTGGTGTTATTTCGGAGCCATCAGTGACATTTG
Organism: Chamaea fasciata; assembly: GCF_029207755.1. Classification (NCBI taxonomy): domain Eukaryota; kingdom Metazoa; phylum Chordata; class Aves; order Passeriformes; family Sylviidae; genus Chamaea; species Chamaea fasciata. The sequence goes on from NW_027094100.1 coordinate 716,866, forward strand.
TGTCCTCCCAGCCCTGCTGGGTGACGCAGTGTCACACCCAGAGCGGGGCCGTGCAGGGGACACCCGGGGACGGTGACAAGCTCAGGGCTCCTGTTCCCGCGGAGCTCAGGGGACGTTTTCTGCTCCCTCCCTTTCCATGGGTGCTGGTCTCTGTTTTGGGGGTGTTCCCAGGGACAGGCTGAGGGTCTGCAGCCCCCCCGTGCCAGGGACAGTCTCCCTGAGTGCCCACAGGATTCCCGCTCACGCGGACCACAACAAACGCCGGCCTTGTCTTTGGTAGATTTTTATTTATCAATAAAACGATACTACAAAACATGGGAAACATCTGCATTTAATACAGACCCGCTGATACTGTGCCAGATTTTAACCTGCTGTATTTACAGACTTCTCCCTGCACAGCCCCGGGGCACGGCGGCGGGGCTGGGGCAGCAGCAGAGAGAGAACCGCGGGGCGAGCAGCGAGTGAGTGTCCTGTGCCTGCCCTGAGCCAGCCGTGAGCCCTAAGCCCAGCCCTGAGCCCAGCCCTGAGCCCGGCCCTGAGCCCGGCCCTGTGCCCTAAGCCCTGAGCCAGCCCTGAGCCCTAAGCCCTGAGCCCTGAGCCCGGCCCTGAGCCCAGCTCTGAGCCAGCCCTGTGCCCAGCCCTGAGCCAGCCCTGAGCCAGCCCTGAGCCCTGAGCCCGGCCCTGAGCCCTGTGCCAGCCCTGAGCCGGCCCTGAGCCCAGCCCCAAGCCCAGCCCTGTGCCAGCCCTGAGCCAGCCCTGAGCCCTGTGCCAGCCCTGAGCCCTGAGCCCAGCCCTGAGCCAGCCCTGAGCCAGCCCTGAGCCCGGCCCTGAGCCAGCCCTGAGCCCAGCCCTGTGCCCTGAGCCCAGCCCTGAGCCCTGAGCCAGCCCTGAGCCCGGCCCTGAGCCAGCCCTGAGCCCAGCCCTGAGCCCTGAGCCCAGCCCTGAGCCCAGCCCTGAGCCAGCCCTGAGCCCTGAGCCCAGCCCTGAGCCCAGCCCTGTGCCCTGAGCCAGCCCTGAGCCCAGCCCTGTGCCCTGAGCCCAGTCCTGAGCCCTGAGCCCTGAGCCCTGAGCCCTGAGCCCAGCCCTGAGCCCAGCCCTGTGCCCTGAGCCAGCCCTGAGCCCAGCCCTGTGCCCTGAGCCCAGTCCTGAGCCCTGAGCCCTGAGCCCTGAGCCCTGAGCCCAGCCCTGAGCCCTGAGCCCAGCCCTGAGCCCAGCCCTGAGCCCTGAGCCCAGCCCTGTGCCCTGAGCCCAGCCCTGAGCCCTGAGCCCTGAGCCCTGAGCCCAGCCCTGAGCCCTGAGCCCTGAGCCCAGCCCTGAGCCCAGCCCTGAGCCCTGAGCCCAGCCCTGAGCCCTGAGCCCAGCCCTGTGCCCTGAGCCCAGCCCTGAGCCCAGCCCTGAGCCAGCCCTGAGCCCTGAGCTAGCCCTGAGCCCAGCCCTGAGCCCAGCCCTGAGCCCAGCCCTGTGCCCTGAGCCAGCCCTGAGCCCAGCCCTGAGCCAGCCCTGAGCCCAGCCCTGCTCCCGCTCCCTGCAGCAGCAGCAGCAGCTCTGCTCCTCTCGCGGCCCTCGGAGCACGGGGGAGGCCGGAGGATTTGGGCTCTGTGCCCGGCCTCGCCCTCCCGCCCCTCCCGTCCCCGGAGCTCCTCCTGTGCCCGGCTTCGGGGCACGGCAGGAGTTCTGTCCCAGCCCGGGCAGCCCGCGGTGCCCGCAGGGTCACCCTCACCTGCTCAGGGGACGGCAGGGTGGCACGGGCCGGCACGGCCTCCCCAGACACACCTGGCCCCAGGTGCCGGGTGCTGGGCCAGCTCAGCGTTTTGGGGCTCAGGGTTGTCCCTGGGGCGGGGGAATCTCCTCTGGAAAGGCTCTGGACAAGCTCTGGGCTTGTCCGCCCCGCCCAGGCCCTCGCCCCTGTGGCAGCGGCGGGCGCAGAGCGAGGCCAGCCCAGCCCCGGGGCTGCCCACCCTGCCCCCAGCCAGGAACACACGTGTGGGGACAGACGTAGATAGATACTTCTATATATAAGCTCTCTTAATTATATAGTTGTAAGGCAGATTAAAATCATTTCTGGTATCACCTGGCATCACAGGGAATCTCTCCTTTCCGTGCACATCACCAGTGCTGCGTGGGGGAGGTAATTACATCCTCGGTAATTATTGTGCAGGTGTTCTGCCCCGACTCCCACCGCTCCCTCACATCTGCCCTGACGTGAGAGGCAGAAAAGACAGTGCTCAGAAGTGCTCAGAATGACCCGACTCAGCTCCCCGCTGCGGAGTGCGAGTGGGCAGCGCTGCTCAGGGCTGAGGGCTGTCCCGGCCGGGAGAAGAGCTGGCACCAGCCAGGGAGCACAGCAGCTCCGTGCCCTCCTCCTGTGGGACGTGGCTGGAGGGGGGGATGGAGCCTGAGACCCCGCCAGAGCAGGGCTGTGGGCCCCAGCTTCGCCCGGGAGCGGCAGCAGAGCGTCCCCCCAGCCCTGGGCTCCACGCAGGGGTGGTCGGTGGGGAGAAGCTCATCCCAGAGCTGGGAGGACATCCAGGGCCACGGGGCCCCTCTGCAGCAGCTGGCCCAGGCCCGGGGCAGTGCCAGGACAGCAATCCTGGCACCACCTGCCTGGTGGCACTGCCAGCACCGGGCTGGTGCCACAGGGGAGCTCAGTGAGCTCGGTGCCTCCCCACTGAGGGCACAGCCCTCCCGCGTGTCCGGCCCTGCAGCACCCACACCAAACAGCCCCACAAACGCTGCAGGGAGGGATCTTCCACCTTCCCCAGGAAGCGGCCATTGCAAAGGGCTTCCTCCCAGCCACAGCAAAGTACTGCAGATTGAAAGCCATAATAACAACAAACCCAGCAATAAACTGGGGGAAACCTCACCGCTTTGCAGGGAGGGTAAGGCCCAGGCGGCAGGGAGGGAAGTGGTCAATGAGCCAGTGCTGAATCCCCGTGGGCACAAAGCCTGGATGTGCCCGTGGGTGCACCCGGTGAGTGTGTGACAGCGGAAGGATCCCAGCTCCTCTGTGCGGGTCTGTGCGCACTCACTGCTGTGCTGGGGCTGCAAACACCAACTGGCTGCAGCTGTGAGCCCCCAGCTCCCCCCCGCAGGGTCCCACAGCCCCTGCCCCAGCCCAGCTCTGCCCCAGCAGCGATGCCAGAGCGGGAGGCAGCAGCAGCACCTCCCCTCCACCTGCCGGGCTCTGAAAATGGCATTTTTAGCACTTGTAGCACGGCCAGCCAGCAGGGTGACCCACCCTGCTCAGGGCGCGGCTGTGACTTCATTTGTCCCAGATCTCTCTCCTTCCTGGTGCTCTCTGCACCAGGGAAATACAGCAGGCTAAAAGCTACAGGAGTTTTTTTCACATACCACAGTAGAAACAGTTACCGAGTTATATTTGTCAGAGTCACAGTAGTTTATGCATATTTGCTATTCACAGACTGCAGAATATTGCCAATAACCTCACTGGTGGGACTGACAACACGGATACATGCATTCAGGTGAGACCATTAGCAAGGATGTCTATACTGTATTAAGCACATTCATTTTGTTTTAAACACCTTCCAGTAAAATCGATTCCTTTAAATTTGTAGATAAAACTTTTTTTTTTGTTTTCTTTTTTTTCCACGATTACGCACAAAAGAACCTGTAAACAGTTTGACATTACACTTATGTACAAGTGAACCACGTTGGAAAGTCGAGAGGTAATCCAGTGGGTGCCACTTAATCTACATCAATGTGCAACAGACTGACTCAGCCTGGGCGAAGTCATTTAGTGCTGAATGAGGTCCGGAAATGTAACGAAAGCAAGGCCCCGAGAGATCCCAACGGCACCAAAGCCCCTCTGCTCCCCCGTGGGCTGGGAGATATTGCACTGGCAGCACCTCAGTACAGCCCCAAGGCCTGGGGTCCAGCCCTGCCATCCCCAGCTGGGGACGGCCAGAGGGGACCGCGCAGGGACATCGTCTCCAAGGGCACCCACGGAGCCAGCTGGGCCCTGCCACCCTCCTGCCTCACCTCGCTCCTTTTCTCTGTGGAACTCTGAATCCGTGTTCGCTTGAGCATTGCTATAGTTTAAAATCTGCAATATCCTATTTATAAACGGATTTTTTTAGCTAAGTGACATCAATGCCGAGAAAAATAAAGAATGTCTTTTTATAATATAAATAATTTAAAAGTGCTTTTTCTTTTTTCTTTTTTTTTTGTTCTTTTTTTTTTTTTTTTTTTTTTTTTTTGTTCTTTTACTATTAATCTACAAAACCCCGTTGGGGCATAAACTATCCATAAGACTGGACAATTATTCTGTACCATGATACACATGGGGCCTTATGCATAAAGTACTCTGAAAGTCAAGTCTGAACTTGCAGTGGTGGGGGGCGGGGGGGGCTTGGGGAGGGGGCTGGAAAATTCCCCCCAGCCTCCCCAGGGCTGGAAAATTCCCCCCAGCCTCCCCAGGGCTGGGACAGCAGGGCAGGACACGGCGGAGGGGCTCAGGTGTGTGGTGGCCATTGCCAATAAACCCAACCTCGTCCTCTCCTTCAGCCCACAACTTGCAAATAAAACTGATAAACCCAACGTAAACCCACAAGGTTCTCCAGAGCGCTGTGGAGCCTCTGTGCTGTGTGTGCAGGTGGTTTAGGGACAAAACCAAACCACTTGGTCCCCACGGGTCTGTGGAAATGACGAGCTCTCTGTGTGCCCCCCAAGTGCTCTGAGTCCTGCTCAGGGGTCTCGGGGGGGGGTTTGGGGTGGCAAAGCCCCTGGAAACTGGGAATTCTGCCTCCGGGAGCTGAGCCCCAGTCCCACTGCACTCTAGGTAAGATTTCACATTGTTTGCAACAGGACTTGGTCTGTTACCGGTGGAAAGTAGCTCAAAGTCCAGTTTCCTCCCCAGGCATTTTAGAAAGAACCAAGTACTCCACGAGTGGAGTTTAATTTTGGCTTGCCGCAAAACCCGTCCTAGGGAGACGCGTGGGTTCCCTCACTGAAACCAAGTCGAATTTGAGCAGGATACATTTCACAGCCCAAAGCCAGGTCTCCCTCAGGCCATCTCAGTTCCAGTTTCCTTTCTGCCTCCCTCCCTCCCCTCCCGTTCCCCCGGGGAGAGCCCCGCAGGGCGGGAGGGGCCGGACCTGCCCTGCACCGGTCACCCGAGCTGGGGTGGCCCCGGCTCCCAGGTGTCACCACCCGCTGAGGGATGTCCTGCCCTGGGCACAGGGACAGGTGCCCCGTCCCACACAGGGCGAGCAGCCTTGCCACAAAGGCACCTGCCTGTCCCCGGTGAGGGGTGCCCATGTGCAGCTGTGCATGTCTCTGTGCATGCCCGTGTGCAGGGCACCGATGCTGGGAAGGGATCTCCAGGGCTCGTGGGGGAGGTCACCCTCTGCCACCGTCCTGGTGCCTGCAGGAGGTTTGGTTGCCCCTTCCTGAGGCAGCACCACCCTCAGCTGAGCTCTGGGGCCGTCACGGAGCAGCATTTTCTATTGAAAGGCTCCGGGAGGTGTCCCAAAGGTGCAGGGCGTGCTGTGGGGCAGGTGGTGCAGAGACACAGCAAGTGAGGAGACACAGAAGGGGAGCTCTGGGGGCTCTGGGCAGAGCTGCTGACCCCTCCCGGGCTGTGAGAGCCCCCAGCACCTCCCCTGTGTTCCACCTGCAGCCCCCGGTCCCTCTGAGCAGCACAAAACCTGCCAGCACAGCCCAGCTCTGCACAAACTCTCATCCAACAGCTGTCCACGGGGTCACAGCAGGAGCAGGTCCCTCAGGGGTGCAGCAGGACCCACACACACACATACACACACACACAGAGGCAGGAGCCCCACGCCCGGCACTGCCCTGCCCCAGCCCAGGCTGGCTTCCCCAGCAGGTTGGGCCTGCCTGTGATTACTGAAGTTTAAGACCTTTTATTTCTGTAGCACTGGAGAGTAACAACCATTTCATCTCGTACTGGAGACGTGAAGGCCACATAAATCAAGCCCACTTGGGCGCATTTCATTTGGTCTGATTTCTCCCCAGTTATTAATCATGGAGCAATGCCGTGTCCCTGGGAACACACACACACACACCCAGGGCCTGCTCCTCCACCCTGCACACACAGCTCACAGCCCAAAGAGTGTGAAAAAGACACGGGAGAAGGTCTGGGGTGAAAGCACGAGGTTTTGGCTGCAGTCTCCTGCCAGGGAACAGAGGTGACCTGTCCTGAACCCCGTGCCCTGCTGGGAATCCTGCCCTCCCTGTTCCCCTGTTCTCACTTGGTGCCAGAGCAAGAGGACAGGGCTCCCAGGGGGACAAGGTGCGGGAAACGTTGAGCAGGGAGAGAAAAGTGCTGTAAACTAACCATGAAATAGCTAAGCAGGGCCAAGTCTGTGGAGCTTGTACAGAACATCGATCTCCGTGGGAAGATGTGCCTTCAGAGCCCGGGAGTGGAGGGTGGCACAAGAGCCGGGCCTGAATTCCAGGGGCAGGGAACGTCCTGAGCCCTGAACTGGCTCTGAAGCACAACCCCGGCAAGTGCTGAGTCTCTCCACCGAGCGTGTCCCAGGCAGAGCCTGTCCTGCCCAGCCCGGCCCTGCGGCACCGGCAGAGGGCACAGGGGACAGAGGGGACAGCTCGGTCAGGGACAGCTCCTCCTCACCCACACCATCCCCGAGGTGACCCCAGCTGCACGTCGCAGCCCTGCTCTGCAGCCACCTGCAGGTGCACTGCGGGAGGGTTCCCCCCTGCAGCCAGCTCCTGCTCCTCCATCCCTCTGGGCCAGAACCGCTTCCTTTTCCAGCGGGTAAAACACACCCGACCCCACACACAGCTGGTGCTGCCCTCAGCGTCCCCTGGCAGCCCGGCACGATGGAGCCCTGCAGGCACCAGGATCCCCCGTGGCTGCAGCTGCAGCAGCATCACAGACAGAACCTGGGCAGGCAGGACAGCATCTCCCACAGCAGCTCCTGGAATTCAGGAGGGGGAAGCCCTGGAACCTGCGGGACCCTTCTTGAGGCACAATCCGAGTGTTCTGTGTTACCAGCACTGTCACTGCCCACAGTTTCATATTCATGTATATATATATATATAAATCTTCTTGTGCCTTTAGAAAACTAATAATTGATACCAAATTCTCTAGCTGGTTTGTTCCCAGCTGTGGCCTCCACAGGTGGAGCACTGGAGTGTTCCCTGCCTCTCCATGGCTGGCCAGAAGGCATGTTAAATGAGCAGCCCAATGCTGCCATGTGCCAGCTCTGGCTGTCCCTGTCCCTGTGCCGTGTGCCAGCTCTGGCTGTCCGTGTCCCTGTGCCGTGTGCCAGCTCTGGCTGTCCCTGTGCCTGCTCCTGTGCCGTGCCTCAGCTCTGGCTGTCCCTGTCCCTGTCCCTGTGCCATGCCCCGGCCCCTCTCTGGACAGACCATTTCCCTTTCTTCCCCTGGCCTGACCCCCACTGCCCTTCCCTGGGCTCTGGGGCAGTGCAGGACCAGCACAGCCCTTCCCTCCCCACGGCTCTGGGATGACATGGGACACAGGGCACGGTCACTGCGGTGCCACCACGGCACTGCTGGCAGTGCTGGCACCTGCGGGAGGGGACACAGGGAGCTCCTCCGGGGCTCTGCTCCCTCCTGGCACAGCCCTGCTCCCCCCTGCAGCCACGGCTGCCCAGGGCAGAGCCCCGGGTGGGCTGGGGGCATTGCTGGGCCAGAGGGGGCACGGTGCCCGCTGTCCCTGCCAGCTGGGACAGCTGCTCCCGGCACACACACCTGGCACCTGCAGGAGCCAGCGTCCTCCCCGACATCCCCACACAGCCCAGATCCATCCCTGCGGCTTTCCCCACACCTTTAACCCACGGGGAGCCTTGGAACACACGAGAGGTGTGGGGAGGACACCAGGAGCATCCCAAACAAACGGAATGTTTTGCTGACGGTAACACACACCCACAGACTGCAGCCTGGTCTCCACTGGGGCATTCCCAGGGCCCCAGGGAAGGGGAAGGCCTGGCAGGGGGAGCAGGAGGGAGACAGGGAGATGGATTTCTACTGTTCAGCCCTCAAAGGCCTGGGGAAGAAACGGGACATCCACGGCCTTAAAAAAAAAGCTCTTTTCTGAGAAAGTGCAGTTATATAAGGAGAGAGCCAAAAAATCTTTAAGCAATATATATTGATATATATATACATATATATATATACACAGAGATATATATACACACATATATATATGCACATATATAAATACACATGCTTAAACTGCCGGGGCAGCACCGGGCTTTGTGCTGGGCTCCTCCCTCCGGGCACGGAGCCCTCTCCACCCGCCCTGCCTGCTCGGGGCCGCGCCAGCGCCCCTCGGGCCGGGCCTGGCCGTGCCCTTAAGGTTTTCAGCTTGTGTAAGACTCCAAGTTTACAAACAAAAGCGTTTGTCATTGTGCTTCCAGGACTGCAAAAAATATCGTTCCCCTACGACTAGAAATGTTAAGGTGAAACAGGCGAATTAGGCAGTACTAGAGATGGGTTTTGGTTTCGGTGACCTAACAAATAGTTACTGTTGGGAATTCGGTGTCACTCGGGGTCTGGCTCTAAGGGAACAAGGCGGTGTGCTCTCCCCACCCGGGCCTAGAGGTGGTACTTCCGCAGCAGTTCCGATTGCCAGGGGTGCTTCCTCTCGGGAAACCTGTCTGGGATTTTGATCTTGAGGAAATCCTGGATGCATTTCTCCAGCTCTTCCTCGATGGAGAGCTTCTCCTTCACGGCTTTTTTCTTGCTGGAGTTGGACTCGCGGGAGCCGGAGGTGAGAGTCCGGAGCAGGTCGCTCTTCCTGCGGATCTCGGATTGCTGCAGCAGCTGCACCGGCCCCTTCTTGGCCGGCCTGTCCAGAGTCTGGATGTTGGGCTGGCGGGTGACAGGCCCGCAGATGACGGTCTCCTGGGGGGAGCTGGCCTCGGACTGGCTGTCGCAGCTGGACGTGGACAGCTCGTTGCAGGACGTGCCGCTCTCGCCCTCCTTGTCCCCCTTGCCGTTCTTGCAGCAGCAGTCGCAGTGGGACGAGGACCAGCGGGAGGGCTCACCTGCAGGGGACACAGAGCCCGGGGTTACTGCAGCTCCACAACCCCACACACCCCACACGGGCTGCTGAGCCCCCCAGGGCCACGGGGACCCTGCAGGGACCGTCCCTGGACATCACCACAGACCGCCAGCAAAGCTCCCCGGGCCCCATGGGCTGGTTCCCATCAGCCCTGGAGCTCCTCCATCCACCCCACTCCATCCACTCCACTCCATCCACCCCACCCCATCCACCCCACTCCATCCACTCCATTCCATCCACCCCACCCCATCCACTCCACTCCATCCACCCCACTCCATCCACGCCACCTCATCCACCCCACCTCACCCACTCCACTCCATCCACCCTGCTCCATCCACCCCACCTCACCCACTCCACTCCATCCACCCTGCTCCATCCACCCTGCTCCATCCACCCCACCTCATCCACTCCACTCCATCCACCCCACTCCATGTGCTGCTCAGTATCCAGTGTGGGCTGGAACTTCTCCTGAGATCCTCAGGGAGAAACCACCACGAGAGTATCTGACTGAGCCACCACAGCTGGAGCCCCCCTGGCTTGTCCCGACACGGTTTCCTCTGTGAGGCTGCAGCGCAGAGCCCGCTGGTGCAGCCAGCACTGCCGGCCTCTGTCCTGGCAGGCATCACCCCCCGGCACCCCCTTCCCTCCCCAGACTCAGTCCTGCCCCCCTCAGAGCCTGCTCACAGCCAGACCAGAGGCTCCGGGGACACGGGGTCCTTCATCTCCCTGAGCCCAGCCGCGGGAAGCCCAGGACAATGACAATTCCCGATCCTGCAGGGCTGGAGGTTTTGTTTTCCAGCTGGAGCCCTGCCCAGCCGCAGCAATCCGTGACCAGGGGACAGCTGGCACCGGGAACAACAGCTCTGTGCCCAGCCCAGCCCAGGCAGCACGGAGACAGGGGTCAGGGGAGCGTCCATCCCACATGGAATGGCCATGGAGCGTCCCCACATGGAACGGCCACTGCCAGCCCCTGCAGGGCTGGGACACCCCCGGGCCAGGGGAGCACCCACAGCCCTTGGCAGCCCCTGTCTGAGCCTGGAGGGAGCCACCCTGTCCCCAGTGTCACACCCGAGCCTGTCCCCAGTGTCACACCCGAGCCTGTCCCCAGTGCCACACCAGGCCTGTCCCCAGTGTCACACCAGCCTGTCCCCAGTGTCACACCAGGCCTGTCCCCAGTGCCACACCAGTCTGTCCCCAGTGCCACACCAGGCCTGTCCCCAGTGTCACACCCGAGCCTGTCCCCAGTGTCACACCAGCCTGTCCCCAGTGTCACACCAGGCCTGTCCCCAGTGCCACACCAGGCCCGAGGGGCGCTCACAGCAGGACAGGGGCTGGAGGAGAGGCAGAGAACAGGGATGGTCTGGTTGGAGCTGCAGCTTTGCCCTGGGCTGGCAATGGTGACAGGTCACAGTGACAGGTCACACGGTGACAAGGACACACGGAGACAGGTCACAGCTGCACCAGAGCTCCTGTGGGGCCAACTGGGGAAACCTCCTCACACCATGGGCTGAGGTGACTTTTTGCTGCTCTGCCCCCGCCCCAGAGCCCCACTGCCAAACGGGGAAAAAAGAAGAGAAGGAGGGATAGGTGTTGGGGCCAGTGGAGAGCCCCTGAGCCCGGAGAAGGGGCTGTGGGTGCTGACAGAGCCCCTGGCTGCACTGCCCTGCCCTGCTGAGTCTCCTCCTTACCCAGCCAGGAGCACAGTGCACACCATTTACAGGAACAGGCAGAAAACCAGAAGTCAGGAAACCTCCTCATCTCCTTCCTCTTCCTTGTCAATGACGGAGGAGTCTCTCAGTCTGGGGGTTGCAGGGCTACTCTGATTTACAGACTCACTCCAAAGCTGCCCTGTGTCCTGTCTGGAAACGGTCAATAATGGCTAAATTGAGATTTTTTATCAATTTCTAGGCTTGGGCGAAGGCATTATGAGCTGAGCCCCTGTAAAACCCTGACCCACGTGCTCTGAGAGCACTTCCAGGAGCTGTGTGGATTCCAGCTCCTTCCTGCAGCTGATCCCCACCTCCCACAGCAGCGGGACAGTGAAACCAGAGGGCTGAGCTCACCCAGCCGAGGAACAAAGCCCCGAGCACCCAAACCCCTCACCCGACCCCAACCCCGCCCTGCAGGGCCCAGGGCACCACTGGGATCATCAGTGCAGCTCTGCAAACCTGCCCACAGTGCCCAGGCCACCCACACCCAAACCCAGCTGGGACTTCGGGGCTGTCACAGTCCCAGGATGGCTTGGACTGGATCTTAATCCCATTGCAACCCCCCTGCCGTGGGCAGGGACACCTTCCAGAGAGCAGGGCTCTCCGAGGTGCCTTTGGGCACTCCAGGGATGGGACAGGGACACCTCCCAGAGAGCAGGGCTCTCCGAGCTGCCTTTGGGCACTCCAGGGATGGGACAGGGACACCTCCCAGAGAGCAGGGCTCTCCGAGCTGCCTTTGGGCACTCCAGGGATGGGACAGGGACACCTCCCAGAGAGCAGGGCTCTCCGAGCTGCCTTTGGGCACTCCAGGGATGGGACAGGGACACCTCCCAGAGAGCAGGGCTCTCCGAGCTGCCTTTGGGCACTCCAGGGATGGGACAGGGACATCTCCAATGGACTACGGGGGAGAAGGGATTGAGCCGCGATGGCAGCCGGGGCACAGGGACCCACCAGCTGCCATCAGGCACAGCCACAGAACAGACTTCATTACCGCAAAACAAGGCTTTTATAAGTCAATTAAAGACCTATTAGATGCTAATTTCACTTAATGAATATTCACCAACAGTGGGCACACCACGGGTAGGCCCGGAGACAGAAATGACTTTGCCCTGAGGAAAGAGTTGTGTGTGAGCCCCGGGGCAGTCTCGGGGCCGGGCTGGGAGGGGGATCCCGGGGCCGGGCTGGGGCAGCAGGAGCCGCTGCTCCCCACGGAACGCGGGCACAGCTGCAGCCCCGCACATCTGCCCAGATGTGCGCCCGGGCCGGGGCTCCGCAGAGCTGCCAGGGGGACAGGCAGCACCGAAGGGACCACAGAACCATCTCTGTGTCCTGCAGCAGCAGCAGCAGCACCCCCGGGCTGGGCTGAGCCCGAGCCACCACGGCAGCGAAGGAGCATCGCGCTGACTTAACCACAGCACTCATTAATTAATGTCTAAATGCTTTGAGATTCTTAGATAAAAGTGGCTAATTAATTCTGGCCTGGCTTTCCTGCTTGCCTCCCTGATCTCAGCACATTTCTCTCCCAGTGCCCTAATTATAATAATTATTATTAGAAGCTTCTGAAGCAGCAGCAAAGCCTCTGATGTATAATTGACACACAAACCAGCAGCCACCCAGTTTTCCCCCTTCTCCTCTCCCTCTTTCCCAAGAGCCAGGCTGCAAGGAGGGAATGGGAAATCCCTGTATGGGGGACAGATGCTGCGAGAAAACTGGGGAGGAGTGAGGAGCTGGGACAGAAACCAGGAGTGACAAAAGCCAGTGAGTTTTCATGGTGAGAGGTGGCACAGGGACCCTCCCCCAGCTCAGACACCAGTTTGAGCCCAGTTTGATCCCAGTTTGAACTGGGAAATGCCGAGGCTGGGATGAACAGCCCAGCACAGGGCCCCTGTCCCCGTCCCCATCCCCTGTCCCCAGCTGGCAGTGCCACCCCAGTGCCAGGAGGGCTGCACAAACACTCTGAGGGGTCTAAAGGTGCCCCAAGGCCGGTGCCCAGAAATACAATGCTGGCGTATTTCAGAACAAATGTTACAAAGTTCCATTCTCCGGGAATTCTCAGAATTTTCACTTTTGCTCCTCCCGAATTTGGGCTGACAGTCCCAGCTGTGGGAGGGCACTCACTGGCATGGGGACAGCTCTCCCACAGCTCTGCCCCGGCAGGATCCTTCTCAGGATGATGTTCCTTTAACTCAGTTCCTGCAGTTTGTGCAGACCTTTTTCCTGAGGTTTGTGGCCAGGCTGGGGATGGTGTCACGGCTGGGAAGGGACAATGTCCCCAGGGAACAGCTCAGACACATCTGGTGCCTGTTTTTGAGGCAGACAGGGACATTTTCTGTGTCCAGACTCTCATTTCCCTCCACGTGTGTGGCTGTACCAACCTCCCAGCCTGTGATCATCTCCTGAGCCATTTTCCTGCTGTTCTCCATCCACTCTGGCCCATTTATGTTATCTTCTCACCTTTTATCCCTGCTCCTGCTCCTTCTGCTGCAGGGCTTTGTTGTTGGTTTGATTCATTTCTGTTCCACGCTCCTTTTCCCCTCCCTGTCCCATGACTCTCCCCTCTCCTCTGCTGTGGCTTTTGCTGCCTCCTGCCCCTGGTCTGTCCTCTCTGGGGCTCAGGGCAGCAGCTGACCCTGTTTGAGCATTAATTGACCGGAGTGCCCAGGTGGGCAGGGCTGGCTGGGGGAGCAGGGGTGTCCCCATGTCACCTCCCTGTCACCTCCACCCCCCTGGAGCCCCGTCACCGCTGTGCTCACAGCCTGTGCACCCTCTGCTCACCTCTCAGCACCCAGGAATGAAGAGCTGGGGCTTTCAGACACATCCCCCGTTGTTCCCGTGCTCAACCCAAGCTGGATTCCCCCGGGGCTGAGGGCAGGGGGACGCTGGCTCAGGCTGATGTGACACTTTGACTGAGACCCGGCACCGGGGTGTGCCCAGCTCCTCACACAGCCCTGCACCCAGGAGGGAATTCAGGGGCTGGTGATTGACGGCAGGCCAGGCTCTCATTGGTGTTTTAATAAATACATCCTGACTTGGCAATGGGGCCAGATTCACCAGCAGAAAATGGCCCTGGCCGGAGAAAACTGCCCAGGTCGAGCTGAGGAAGGACGACGAATTCCGGGCACTGACGGGCTCCGGGCTCTGTCCTGGCAGCAGGGTGGACACCCCGGGGTTTATTTGCTTTCAGGATCAAGCATCTGCAGTAAAATTTCAGTGAGAGACAAAGCTGGGAAGGACTTGGCAGTAACATCATGGGTTTGAACCCTCCCATATGCTCAAAGGCGGCACTGAGGGGGGGAGAGGAGGGAACTGGGAGGAGGAAGGGAACTGGGCAGAAAAGGGATCAGGGGAGGAAGGGAACCAAGGAAGGAAGGGAACAGGCAGACCCCGTGGCTGTTCCAGCCCCCTTAGGAAGCTCCCACCATTTTTTACCCTTCTGGGGGCATCTGGGGACACCCGGTGCTGCCATCTGATTCGAAATCAATTTAAACTGAAAATTTCCAGTTCAAAGTGTTTTCCATTCAAGAATTCTGAACTTGCCAAGCCAACATAACCCCCAGAATTGCTCCCTGGTGTGTCTTGTTTGTGCACAGAGATTTTCAGCCAGCCCCCAGCAGCACACACACTTCCTGCAGGAGCCTCGCAGCACATTGTCATTTTACCAGCACTCCTCCGAGCTTCCCTAAAACACTCGGTTCTGGAAGTGAACTTCTGTAAGAGTATCAAATTTGTTTGAAAATAAAAATAAGTTCCCCAAATGGTGGAGAAAAAGAGACCTAAAATACCAGAAGGCATATTAAATGAGCCAAAATATTTATATAGGGATCTTCGCAAAGTAACATGTGATGAAGTTAAAATTTGGAGAGGAGGGAGCAGCCTGAAGTGTGAGCAGCAGGATGGAGAGACCCAGGGAGTGTGGGGAGAGGCTGCTCCCGCGGCCACGGCAGCTCCTTGCACTCACAGACAGCTCCTTGCACGTGGAGAGGAAAACTCCTCCCGTGGTCACTCCGTCCTCCTGGGCATGGCCCGGCTGGGCAAGGAACAGTCTGGGCTCTGCTGGTGCCCCCTGTGCTGGCCACAACTGCACAGCCAAGCCTGCCCTGGGAGCCCTGGGGTCCCAGACTGCACCCCCAGCCCCAGACTGCTCCCCCAGCCCCAGCTGTGAGCCCCGGAGCCCCCAGACTGCTCCCCCAGCCCCAGCTGTGAGCCCCGGAGCCCCCAGACTGCTCCCCCAGCCCCAGACTGCTCCCCCAGCCCCAGCTGTGAGCCCTGGTGCCCCCAGACTGCTCCCCCAGCCCCAGCTGTGAGCCCTGGTGCCCCCAGACTTCTCCCCCAGCCCCAGCTGTGAGCCCCGGAGCCCCCAGACTGCTCCCCCAGCCCCAGACTGCTCCCCCAGCCCCAGCTGTGAGCCCTGGAGCCCCCAGACTTTACCCCCAGCCCCAGCTGTGAGCCCCGGAGCCCCCAGACTGCTCCCCCAGCCCCAGCTGTGAGCCCCGGAGCCCCCAGACTGCTCCCCCTGGCCCTCAGTGCCCACCCAGAGGGCGAAGCCTTGGCCAGGCCGGGGCAGGAGCAGAGCTGAGCCCTCCCAGCTCTCCCCGGGGTTTTCACCGCAGGTTCAGAGGGACTCTGCCTGAAGGGAACAGCAGCAGATGAGGCTGCTCTGGGGGACGAGCTGAGGTCTCACATTCCGCACTCCAATAGAACAGGGGTTGTATTCCTGCGGGAATAACTCAGTGCTGCAGGCTCCCTTGCCCGGTGCTCCCCTTTCCCAGGACTGTGAACAGAAACAATATTTGGCCACCAGGACTGAGGCATTTCAGTGTGTTTTCCTCTGGGAAAACGATGTTGATATGAAAATCTGACACTTAAGATTTCTTCTGCCTGCAGCGTTTGTTCTTTCTGTTCTGCCAAGCAGCTCCAGCTGGGGTGAGTTTGGAGCTCAGAGAACTCACAGCTGCCACTCTCTGCATCTTCCCTCTTCCAGTTCACCCTTGCCTCCTCAAATTTCGGACTTTCCTGGGTATTTTTTTGATTTATCAATGCCATATTAACCCAGTACCTTAACACTGCCTTTCCTTTTGCTCCCTGTTACTTTCAATTGACGCTCAAGACCCTGGAGGTGAAGTTTGATGGGAAGAAAGCAGCCTGGGCTGAGGAGCAGGGCTTTTCCTTGTGCTGCGTGGAGGATCCCAGGAGTGACCCCCGGCCAGGCTGAGCTGCAGCCACAGACACGAAGGCTCTGCTCAGCCAGGGGAGTGATGCAGGATGGTGGATTGAACCTCTTATTAAGGAAGATACTCCAATCCTGCATTAATAAAAGCACAGCTACAACCACATCGGTCTGAACAATGAGAAACCCTCTCCCCTCAGGCTGCCCCGGTTCGGGAAGTGCCCCGAGGAGCTTTGCAGCAGTGCAGAGTGAGGGCAGAGCCCACCCGTGGACACTCCCGGGGTGGTGGTGGGGGCCCACAGCCCCTCTGGGCAGGAGATGGATATTTCCAGACCTAGATGGAGCCCCCCAGTTTACATTAAATGAGCCTGGGTTTGGACACCTGCTTTAATTAGCAAAGCCGAAGTGTTTATTGCTCCTGCTTCTCCAAGACCTGTGTGAGAAACTGCTGACAGATGGTTGTGGTAATGTGGGAGCTGGAATTCTTGAATTTTTGGAAATTAGAGCTCATGAACTCAAAAATGCTCTGGAGATCCGAAGCTATCATGTCAGCCTATGTTGTTCCAATTAATTGCAATCAATCGCTAATTGAGAGCTATTTTAAGACTTGTCATTACTCTGAACATAATGGAGAATAAATTGCATGTTCCCCTTTACCCCCACCACAAATGACACCCGTGCAAAGAGATCTCAGGGAACAGGGAAAAGGAGGAACAGGAGCCCAGCTCCTGATTCCCTCCTGTCCCCCTGGCAGGGACAATGGCACTGGAGCTGCAGATTCACGAGGGAAGAGATGAGGGCTGGCACAGGGGACTGCAGGCAGTTCCTGGGGCTCCCACACGTGCCAGGATGGCAGCTCTGATATCACCCTGTTCTAATGAGCTGGAACTCCGTTTTCTCTGAGATCCCCTCCCAGCCGAGCTCTGTGACTCTGTGCCAGCCCTGGGGACAGGAATCACCACTGGAAAGGGTTTATTGGGGGCAGCAGTTTGGTTTGGCTTTACAGCCAGGGCCCAAATCCCGACAGAGCTATTTTGACATGAAAATCAAAGCAGCTCAGTAAGTGCTGAGCACAGGCCGGGGGTGTGCAGGGCTGGGGCAGGCAGCCCTGCAGGGACAGCTCTGGGGGCCGGGGGAGCTGAGGGACAGCCACTCTGTCACTCACTGTCACCCTGTGACAGGCTCCAGCTCGACAGGCTATTCCAGCATGGCAGGGGGGGAAATCCCAGGCTGAGAGATAACCAGTTCTTAAATGAGATTTCTGCTAACAGCCAACCACTAAAGGTAGTTTTCAATCCAGCTACACTTCTGCTGTCTTTCCGTGACATTTTATTTCGGATACAGCTGGAACAAACCCAGCTCTCCTGTTAAAAGACCAAGTTTCACTTTTTTCTCCCTATGATTTATTCCCACACTCTCTTCCCTTTCATTTCCCACCTGGTGCCCATCTCCACTATATATAAATCTGCATCTCCTTGGGCCCTGGTGGTGGCCTCTGTGTGCCACCATCCCATGGAGACAGTCACCCCTTTCACCTCTCATTTGTTCTGTCCCTGCACTCGCTCCAGTTTCTTCTCTCTCATCTTTTACTCTCTCAGTATCAAGTGATTTGCTATTCTGGGAGCATCCTCCCCTTGTCCCTTTTGTCTCTGCTCCGGTGCTGTTCCCAAAAGTCACCCTTCCCCGGAGCTGTTCCCAGCGGTTCCTTGGCCAGCCCTCAGGGCTCTGCAGTCCCGCTCTCCTTCTCCCCAGGGTCAGCAGCTCCCTGTCTGCTCCAGCAGTCCCCTCCCTCCACCCACCACATGCACAGCAGGGTGTTACAATGCCATCAATCAATAATCGAGCTGTACAACAGGGCTATCAATCAATAATTAAGCTTTATGGCAGGCAGCGAGCTGTTCCGACACACAGCTGAGGTGGCTGTTGAAAAAGGGCGGTGGTGGGAGGAGATTCTTTGAATTTAAAGCAAATATTGCTGAAGGCGAGTGAATGCAGCCCTGCTGCTCAGCCTGAGCAGCCTCACAGGCAGGAGGGGATCTGCTGCCAGGGGCTGCTGTCTCCTGGGAGAGGAACCCCCGAGGAGGGGTCCCCGGGGAGAGGAATCCCCGAGGAGGGGTCTCCAGGGAGAAGAATCCCCGAGGAGGGGTCTCCAGGGAGAAGAATCCCCGAGGAGGGGTCTCCAGGCTCCCCCATTCCTGGCACAGTTCAGTGCTGGGTGCCACATGAAGGGGGGCAGACGGAGCACAGCAGCTCCTCCAGCTCTGCCGGTGGTCCCCCAGGGCCAGGAGGGGAGTCTCTCCCGTTTGGAGTGGTGTGAAGCGCCGCGGAGCGCACCTGCACAGGTGACAGGGGCAGCCTGGAGTCATCAGCCCACAGTGCACTGATGATTTGTTCCCTGCCTCGTTCAGCCCCGTGCCGGCCCTGCCCCGGGGCTGGCAGCAGCAGCAGAGGCGGCAGAACAGCTGCTCCTGGCTGGGCACTGTGACATGATGTATGTCCCTATTACACAGGGACACGGACCGCGGCTGCTGCACCTGGGCCGGGCACGGGGACGGGGACGGGGACAGGGACAGCAGAGCAGCCGCAAATGGCTCTGCTGAGACACCCGGCTGGAAAAGATGCTTATGAAAACAATTACTTCGGAAATGACTTCCCTCTTTCCTGCTCAAAGCCATTACTGATCTCCTAATTAGAGGCTGTTGTGATGGCAGCATCAGCCTCTTCCCCAGGCGCTGAGGGATGGAACAAGGGAAAGTGGCCTCGAGGGGCCCCAGGGGAGGCTCAGATCACGCTGCCGGGGAGAATTTCTTCACTGAGAGACTGGTTAAGCTTCAGCACAGGCTGCCCATCGCTGGAAGTGTCCCAGGCCAGGCTGGCCAGGGTTGGGATAGTGCAGGTGTCCCTGCCCCCGGTACGGGTGGGAACAGGTTGATATTTAATGCCCTTCCAACACAAACAGCGCTGGGATTCTGTAGTTCTGCGGGCACCGTTGGCCGCAGGAGCTGCCCAGCACTGCCACAGGGCACTGTTTATTTGCCCCCTGGAATGACAGTGCCACGGGGCATTCCCTGTTTATCCATCCCCTGGAATGACAGTGCCACGGGGCGTTCCCTGTTTATCCATCCCCTGGAATGACAGTGCCACGGGGCGTTCTCTGTTTATCCATCCCCTGGGACGACAGTGGCATTTCCCCCGGCCACAGGCACTGACAGACAGCTCGGGCTCGGCTGCAGGTCCCTGAGCCGCTCCTGGGGGCGAGCCCTGTGTGCTCCGGCTGAAGCAGCAGAGGGGGCTGCTGTGGGGCAGCGGTGCCAGCCCGGAGCGGGGGGGACAGACATGGGGACAGCGGGGACATGGGGACAGCGGCTCATCCCCCCGGGCTCGTCCCCACAGCCCCGGCCCCTGCTCCTGCTCCTCTCCTGCCCGAGGACCGCGGAGGGGCCGAGGCCCCGAGGAGCCCTGGCTGCTGTCCAGGGGTTCTGTGGAGCGGATCATTCTCTGCTGCCAGGGGAAGGGAGGGACGCTCCGAGCCCTCTGCAGGAGCGCAGAGGGAGCCGAGCTCTGGTCGGGGCTGGCACTTTCCTGGGACTATCAGATATCCCTTCCCACAGGGGCAGATGCTCGGGTTTTATGAGCTATTTAAGACACCCTCTCTGGAAGTTTTCTTATTTTTTTCCCTGTCTGAACCTCATAAACTGGGCTTCTGCTCTACAGAGATAAATTTGATTTATGTGAGAAACATTCCCAGGCGCAGTGGGCTTTGCCTTAAACCCCGTATCTCGCTGTTCAGCGGTGCTGTGGCTTAGCTTGGTTTATTTTCTGTCCTCTAAGTGGTGAATTGAACTTTCAGAAATGAATGGTTTGGTTTATCTGATTTAGCATCTTGAGCAAAGCACTTCTGCATCAAATAAGCGCAGGCAGTGGGAGACCCTCCAGACACTCCTTTATTCCAAACATTTTCTGCACCGCTTTCAAGACCAATTAAGTTACCCATGCCTGGGCAATCCTAAATGCTCTGGGATCAGACGCCTTTCCCTCCTGTGGAGGGTTTGGGGGGATGAGGAGGGCGCTGAGCCGGGGCAGGGGCGGCAGCACGGGGCTGGGCAGGGACCTCAGGTGTTGCAGAGGGAACCTCCATGGGCAGGGAACAGGACATGGGCAGTGCCAGGAGCCTGCCAGGGACACACCACCAAGGCCATGGGCTGGAGCTCCCCGAGCAGCCCTGGAGGAGCAGCTGGGGTTGCCTCCAGCTGCTTCAGTGGTGGAGTCAAAGGAACCGAAAATGCGGTTTGTGTTTTCCCGATTCCTGCTCCTCTTTTTCCCTTTGCTCAGAAGGGCAGGGAATGCATTCCCGGAGTGCCCAGGTGCAGAGGTCCTGGCACTGCCCACAGCAGGGGCACACAGCAGCCCTCGCTCCCAGCACTGCACACCCCACCACCCTCTGCAAAGTCATTCAGGGGGAATTTCAGGAGGAATTTTCCCACGGAAAGGGAGCTCAGGCACTGCAGGGGCTGCCCAGGGAGGTTTGGATGCCCATCCCGGGAGGTGCCCGAGGCAGGGCTGAGCCGCCTCAGACAGGAGTTGCTCAGGTTTGGGGAAGCAGAGCATTCAGCGCTCTAATCACACTAATTGCTTCAGACATTTCCGTTCCCCCTTCCCTCCTGCACCCTCCTGGGCCCTTTGGCCATCAAATCAGCTGCAGGAAAAAAGTAATTTGGGCAGGGAAGGAGCTTGTTGAGGAACCAGGCAGCTCCGTGGCCCAAGAGAACACAGAAGCCGAGCAGGTCCTTCCACCCCACGTCCTGGACTGACCCCAGCAGGGCAAAGGGGCTTCTGTGCTGGGCAAGGGGAGGAAACCCCCCAGCCCACAGTTTAAAAGCCCTCAGCTCTCCCCAAGTCAGCCCCAGCCATGAGGAAATGGTCTGGAGCTCGTTTTTGGGAGCAATTTCCAGATGCTGACACAGGGAGCAGCTGCTCACACCTCACCTATTGCTTTATTTCAGCTTTATCTGGTGAAAGCCGAAGGCTGCGGCCCAGCTCTCTGCTGGGGAAAGATAAATGGCACCGTAAATGCGTGTGTGACCTGCTGGTCAAGAGGCTCATTGCAGTGTTTTATGTTCATTATTTATTGACCAGCTCTGAGGTCTGGGCCCGATGCTTGGAGCTCTCAGCTGCAGCTTTGGGGGGACACGCTGGGCCATGGGGGGTCCTGGCCCCACAAGGGCTGCATCAGCCCCGTGCCAGCATCCCTGCTCAGCCACAGCCACAGCCCAGGCAGCAGCGAATCCACGTGTGAACACAGGGGTGGGATGGACAAGCAGGGCAAAAAGGCCCAGGCTGACATCAGAGTGTAAATGTTTCAGCTTCAGCTCAACAGCACCTGAGTGAGAGAGGAAAGCTTCTGCTCACACCACGCTCAGCGTCCTGAGAGCTGCTCAGGCCTGAGTGCCCACGCTGATGGCCCTGGTGGCTCTGCACCCTTGTCCAGCTGCTCCCAGGCAGCCTGAATCCAGGCAGAGCCCTGCAGCTCCATCAGGGTGATCCCTGCAGGAGCTGTGACACCTGAGCTGCTGTGGCACCCTGCCCAGGGCGCAGGGCCTGGCCCGGGGGGCACAGAGGGGTCCCGGGGTGGGGCCAGGACTGGGGGCACTGGGGGCAGTGAGGAGGGAGCAGCTCAGCAGCTTTGTGCCAGCAGGAGGGACCTTGTCCACCCGGGGAGCCTCGGGCCCTGGGGTCTGGGATGCTCGTGGAGCTCGGCAGCATTTATCCCCTCACTGGGGCTTGATACTGTAGTTCACTCTCAAATTCCACCTATTGCCTTCAGAAAATAGAACAAACTCTTCCTCAACGTGGGAGATTAATTCTGTAACGCAAAATATTTAATTAATACAGTGAAATTTCATTTCATGGGTACTTGCATTTGTGCTGTGATAAGCAGTAGCTGGAGATCAGGGATTCACCAACGACAAAGGGATCGTTCGTCTGCATCGCAGTCAGGCATAACAAATATCCAAGGAGCATTTTGGCATGCTCTGTAATGTTTGCTGTATTAGTCCTGTACATGAATAATTTACAGCTAAAGGTCTGTCTCGTTGCCATCACCAAATCAAAAGCCATTTGCTCTAGTTATGATATCACAGTGACAGCTTGGCTCCAGCAGTTTCCCTCCTGCCAGCTGACAGATTTCACTGAGTTTAAGAGATTTCTCTTACACATGGAGCAACAATAAAATTAAAAGCAGCATTAGCAGGATCTGGGGCAGAGGCTGCTCTTGGCTTGGCGTTCAGTCCCACTTTGGTGAGCAGTAACTGAGCTGAGCTGACACCCTGGGCTGCCCCGTCCTCCCAGCGCAGCACCGGGCACTGGGTCACCCTGTGGGGCCCGGGGGTGCCAGGGGCAGGGCAGGGGGCCCAGGACCCTGTGCCAGCGTGTGGGACAGGCCAGGGGGGCCCAGGACCCTGCCAGCCATGGGACAGGCCAGGGGGGCCCAGGACCCTGCTAACCATGGGACAGGCCAGGGGTCCCCAGGACCCTGTGCCAGCCCATGGGACAGACCAGGGGGTCCCCAGGACCCTGCCAGCCATGGGACAGGCCAGGGGGGCCCAGGACCCTGCCAGCCATGGGACAGGCCAGGGGGGCCCAGGACCCTGCCAACCATGGGACAGGCCAGGGGGTCCCCAGGACCCTGCCAACCATGGGACAGACCAGGGGGTCCCCAGGACCCTGTGCCAGCGCGTGGGACAGGCCAGGGGGGCCCAGGACCCTGCCAGCCATGGGACAGACCAGGGGGTCCCCAGGACCCTGCCAACCATGGGACAGACCAGGGGGTCCCCAGGACCCTGCCAGCCATGGGACAGGCCAGGGGGTCCCCAGGACCCTGCCAGCCATGGGACAGGCCAGGGGGTCCCCAGGACCCTGCCAGCCATGGGACAGGCCAGGGGGTCCCCAGGACCCTGCCAGCCATGGGACAGGCCAGGGGGTCCCCAGGACCCTGCCAGCCATGGGACAGGCCAGGGGGTCCCCAGGACCCTGCCAGCCATGGGACAGACCAGGGGGTCCCCAGGACCCTGCCAGCCATGGGACAGGCCCTGGAGGTGCTCCACCTCGGTGTGTGCTGCCCCTGGCCACGCTCCCGCTGCCCGCGGGGAGTTTGGCGCTGGGAAAGTATCACAAAGCCCAAAGCAGCCAAGTCAGATCGTCATTTACACGTTCAGCCTCTTTATATCCCTCTTGCTGCATACAAGGGCCATAAACCAAGCACAAAGTGATTTACTTGTGTTTCAAGGCCCCTTTACAGGGACAAAATGATTTCTGGGCCCCCTGTGCACATGACCAAGAGGCCCTTAATATTTAACAGCTGTAAAAACCCTGCAGAAGGCTGTGCATTACCCAGGCCTCCAAACAGATTAAGGTAACTCTGCATATGCTGTGCCTGGTCAAATATTAATCATTGAATAATTTATCCCACGAATTTATTTTGTTTTAAATCATTCTGCAGATAAATTTGCCCGCTCCGGTGCAAATACATATTTATGAAATGGTTATTGCTCTAATGGATGTTTTCTGGGATCCTCCTTTCAGGATATCCATAATAAAAGTCCAATCCTTCCCGAGGAAAAGGGAGGGCGGAGAGCCCGGCACAAGTTTTCTATGCAGGGCCGCTCTGGGCTGGAGCTGCTGCCTGCACCAGGGAGCTCTGGAAACGAGCACTCGCAGCCTCTTGAAATATTGATGGCGTGGCTGGAACGGTTATGAAAGCACTGGGAGAGCACTGGGAGTGATGGAAAACCCCAACACGTGGAGAGGAGCACGCAGGAATCCCGGCAGGGCCGGCTGGGATGGGATGGATGGGATGGGATGGGATGGGATGGGATGGGATGGGATGGGATGGGATGGGATGGGATGGGATGGGCTGCCAGCGGCACCACTGCCCGCCCCAAAGGAGCCCCCGCGCCCTGAACAAGACCCAAAGGAGCCCCACACCCCAAAGGAACCCCCACACCCCAAAGGAGCTTCCACACCCCAATGGAGCCCCACACCCCAAAGGAGCCCCACACCCCAAAGGAACCCCCACACCCCAAAGGAACCCCCACACCCCAATGGAGCCCCACACCCCAAAGGAGCCCCACACCCCAAAGGAGCCCCACACCCCAAGGAGCCCCACACCCCAAAGGAGCCCCACACCCCAAAGGAGCCCCACACCCCAAGGAGTCCCACACCCCAAAGGAGCCCCACACCCCAAGGAGTCCCACACCCCAAGGGAGCCCCCCAGGCCAAAGCAGCCCTGGCGCCCTCAGCTGCAGCCCGGGGTGAGGGAAGGTGCCACGGCAGTGGGGACAGGCACACGCAGGGGTAGCAAAGGGCGTTTGTGTCCCAGCGCCCTGGCTGTGCTCCAGCACGGGGCCCACAGCCAGCCCTGGCCCCGGGCAGTCCCTCAGCCTGGCTGGGGCCCAAGGCTGCATGGGGCCAGGTGTCTGCAGAGACCCCAGAGTGCTCCCAGCACACGGCCCCGTGACACCTGGGTGCCCAGGGGAGCAGTGCTCACACCCACAGTGACTCCTCCCTTCCCAATCTTCCTTTGGGAGCCTCTGCTGAAAACATCCTGGCGAGGGAAGAGCTGTGAGGTTCCAGAGCTCACGAACATCCCGGGGAAAGCAGAGTCAGTTGCCTGCTCTCCCCACAGCACGATGTTCTGTCCTCCGCTGTCTGATCCCCCCTCCCCTCGTGCTGCTGTCCCCAAACCTGGCCCCTCGTGTCCCACTCAGAGCCATGGACTGCCCAGCACGGGCACTTCATCCACATCCAAACCAAACAAAGCCAGCCCAGAGCCTCCCTGGCTCCCAGGGCACCAAAACCCCACAGGAGCCTTTATTGAACAGATTCTCATTTCTTCATTACCAGCTGGCTGGCAGCATTGGGATTTTCCCTTGGAGCAAGGTCCTCCTCTCTCGGGGTCACGTTCCGGCCACCAGAGGTGTCTCAGACCCCCGGGACCCTTCCCGACTGCCGGGCAGTGACCTCGTTCTGCAGGAGCAGGAGATTCCGGCCACCCTCAGGCCAGAGGGGCCACACAGGTCCCGCAGCAGAGCAAAAAACACCCTTGAAATGAGTCCTAACCCTCCACCCCCCACGGGCAGCTCGTGCTGCTTTGGGATTTAAATCGGCTGGGTCTGCCTGTCACACACCTCCCGGTGCGGCCACCGGGGCCACGCTCAGCTCCAGGGACACCAGCTCAGCCCAGGCAGCAGGGGCTGGACTGCCAGCAGGAGAGAAAGAACTTTAACTTTCCAGTGAACTGCGAGAGCTCCTCCATCACAGCAACGAGCCTGACACTCTTTTAGGAGAATACAAACTTAATTTTAAAGCATCGGGGAAATTCCATTAAGTGATTTATCCTGGAACTGATGAAACTGCAATTTATTTCAAGGCCCAAGCCAGCATTAGAGGCAGTCCCGTGAGCTCAACAGTGAAATGTGTGACACTGAGAATTATTGTAACAGCAAAAAGCAAAAAGCACCAGTCCCCAGTGGGGCAATGGGGATCACAGGGCCCAGCTGAAGCTCGGGGACAGCCACGCTCAGGTCACCACAGGCAGCCCCAGTGCAGGGACACAGGGGAGCCAGCCCGACCTGCTGCAGAGCAGGCAGCTCTCCCCCCCCGCACCGCCTTCCCTGAGAGCAGAGGGCTGAGTGCAGGCCTGGAGCAGCAGGCTCTGCCCCGGGCATGGCACAGGGCAGGGATAGAACCTCCGTGGGCAGGAGCACAGGACAGCCAGGGCTGCCAGAGAGTCCAGCCCTGCCTGCACTGCTGCCCTGGCACCCTGCACTGCTGCCTGACACCCTGCACTGCTGCCTGACACCCTGCATTGCTGCCCTGATAGACACCCTGCACTGCTGCCTGACACCCTGCACTGCTGCCCTGATAGACACCCTGCACTGCTGCCCTGACACCCTGCATTGCTGCCCTGGCACCCTGCACTGCTGCCTGACACCCTGCACTGCTGCCCTGATAGACACCCTGCACTGCTGCCTGACACCCTGCATTGCTGCCCTGATAAACACCCTGCACTGCTGCCTGACACCCTGCACTGCTGCCCTGATAGACACCCTGCACTGCTGCCCTGATAAACATCCTGCACTGCTGCCTGACACCCTGCACTGCTGCCCTGATTGATAGACACCGTGCACTGCTGCCTCTGACAGACATCCTGACTGCACTGCTGCCTCTGGAGCCACAGGCTGGTCCCTCCTGCAGAAACCGCCCCAGTGAACAGTGCCCAGGGCAGGCTGGGGCCGAGATGGGGGGACCAGAGCAGAGCCAAGGGTTCATTCCCGCTCTGTGTTCGCTCCCAGTGTCCACAGACAGCGCCTGGGGCTGCCCCAGCCCAGCCCCGGAGCAGTCCGGGTGTGCACGGGGAGCAGGGGGGGATCTGCTGCGGCCCCCCCGGGCTCCCACCCCACACCCAGCAGGGAATGGGGCGGCACAGCACGGCCCCATCGAAACCGGGAACGCTTCCTTCGAAATGGGGATGGATGGGGCAGGGAGGGAAGAAGAAATACCGTGGTGGATGGTGTTTATTTATCTTCTGGAAGGAAACAAAGACTTCCCGGGGCTGAGTAGCTCAATTAGGCGCTCGCTGGAGTGACAGATTTACTGCGTGCTCAACAAATGCATCTCAAAGCAGAAGCACAAGGGGGGTGAGAGAATTAACAGAGGGATCAGGAGAGCCTCGCATGACCCAGGAGAGGACCCAGCCCCTGCACAGGCACCGGGAGCTCCCACAGGGTCTGCTCAGAGGATTTATTCTGCTGCTCCACCCTGGGAGGGGAGAACTGCCCTGAGGAAAGGCCACAGCTCCAGGGGCACTGAGCAGTTACAAACCTGACAGAGCACGGGGCAATCCCCTGGCCCACAGCAGCCCTGCACCCCGAGGGCTCCAGGAGTGCAGGGAGGGCAGCTCCAGCACGGGGACTCTGGTGAACAGTGCCCATGGGACACGCCAGTGAGCAATGGGTCATCCCAGTGAGCAATTCCCCATGGGTCACCCCAGTGAGCAGTGGGTCATTCCAGTGAATAATACCCATGGGACACTCCAGTGAACAATGGGACATTCCAGTGAGCAATGCCCATGGAACACTCCAGTGAACAATGGGACATTCCAGTGAACAGTGCCCATGGGACACGCCAGTGAGCAATGGGTCATTCCAGTGAGCAGTGCCCATGGAACACTCCAGTGAACAATGGGACATTCCAGTGAACAGTGCCCATGGGACACGCCAGTGAGCAATGGGTCATTCCAGTGAGCAATGCCCATGGAACACTCCAGTGAACAATGGGACATTCCAATGAGCAATGCCCATGGGTCACCCCAGTGCCCATGGGTCACCCCAGTGAACAACACCCATGGGACACTCCAGTGAACAATGCCCATGGGTCACTCCAGTGAACAATTCCCCGTGGCTCATTCCAGTGAACAATCCCCATGGGACACTCCAGGGAACAATGCCCATAGGTCACCCCAGTGAACAATTCCCCATGGGTCTCCCCAGTGAACAACACCCATGGGTCACCCCAGTGAACAATTCCCCATGGCTCATTCCAGTGAACAATCCCCATGGGACACTCCAGGGAACAATGCCCCATGGGTCACCCCAGTGAACAACACCCATGGGTCACCCCAGTGAACAATTCCCCATGGGTCATTCCCCTTTTCCTCACCCAGCTCCCCTGGGAGGGCTGTGATGGAAGCACACACATCATCACCTGCCTTGGGCTCGGTGAGGCTGCTCCCAGCCAGGCTGGCAGCGTTTCTCTCAGCAGACCAGTGGCAGTGGCAGGGATTCAAGATTTGCAGGTGCCCAGACCGGAGCTCAGCCCCTCCCGGTCCCAAAACTCCCTGCAATTACAGCAGACAGATCAGCAGCCTCCCCCTGCGCCCACCCCGGGGGATCTGGGGGGTTTCCGTTCCAGGCAGGCTCTGAGAGGCACAAAAGGCCGTGGTGTGTGAAACTCCCGGGGATAATCAATGACAGTCGGGTCCTCGGCAATCATTATGTGCTCAGAAATCTTCACTTTTGTGATTAATGCATTGTTTCTTTGGCTCTCCTCTTGATTAACAGGAATCACAGAGAAACACTCGCACATCCTATCATTACTGGCTCAGGAGCTCTGCAATTACAGATTTTAATTAATATCCTGGTTCATTTCAGGGGAACTCTGGCTCTAAGTCTACTTTTTTGGGGATCCAATAGCAGCCATGGCATAGATGGAGAGTTTTCCTCTGGCAGCCTGGGGAAAGGGCAAATGAGAAAGAACATTGTTCTGGAAAACTGTTCTTTTCTTCTCAAAACTTATTTTCCAGACAAACCCTCTGGATTTAACCCAAGCCGAGTGATCTATTCCCATACCTTCATGCAAAGGCTCCTTTTCTGCAGCCTCACAAATGTCCATGTACAGTTTTTGGGGAGGTCACCATGACAACTCTCCAAAATCCCTCTTCCAAGACATCTTGAGAAGACACTGGCGCTGCCGCCACCACCCACACACCCCTGAGGGTGTTTGGAGCTGGTTTTCAGTTGTGTGGCACATGGGGCACAGAACCCCAGCATCACAGAGGCTGGAAAAGCCCTCCCAGCCCATCCAGGGCAGGCTGTGCCTGATCCCCACCTTGTCCCCAGCCCAGGGCACCAGCTGCCACCTCCAGGGATGGGGATCAATCGAAAAATGGATCAAAGGGAATCTCTGTGGATCTGGGACCTTCTCTGGGCCTCGGCCAAGCGTGCTGTGGCATTAACCTGGCCACAGGTGGGCTTCTCTCAGTGTGAGGTTTGAGCTGAGCCTGACCAGGGCCCGGGGGATGCTGCAGCTCCCACCCCTGCAAGGGCATCACCTTTTCCCACCTGGGTCATTCCCTTCCCGCCTCATCCTTTCTCCTCTCCTGAGCTGACTTTTCTCCTGGGGCTGCTCCGTTCCTGGGGGAGCAGGAGCTGGGAATTTCCGCTGCAGTCAGAAACGAGCCAGTGCTGGAACCTGCCCTGGAAGAGGGGAGTGCAGGAAGAGGGAAGGCAAGAAGGGAACTATTGTATTTTTAAACTAGGGGAACATTTCTGTGGGGAAATACAAATTGCTTTCAGTCTTGAAATGTCTTTTTTTTTTTTTTTTTGGCCAATCCTGCCCGAGTTAAAAATGATAGATGGTCTTATCTGTGCACAATCTCCTGGCTGATGGGAAAATGACCACGTGCCCATCGCCAGCTTCCAGACCGAGGGCTGCCAGTGCTGGGCAGCCAATCTGTGCTGCTGCAAAGTGGGAGTCAGGGGAGCTGCATTTGAGGCATTCCCGAGCTTCAGAGAGATTTTTATCCTAAATGAGAATAAGCCAAGCAGACACTGAAGCTGCAAGTGACTTGAGCAAGGCTGCAGGCCCCTCCCTACCCCCAACCCCAGCCCCTGCCATAAACACGCTCTGGGGCTGAGGGCAGGACCCCCACAACTCCCTGGGGGCTGCTGCTGCTGCTCCTCGTGCCCCCAGCGCGGGCCAGGGGTGCCCCTTGCCCACAGAGCCCTTCTGGTGCCAGGGCTGCTCCCTGCAGTGCCAGCCCAGCCCCTGGCACCCCAACAAACACTGCAAGTGCCACCCAGAGCCACGGTAAAACAGCCAGGAGCAGTTCCTTAGTGGCTTTGATCTGTGCTCTGGTGAGAACCGTGGAGCATAATTATATTCTTGCTTTAAAAAGAGGGAAGAAGAAAAAAAAGGCTTTATTTTGATGTTTTAGTGTTTGCTTCCCAGCAATATGTGCTTAAAGGGAACTATGGTAATTTATCTTTCCAATTCCTGCTTTCTACAGCTGAAAAAAAAAACCAGGAATAGCTCCTGTACATTTGCATTTCATTTTTAGCTCAAGCGCCTCGACGAGGATTCAGCCAAAGGAACCAGCGAGAGCAGCTCAAGGAAATAAAAACCTCCAGGGATGCCGACAAAAACAGGCACTAAAATCAGGAGCTGCACCTCCGCGGGGAAAGGAACCCGGCACTTGCAGCAGGATTCAAAGTTTGCTGAACTCCTTCCACCAGCTCTGCAGGCTCTGGATGGTCCCCAAAGGTCGAGGGAGGGACCAGGGCCCCTCTGCAGAGCCTGCCAGGGCCAGGGTCACCCTGAGACCTGAGCCCAGCCTCTCCTGGCACAGGAGGGGAGCAGGAACACCTGGATGGTGCTGAGACATCCCTGCTCTGTCTCCTGGCACAGGAGGGGAGCAGGAACACCTGGATGGTGCTGAGACATCCCTGCTCTCTCTCCTGGCACAGGAGGGGAGCAGGAACACCTGGATGGTGCTGAGACATCCCTGCTCTCTCTCCTGGCACAGGAGGGGAGCAGGAACACCTGGATGGTGCTGAGACATCCCTGCTCTCTCTCCTGGCACAGGAGGGGAGCAGGAACACCTGGATGGTGCTGAGACATCCCTGCTCTCTCTCCTGGCACAGGAGGGGAGCAGGAACACCTGGATGGTGCTGAGACATCCCTGCTCTCTCTCCTGGCACAGGAGGGGAGCAGGAACACCTGGATGGTGCTGAGACATCCCTGCTCTGTCTCCTGGCACAGGAGGGGAGCAGGAACACCTGGATGGTGCACCTGCTCCATGCACACCCGGCCCAAACGCGGTCCCGCTCCCGCAGCTCCGCAGTGTCCCCGCACGGAGGATTTTCAGTCTCTGCTTTAAGCCGGCCTTTGTGTGAAGGTCGGGCGGGCTCCGAGGGGAGGTTTGAGGCGCACGGAGCACCGGCTGCTCGGAGCACCGGCTGCTCTGATCCCCGGCTCCCAGCGAGGCAGAGGCCGCTAATGCAGCGCTTTGAAGCCGCGCTGGAGCCGCCTTTATCTGCAGGAGCAGCAGGAGGGGATGGAGGCGGAGGTGGGCCCGAGCCGGCCTGGGCTCAGTGAGGCTTTAATCAGCCGAGATGGAGAGCTTTCATGGCTCGGTGCGGCAGAGAGCGCAGAGCGGCAGCGAGGGCTCTGAGCGGTGCCCAGTGGCCCGGGCTGGCTTTCACCGGCCCCGCCGCCTTCGTTCGCTCTCCTTTCGCTCCGAACCCCGGCGCCACAGAGCATCGCTCACCGCGCTGGAGCGGGGGAGGAGAAGCTGCCGGCAGGAAGGCGCCCGCAGCCAGCGCACATCGGCCCCCGCCGCCCCCGGGCGGCTTTTCCCGACCGGGGCTGCCCTGAAGCGCCCCGTGGGGACGGCCCGGCCGGCGGGAGCTCGGCAGGAAAAGCCGTCCCCGCAGGTGTGACGGCCGGACACAGCAGCGGGCACGGCGCCCAGAGCCCGGCAGCGGCCCCGGGCCACGGCCGGTCCCTCCGGCGGCAGCAGCTCCATCCCCGCTGCGGCAGCGCGGCCCCGGCTCCTCCCCGCAGCTCCGGCCCCCGTTCCCATTTCACGGAGCTCATGCAAACGCTCGGCAGCGCCTGAGCTCTCGGCTGCAAAGGCTGTGCACTTCTCGGGGCATCGTCATCTCCAAGAACCCACAGGGGACAGCGGAGCTCAGCCCTGGGCCCTGCCCGGCTCTGGGGTCACGGGGCTGGGCTGGCTCTGGTCCCC
Organism: Chamaea fasciata; assembly: GCF_029207755.1. Classification (NCBI taxonomy): domain Eukaryota; kingdom Metazoa; phylum Chordata; class Aves; order Passeriformes; family Sylviidae; genus Chamaea; species Chamaea fasciata. Next base: position 748,359 of record NW_027094100.1, read on the forward strand.
GGGGACACGGGGGGTGGCACCGCAGGATGTCCCTCATGTCCCTCCAGGCCCCTGCAGGTCACAGAACCACAGAATCCCAGACTGGTTTGGGTTGGAAGGGACCTTAAATCCCATCCAGAGCCACCCCTGCCATGGTCCCCCTGTCCCAGGCTGCTCCAAGCCCTGTCCAACCCAGCCCTGAAAAATCTGTACGTAAAGCTTTCCTTGCTTTCGCTGCAAACCCTCCCACTGGGAAGAAGCTCATCAATTTTACCTTGTACAACACCAAACCTAGAGCACATTCCAGAGGTGATTGGGAAGGCTCCTGGCATTTCCAGGTAGTCACACAGGAGCTGGTGTCAGCATCGCCCCCCGTTCTGCAGGTGGAATTTTACCGTTTCCTGAACAGAAAGGTAAAGCAACCCCAGCGTTTCATTTGACTAAAAAAAGGCTTCACAGAAAAAAAATAGATCTGCCTTCCTCGGAAGCAGGGTGGTTGTTTCTCTGGAGCACCATGAGGTAAGTGACACAAATAGCTATGAATGATTCTTTTCTGAGAGCACCTGTGTGGCCATTTTTATCTGAGACAGGAGGCAGCAGCAGCCTCAGACACTGAGTATTTTTGGTGAAATATCTCAGGAGCACTCTGAGCTAGGAATGACTACACCAGCTCCCCTCTAGCAACAGATTGCTTTCTAATTCACAGAATGCAAATGCAGATGCTGTTCCTGGCGCCCAACCAAATTAGTGCACAACACATTCGTTTCTAGGGGAGCAGCATTTAATACGGCAGGAATAAAAAGGAAAACAATACCTGACATCACCTGTGTTTGCCTGGGCTTGTTCTTTCTGCATATGGCACCTCAAAGATCCGAAAGGGACAGCGAACAGCAGCCCTGGAGGCACCTCAGGCTGCCTGTCCTGGCCATAATGAACAGGAACTGTCAGGAGCATTTCCATGAGGTCCAGCTGCTTGGCACTGCAGTGGGGGGCACTCTGTAGGATGGGCTCGCCCAGCACAGGCCCTGCCCGGCTCCCGTGGCTCAGCTCAAGGCAAATGGGGAAGTTAAAAATCTTAGCAGAGCCGGGGATTCAAAGCCTCCCACTGACAAAAATCCCTGACATTTCCAACCACTGGAGTGGATCTGGTTTTAAATGCAAGGTTCACCTTCCTTCAGCTGTAACATTCCCCCCCTTGAAAGGAGCCCATTTCTCCCCCTAGATTTCATCAACAGCCTCATCCACAGCCCCGCTCCCTGTAAAATCCCCTTGGAAAACCCGGGATTACCGACTTGCCAGCTCCTCAAAAGAATTGCTCCTTATCAAAGAGGCATTGAAGTACATAATACAATTACTCAAGGAACGATTTTCTGGTGCCAGAGCCGGTATTTTACATCTGCCGCTGTACCCACAGTCAGGGACTGAGCACGGGCAGTGAGCACTGATGTGACACGGGCCCTCCTTGGGGCTTTCCCTCCCTCCTCTGCCGTGCTCAGAGCCCCAGGCTGAGGTGTGAGATGAGGAGAGCAGCCCTGGCAGCCATCACCTGATGCAACAGGCACTTTATGAATATTTAACAGAGGATATAAACAGGGAGGTAGAGGACATGCAGAGGTTCTGCACTGCTGAAGGTTGGAGACTCTTTGGTGCTTGAGTTCTCCAAAGCGACCTGAGTTTCTGGGGCATCCCATAACCCTGGGAACTGCATCCACCTCACTTCAGTGACAAAACTCCCTGGGCTGAGGCCGTGCTGCAGCTCAGTCTGATCACAGCTCTCCTCAGGCAGCCTCTTAATATCCAGGTTTTTATCTCTTTATCAGATTTCTATACATACAGTAACCTTATTTACCGAGGCAGGATGGTGGGGGCACCAGTAAGCAAACACTTGATGAGTATTATCTGAACTTTAAATGTTATTCCTGGTAAAAATGTCAGCCTGGAAATCAGTTCAGTCCCGTGGAAGCAGATTCGCAGTAGAGAAGGATTGGTTCATTTCTGGGCAAGTCAGTGAAGTTAAAGCAATTTCCACAGCTGCCAACAGCACCCTGACTGCTGAACAGCCACAAATGGTCTGTGCCTCCCCGGCCTGCAGCAGGAACACATTCCTTGTCTAAAGGGAGAAAGCCAAAGCTGTGCTGAAATAGCTCCTGAGCTTCTGGCCTGAAGGAGATCCCATCTTTTCTGCTTTCAGCCCAAGAGAAAAAACTGGGGTGTGAATGCTTGGCCTTGTCCCAGATCAGCTGCACTCAGAGTCCTCATGGCTGGAAAACACCTCTGTGACCACGGATCACCTGATCCACCTCTCACCCGCCCTTCTGGGGCTCCACCATGCCCTGAGCAAACCCTGCGGGGCTCCACAACCCTCTGGGTGAGGGAATTTTCCTCACATCCAATCGAAACCTCCCCGGGGCAGCCCGAGGGCTTTTCCCCTGCCCTTTGTCAAGACGCTCCTTTTTTACCCAAACTGTGGAGTCTGTCAGGATCCTGAGCCCCAGGAGTCTCTTCCCAAGGCCCATGGGGGGTTTGCCAGCCAGGGTTCCGCTAGATAAGAGTCTGACAAAACTACTTTTCGTCACTAATTAAATCTAACTAAAGCTCCCAGTTTTTATGGCCCCCGAGGTCTCCTACACCAGTAATTCCTGCCAGTTTTATGAGCCCGAATTACAAACACTGACAAGGTGATTTAGGAGGACGTGGTGAGCCCTCCCTGCTCCTGATGAGGCGTGCACAGCCCGAGAGGAGGCACCGGGGGAGAGAAATCTCTGCTGCTCCTTCCCCCCAGCTGCTCCCGGGGCTCGGAGCCCCAGGCTGGGCAGAGGATGGAGCAGAAGGGACAAACACCAGCACCGCACAAAGGCAGCCCTGCTCCCAGCCCCTCTCCAGCCCCTGAGCCCCGGTTCCTCTCTGCTGTCAGGGCTCTGCAGAACGTGGATGTGCTGTACCATAAATATTTAATTACAGCCAGCTAATGAAAACACTGAAGTTAATCAAAACCTCAAGGTAACGTGCACAAACCCAGCAAGGGACCTTTTCACATGGAAATGAAAAAATACGACGGCAAATACTCCGGGCAAAACTTTTAATGCTGCCTAACTAAATTCATTCGGGTTAATTAAATCCTTTCCAAATCGTTATTTGTTTGCTGTTTGTCACAGAACACATCACAGAGCATGTCCCCCCAGCTCTGCAGGTACACAGCCCTGCCTCCTGTGTCAGAGCTCCTGCAAAACACAGGAGAGAGCTGAAGTGTCACCCTCGTGTCTCCTCAGAAGCTGAGACACTGATCTCAGCTTAAAGGAAAAAGAGCAAAAGTCAAAAGGAAAAGGCCCAGAAGTACAAAATGAAAGTTCAGTGGGAGACTGAGGCAGTTTTCCAGGGAATTTCCCTTCCCAGGGGCTGGCAGGGCCAGGAGTGGCAGCAAGGACATCTCAGCATCCCTGCATTTGGGAGCCTTCATAAACCAGGGATAGAAATGAAGCACATAAAATTCCGTGTTCCAGCACCTGCAGGAGTCTCTAACAGACACCCGTCCCTGTCCACAGCCCATTCCAGAGGTACCTGTGGAAGAGACAAGGTTTGCATCTGCCTCCAAAGCCCCTGCGAGGTCGCGTCGGAGCTCCTGCCCCAGGACCTTCCCCTGCACTTCCCCCATCAGTAACCAAATCTCCCACATCAGTAACCAAACAGTAACCAAACCACCCCCATCAGTAACCAAACCTCCCCCATCAGTAACCAAACAGTAATCAAACCTCCCCCGTCAGTAACCAAACAGTAACCAAACTTCCCCCATGAGTAACCAAACCTCTTCTCTGCCTCCAACGGGCTCCCATCCCAGTAGCATTGGCTCTAAAATTTAACTTTACACCAGGAGTTATGGAAACTCACAGTGGTTGCTGACTAGAAGGCCCAAGCAGAAATTCCGTATAAAGCACAGTGGCAGTGGCTGCACCACTTCTGCTCTTAGGGTGCAGTGTCTGGGCCAGGCAGGAGCCTCGGGCCTCCCCTGCCACGTCTCCCCTGCATCCACAAAAGGCTCATCACCATAATTTTAAGAGACATAAGACACTGGATTTTTTAATTTCACAGTTAGGAAATTCAGAATGGGCCTAATTGTGGGGGAAAATAATTGGACACTTGCTGAAGAGTCTAGAGGGGGGTGGAGATGAGGATTTGTCACACTGCTCACACCTAGACATCATCTCTGCTCAGCAAATGGGAGATTTAAACCGAGTTTAAATCCTTCAGTGTGCCTCAGCACAGGTTAATGATGGCTCCTGAGATGAGCTACGCATTATTCATGAACTTCAAACTACTCTAAACTACTTAAAGTCATTCCTTGAACTTTCTTCAGGTCTGGACTGGGGTCTGGTTGACAAGGAGGTGATTGTCAAAGGTTGGGCTGGATGATCTTGGGGGTTTTTCCAACCTTAATGATTCCATACTCTCACAGTCTGAAGCAATTATCAGCAGACACAGAACCAGAATCCTTGGCACATCTTTACTGAGGAATCGGAACCAACCACATAGAGCCACGGCAGCCGATCACAGAAACCCCCGGCTGCAAAGGCACAGAAAACGCCAGGGGAGAGGCGAGGCTGCCCGGGGTGATGACACTGCAGGCACACAAAGGCACGGTCCCCTCGGGGCAGGAGCAGCCCCCAGCCCTGTGTCCCCTCCCCAAGGCCCCGCTGCTCCCCCAGCACCAAACGCACGAGGAACACGAATTGATGAGGAAATTAATAATTACCAGCTTCGAAGCAAATTCCCTGAACGTGCAATTATTTCACCCCGAAACGCTCCTGAGCAATCAAAGACAAGATGGAGAACAAAGCGCTCAGCAAAGAATTGTGTAATCAAATAATAATTTCCAGTGTAATTGGCACGGAAAGCGCCGCGTGCGGGGCGGGAGGGGCAGAGCCGAGCTCAGGGTGCAGGGAGCCAACCCTGGGACAGACCCCGCAGGGGCCCACAGGGGACCCACCGGGGAAACAACTGGGGCACCAACGGGGGAACCCGCTGAGGACCCACCGGGGAAACAACTGGGGCACCAACAGGGGAACCCGCTGAGGACCCACCGGGGAAACAACTGGGGCACCAACAGGGGAACCCGCTGAGGACCCACTGGGGAAACAACTGGGGCACCAACAGGGGAACCCGCTGAGGACCCACCGGGGAAACAACTGGGGCACCAACAGGGGAACCCGCTGAGGACCCACTGGGGAAACAACTGGGGCACCAACAGGGGAACCCGCTGAGGACCCACCGGGGAACCAACCAGGAACCCACTGGGGAATCAGCTGGGGAATCAACCAGAGAATCAACCGGGGGAATCAACAGGGACCCACTGGGGAACTAGCTGGGGACCCGTTGGGGAACCAAATGGGGAACCCACTGGGGCACACACCAGGGGATCCACCAGGGACGCACGGGGGAACCAACCAGGGAACCCACCAGGGAACCCACCAGGGCACCCACCAGGGAACCAAGGGGCAACCATCGGGGAACCAACCAGGGCACCCACCGGGGCTTCCACCGGGCACCCACGGGGAACCAAGCAGGGACAGGTCCCGCACGGCCCCCCCGGTCCCACCACTCCCGCAGCCCCCGGGCCCCTCACTCCCGCAGGGCTCCCCGGGTCCCGCCCGCTGCCCCGCCCGGCGGTGCCCCGGCCCCTCCGCCGGCCTCATCAGGGCGCAGCGCAGCGGAGCCGCCGGCAGCGGCAGCGCGGGGCTGAAGGGATGGCTGCTGTCTCGGGCTGTGCCTCCCTGCAGCCTCCTCACAGCGGCAACTCCGGCGAACAGGAGATCAATTGCTGCCGAGCCCCGCTCCTGCTCCAACGTGTCCGACGGCGCCATAAAGCCCAGACACAGCACTCCCGCCCCGGCTCAGCATCACCCCCGGGGTGGGCTCCGTTTGCAGCCACAGACAGCACTGCTGCAACCTGGGGATTCCTCCTGCCACAGGTCCGCCAGCTGGACGCTCCCTGTCCCACCAGACCGGGGGAAATGACGAGCTGGGGATGATGCTGCAGGTCCTGTTCCAGGCACAGCCCCGGGAGCTGAGGCAAAGGGTAGACACGAGCCTGTAATTGGAAGGTGCCTGGGAGTTGTCGGTGCGATCAACAGAAAGGCAATTACTGTGTGAAAATTAATCTTTTTTTTTGTTTTGTTTTGTTTTGTTGCCCTATTGTTATTCTCTTTTTAATGTCAGAATAAGCAAAACAGGAGATTACCTGGTGTGCTCTCCCTCGAGGGAAAATGCAGTTAAAATGGAAATGAGCACCGGGCTGGCAGCTCCTGCTCCTGCCAGGGACGGGTATCTCATACCAACTGCATGGCCAGGCTGAGCCCTTCCTCCTGAATTCCCCTGCCACCTCTTGTCCCAGCACAGCTGCACTCCCCCACTGCCAGCAGCAACCCCACTGGCAACTGTCCCTGTCACCCCCACACCTCCTCTGCTTCTGCCCCAGCCCTGCTCTCTCCAAGGCCATTAAAAGGCACAGGGGGTGTCTCAGCTGGGAGATGTCCTTTCTTTCCCCCCCAGCCCGGGCTCTCTGTCCCAGTCCTGGCCACCACCACACGCTGCTGGAGCCTCTCCTGGCCCTGCTGTGTCCACGGGAGAGGAGACACCTCTGGCACCCTCCAACATAGGGGTGCCGACAGCTCCTCCCCTCCAAACCACACATCCTGACACGAAATCCCTGCTGGAATCCATCATTTGGAGAATCCTCTCCCACAGCTCCCTCAGCTCTCTGTGCAGTTCTCCAACTGTCTTGTTTGTCTTTGCTCCTCATTCGTTTCTGCGTAATTTCGTCCCTCAACACATCTTTAATTAACATTCCTGTGCTGATGACTCACATCTTTCGGCTCCAGACACCTCTCCCTCAGCCCAAGCCCCCAATCCAGGGAAGTCTGTCCTGCAGGGCCAGGGACTCTGCCCCTCTCTCTTTCCAGCCTCCCCACACATTTGTCCCCATCGCTGGGGCCAACATCCCAATGACACCCATCACTGAGTGCCGTGGTTTGGCATCACCCTCAGCGGGGGTGGCCTGGCTGCACCCCCACGGTGCCAGTCCTTGGGCCCAGGGATTGGAGACGCCCTCTCTGCTATTTCCTGGTAAACAAAATCCCATCTCCATAACTGTTGAATTCTTCTCTTTGGCTGTTCCCCCTTCCTGCCCCTCACACGGTGCCAGAAGATCCTGGGAAAGGTCACAGCCCCAGGTGTCACCTCAGTGTGTCTCTGCAAACCCTTCCTCTGCCTCCTCCTCCTCCTCACAACCAGAACTGCCTCCCCTCCTTCCTCTCTCCTGAAATGGGGTTATCACAGAATCCCAGCCTGGTTTGTGCCATGGCAGGGACACCTTCCACCGTCCCAGGCTGCTCCAACCCGCCCTTGGACACGTCCAGGGCTGGAGCATCCCTGGCTGTTCCCCTGGAGAGCCGTGTGGGAAGTGCTGGAGAGGAGCCTCATCCCGGCACACAGAGCAGAGCCCGTGTGGGGAGGGAGCTCCAGGCTCCATCCCTGTGAGCCCCAGCCCTGCCAGCCCTCAGGAGAGTGGCTCTGGGGACATCAGCCAAGTTATCCCCCAGTTCTGGCTGTCGCTGTTCTGGGGAGCAGTGGAGAGGAGTCACAGCTCCAAGGCAACTCGCTCATGACTCAAAAAACCGGGTGGGGGTGGTGGGGGTGGTTTGAATTCACATCGATGCCATGCAAGTAAAAGAAAAACTAAACTTTGGCTCCTTTAGCAAATCATACAGTTGGGGACCAGCATCCAAAACCAAATAGAATAAAAAATGATGTTCTTGATGCGGCAGAGGAAGCTGACACAGAATGAAGACATGCCAGAAGACACAGGAGGAGATGAAAAGCTGCACTGGCTGGCTGAGGAGACTGGGAAGGAGAAGCAAGGAAAACTGAGAACGGCAAAAGGGAATCATGAATGATGCCTGTTTCTTGTAGAAACAATTTTTTTTAAAAAAAAATCCGTCACTTCCAACCCCTAGAGATTTTGGACTCGGTGCTGTAAACAGGCTGAGGAACACAGCAGACGTCTTTCCCTGCAGTGCCCCCTCTGCAGGAGCCTGCAGCCCCCCGGGACCAGCACTGCCACGAGCAAATGATGGGAGAACAGATTGCCTGGTGGCAGCCTTCACCTCTCTCCAAGACGGGAACAATTCGGGACATTTGATTGTTAGAGCGAGAACGCCGTTAACGACGTGTTGATGAACACAAAGTTAATTTTCCGATACATTTCCTACAAACTGTTTCTTTAGGAATTCTCCTCGGAGCCCAGAAAGCAGCTTGAAAGAGCTACTGTTAAATATTGACTGCTGCTCCGGGATCGTTAAGGAAAGCGTGTCTGGGTTGTGTTTCGCCGGGCACGCCGAGGGCGCCGGGCGGATTCCGCGAGCGCCTTTCCCGGCGGGAGCGGGAGCCGAGCGGGCTCTGCGCGCCCGGGCTGCGCTTCTCCTCCCCCAGAAACCTCCAACAGAGCCCAAGGGCAGCGCTTTCCTAAGCTGCGTCAAGCAGAGAGTGGAAATTCAATAGCAAAATGGAAATATCTTTCAGTGCACCGCAGGGGAAGGCGAGAGCAGGGCACGGGGAGGGGGAGCGGGCACGTGGGGAGGTGACTTCGGGACAAAGAGGTCACAGGGAGAGGGGAGGAAGGGAAATGAGTCGGGCACTGAGTCCAGGAGCGCTGCTGGGCTCTCGGGGCCCCGCACGGGACGGGAGAGCCCCGGGGCGACACCGGGAGATGCTCAGAGCATCCCTGCGGGCACCGGGGAATGTAGAACAGCTCCGGGAGAGGAGCGTGAGGAGCGGCTGTTAAAGAGGCACAAGAGACAAGGACTCCGGGAGGCCGAGGAAATGAGGATTAAACCCCCAGAGCAGCGCCCGGCCGTGCCCGGGGCAGAGCTCCTGATCCCGGAGCTGGGTGGGATGGCCGGGTGCGGTGGGATGGTGGGATGGGATGGTTGGGTGGGATGGCTGGGTGGAGTGGGGTGGTGGGGTGGGATGTCTGGGTGGGGTGGCCGGGCTCTGCCAGTGCCAGCACTCCAGACCCGGGCTCTCCTAGGAGCTGCTGCACATCCCAGTATTGAAAACCATTCCCAGTGTTGATGCAGAATTGGGCACCGAGCAGGGAGTGGAGCAGAGCTGAGCCAAGTGCTCGTGGTGGGAAGCAGATGTTCTCCACAGGATCCCAGCACCCACGGAAAACGGGTACTTTGCATTTCTGTCTCCTTCTGAATGAGAAAGCACCGACTTAGCAACAAAGCCCATGGACAAACGGCTCAGGAATAACGCGGTTTTCCAGTCTGATTTGCACTGTAGGCTGCAGGAACGTGCATTGTGCTGGGGGATTGCCGAGACACTGATTTTCCAGGCTCCTTAAGCCCATAATAAAGAGCACATGTCAGGGATTTCAGTGCCCGCAGGCAGCGGCAGAGGCGATTCCTCCTCGCTGCTGAAGCTGCGGAAGGCAGAGCCCTGCACCTGTGCAGCACCAGCCCTGCAGCACAGATCTCTGCAGGGATGGAGGGGACGGGAGCAGCTCCTGCTCCCAGGGCCACCAGGGCAGGACAGGAGGGACCATGCCCGTGAGGGGACAAGTGGCAGGAATTGTGCCTTTGGCTGCTTCCCGTGGAGCAAAACCCTCAGAGAGGCGATGCAGCCAGGCCTGCCCCAGGAGCATCCCACAGCTCCTCCTTGGGCCTGCCTCCCCCCGTCCTCCTCCTCCTCCTCCTCCCGCAGCCAGAGCAGCGCCGTGCTTTGCACACACAATCCAAACCTGGATCTCTCTGCACACTCTAGGACCTCTCCCAGGCACTGCAGGGGCTGCCCAGGGGGGTTTGGATTCCCAGCCCTGGAGGTGCCCAGGGAAGGGCTGGAGCTGCACTCACAGCTCTGCGCTGGGCACAGCCTGGGCTCCATGACCTTGGAGGTCTTTTCCAGCCTCAGTGATTCTGTGATTCTCCCCCTTTTTCCCAAGGGCCCCACCTTCTCACATGTAAAATCCATTTTCATTTACAGTTCATGACCTGATCTTCAATTTTCCCCAGCACTGAAATATTAGCAATCCAGGGTGGGGCAGAGACAAGGAACCCGTGAACATCACCAGCTGAAACACTTCCCATTCTTTCCATTTTTCAAATCCTGGTGGAGTCCAGCTCCAGGACACCTTGTCCTTGTGCATCACTCACATCTACTTGGGGATGACATTTATTTTCATGTAATAAATGGTTTATGGAGGAGAGGGAACGACCAGATCCATTTTGTACTTTGGATTCCATTTCACTTAGAGGATTAACTAAAACCACTATGAGTCCTTTTTAAAATAGTCATACTTTTAAAAATGGAAAAAATCTCACTTTTCCCTTTAAAATTAAAATTCACTGATGATACATACTCAGCAGTGAAACAGCTTAATTTTGCTCATCATCATCAAGAAGCTTTTGAGTGACAGAGTCAAGTTAAAAAGCCCTGATTAGCACATGAAATGACATAAAAGATCCAAACAAAAGCAGAGCTTCAGATCCCTCAAACACCCCAAATAAATAAAATGTCGGTGTTGGCAAAGCTTGTTTGTGGGATCTCCAACTCGTGAGAGAAAAGAATCGCCCTTTTCTCTTGGAGAAGCCTCAGGTGTGGCTACACAAAACCTGTCATGGCCAAGTGACCCTGCAGTGTCCCCTGTCCCCTCAGCCTGCTGAAGATGATAATGAAATAATTCCAACTACTGTGAATGAGCAGCCTGAGGGGCACAGGGGCTGTTCCTCTGAGCCCACCCTGCAGGCAGTGCTTTCCCCAAATCCATCGGCCCCACACTCCTGGTGCACATCAACACCTTCACTGTCCTCCAAACAACGCTGGCTGGGAAACAAGACAGGGTGTTTTCGGAGGAATCGGTCATATTCCAAAAGGAAGGTCTGAGGGAAGCAGGGGAAAACAGAAATGCCTCCCAGCACTCTGCAGTGCCAGCCCTGCCTGCCCTGGCACACCCTGAGTGCTCCGCCACCGACCTCTGCCAGCCCAGCCTGGGGGGAAGCAGCCCCGTAAATTCAGAGAGGGGAACAGAGAGTGGTGGGAAAGCGTCACCAGCACTGCAGAGCAAAAGGGCCTCATCCACATTTAAAGACAGTTAAAGCCTGTTGTTCCTAATGGGTTCTCATGCTTTAAAACACGGATCTGATGTGCTCAGCTGAGCTGCCTCCCCTGACACCCGAGCTTTTAGAACTGGCCTCAGCCCGTGCCTGCTAAAACTCCATCAAATAATTACCAGCACTTTGGCTGGGGGTAGAGCTTTAACCTCAGACTGCATCATTTGAGGAAAATTTCCAAATCCAGATATGGCTTCTCACTTATTAAGGGGATTTTAATGGCCTGTGCTGCTGCCTCCCCCACTGCCACTTTCTCTGCCGGGTATCGATGAGCCCACACCTGCCGGGGCACAGCTCCAGCCTCGGCTCCTCCCGGGCGATTTGCACATTGTGGCATCCAAACCCGACAGGGAGAGGACGTGGTTCCCTCGGGGAGGGTTATGAGGAATGCCGGCCGGGCTCTGGCATTGCAGCATCGGGAGCTCTGTCACCAGCACAGCTCTGTGACATCCCGTGTGGGACACGAGAGCTCAGTGTCCCCGGGCCAGCCGGGGCAGCCCCACACGGAGTGTGCTGCTGCAAAGGCCACTGGCTCCTGCAGACACACAACGTGGTCCCACTTTAATTTCAGCATGTGGATCAAGTAATTGTTTGGATTTTAATATTGAGTCTACGTTTCACTGATTTGCATTTAAATGTGTTGTCAGAGAACTTCCAGAAGTCTTTAATAAGAAGGCCGATTTGCATTTTAATGTGCACTTAAAGAATTTGGAGAAGTCTTTTCATGTGAGCTGTGTTATCTGAGGAACGTTCACACGGAGGGGGAACGAGAGATGCAAGCACAAGTCTGACAAAACTGCTGCTGTGAGACAGCCCAGCCTTGTTGGACTTGGTGAGGGGGAAAAAAATCGTCTCACTGCAGATGTGGCTTCAAGGGAGGGCTGGGAAGGGGCTGGGATGGCTGAGGAGCAGCTCAGGGGGGCTCTGGGGGACCCTCACAGGGCCGGGGGCTCTGCAGGGCTGGGCTGGAGCTGCCAAGCCCTCGGCTGGGTGCCAACGCTCACGGGCACTGCCCTGCAAGGGGAGGGACAGGCAGCTCCTCCTCTCCAGCCCCTTTACCCTGGCCTTCCCCATTTGTACGTGCCTGCAGATTATCTTCACAGAAAATTGAATTTCTACACTGCTCTTTGTGTTCTCATCCGAGCAACAACTTCCATCTGCAGAATAACTCAGCTGATCATATAGAAAAATCATAAAGAAATCAAACTTAAAGTTACAAAATACCCTGAGCGGGAAGAGGCCCACAAGGATCATCAGAGCCCAACTCCTGGCCCTGCACAGGACAACCACAGGAATGTATCTTGTGTGTTTCCAGATGGTGAGAACAGGCACTGGATCTACTCTCTACGAAAACCCCTCTCAGGTTCCGTTTATCCTGAAAGCAAACCAGGTCAAAAATCCACATAGAAATACCCAAAGCAGCCGATTTGGGAGCCCATTCCAGCTGGGGAGCTGGGGGCAGAGCTCCCATCCTGCCTTCCCACCAAGGCAGCCTCCTGTGCCCCTCGGGCAGCGCTGGGCAAGGGCTGAGCTGGCTTAGGCTGGGCTGGGCTGGGCTGGCTTAGGCTGGGCTGGACTGGACTGGACTGGCACCCCTGGCTGGGCTGCAGGGTCAGGGGCTGCGCTGGGTTAGGCTGGGTTAGGCTGGGCTGAGTTAGGCTGGGTTAGGCTGGGTTAGGCTAGGCTGGGCTTGGCTGGGCTGGGCTTGGCTGGGCTGGGCTGCAGGGTCAGCAGAGGCCGCTGCCCATCAGAGATGGGCCAGGCTGAGCCCAGGGAACAACCGGAGGCACCCGGAGGCTCCCGGAGGGCTGAGCTCGGCTCTGACAGCGCCGGGGGCTGCGGGAGCTCTGTCCTGCTGCTGAACAAACGCACGGCTGAGCCATCTATCAAAAATAAATGACTTGGGGAAACAAAGCCAGTTATTTTTAGAAGATGAATCCTTCCCTGTTCAGTTCACATAACTTCAGTGTACCCAGTGACTCGGGCTGTGACTGCACAGCCCTGCTGGTGCTGGCACAGGGGAGACACTGCTGTCCCCTGCCCTGCCACTGCTGTCCCCTGGCACTGCTGTCCCCTGGCACTGCTGTCCCTTGCCCCAGCACTGCTGTCCCCTGCCCCGGCACTGCCAAGGAGTTGGGCAGGGACTGCAGCACTCAGGGCTGGCCTCTGCACCCTCCCTGCCCCAGCCTGGGTAAAGCAGAGCCCAGCCCTGCCCTGTGCTCCCCAGGGGTGGCTGCAAGTTAGAGTGAGGTTGGAAAGATCATCAAGCCCAACTTTTGCTAAACCACAGAAATACAGAATATTCCGAGCTGGAAGTGACCCACAAGGATCCTCCTGTCCAAGCCTTGAGTGGGTGGCCCACCCAGGGAATGAGCAGCAGCCTTGGCATCACTAGCACCATGCTGTACCCAGCTGAGCCAAGGCCAGGGCTAAATGTGGATAAATAAAATATATATAAATATACTGACATCTATAGCCACGTGTCCAGCTGCTGCCAGGCACGGCCGCCCTCCCACAGAGCTCTGACCAGCCCGTATCCCCCAGTGCAATCCAAAGTTTAAAAACTGCAATTATCAAACACAGACACATGCAGGGAGGCAGCAGCACAATTAGAGAAAGCAAAGCGGGTACTTGAGAGTTTCCATTCCACAACACATAATTGGTACATAAGTGAGAGTGTTTGTTTGTTTATCCAGAGCAGGGTCACCTACTGCTGTCACTGAACAAAGCTGTCACGGGGTTTAGATGGAATAGGCTTCTGCTGCTTAAACCAATTATTTTCTCACCAGAGATCAGAGCATCAATAAAAACCAACAAATAAACCAATTCTGATCAGCTGAAACATCGGTTATGCGGGGTTTTGTTGTGGTTTTCCTGCAATAAACAAAGCCAGTGTCACATCCACACGGCCCTGCCAGCTCCTGGGCTGCTCCTGAGCCTGGCCTGAGCTGAGTTTTGTCCCCATCCAGCTGCCCAAAGCCGAGGCTATGGTGGGGGGAAAACACAGTGACAAGACAGGGTTGTGTCACCCTGTATTTAACCAAGGTCCAGAACCAAGGGGAGCTTCCCTTGCTGTAGAAAGCTGAACCGTTTCTGGGATGGCCACAGTGACACAGGTGTTACTTGGCACGTTGTTGTCAGGGTGTGCAACACACACCGACCCAAACTTCACCTACAAAGGCTGGAAACCCCATAAAGGTCTCACTGAAAACCCCACAAAGGTCTCACTGAAAACCCCATAAAGATCTCACTGAAAACCCCACAAAGGCCTCACTGAAATGATTTTAGCCCCTCTGGCGGATGGGCCCAGCAGTCCTGGTGCTGCTGGCACAGACAGCTCCATCCCTTTTCCCTCAGGACCTGGTGGTTGGAACATGTCAGCTCCAGGGCTGTGAGTGAGGGCTGGTCACGTGGATCCGGCTCCTCTGGGGACATCTGGGCCGTGTCCCTGTCCTGCAGACGGGGCCTGTCCTGTGGGAGGCTGTATGCAGGTGGACGTGTTCAGAGCAGCTCAGTAAAGATGTGACTCCTGTACACCCAAACTGCTTCTGGCAAATGGTGTCACTCTGGATTTGCCAGGTGGATGAGTCTGGAGTGGCTGAGTCCCAAATGTGGCACCGAGCAGGACAGGACAGGACAGGACAGGGCAGGACAGAGCCAGCTGTGCCAGCTCAGCCACTGCAAGCAGTGCAGCACAGCCCTGCAGCACACACAGCCCAGAGCAGAGCAATGCAGCACACACACCAGTGCAGCATTTACAGCAGGGCAGCACACACACCAGTGCAGCCCTCCCCATTTGCATTCCCAGCTGGGAGAGGCAGCTTTGGGTTGGAGCTGCAGCCCCAGGGCTCCCCAGCCTGGCTCCCTCACAGCCTTGCTGGAGCACAGGGACAGGGACATGGGGACACACCCCACCAACACAGGGACAGGGACAGGACACGGGGGGAACCCCCTTTTCTGAAAAGCTCTGGGAATATCCCTGCCTTGGATCTCCTTCCTGCTCTGGGGCTCAGTGTGGCAGACAGGGATCACCAGGCACTGGCCCACTGCTCACAGCAGCCCTAACAAACACAAGCCAAGGCCTTACACAAAGCCTCTTCAAAGGAAATACAATTTCCCCCACAAAACATTCTTTAAGGTTTATCTTAATCTCTTCAGTCACTGCATCCCTTGGGAATAAGCACATTAAACCACTGATGATCTGTACAAGCAAGGAAAGGCATTACAGTGCCATTATCAATACAAACCAATTTCAAACCCTTCCAATATTTGGAGAAGAGCTACAGCACCGTTGCAAACAAAATCTCTGATCACTTTTTCAAACAATATTTAATCTGTCCCATAGCCATGGTTGGTAAAAGCTGCATCTGCAAACAAAAAATAGTCTGGGACTGAGGCTGTCACTCCAGCTGAGCAAACACTTCCCCATGTCTCTGATATTCCGCTTATTATTCCATTTACTTGACTCACCAAAACATACTGCTGAGTATTCCCTGCAGTGGAGAAACCCGGCAGGGTCAGGGGCAGGGAATTTGGGTCCAGGAGATTCTCCCTGGCCCCAGGCTCCTGGCCATGTCACCAGACAGCACAGAGGACCCTGGAACTCAGTCTTGGGTTCTCTGGCACATGGAAGGACACTGATTTCAGGCTGGCTCCACTCCAAACCATGGAGATGGAGATGCAGTGATGTGTGGGAAGAGCTGAGCCGGACAGGAGTCCCACGGGCACGGTGGGCAGGAGGGCGGAGTGCAGAATGGGCCGGGAGGGTGCAGCAGCCCGGTCCCGCGGGCTGTGTCCCGGAGGATCCCGGCGCTCCCGGCAGGGAAAAGGAGCAGTGGAAGGTTCACCCTGCTCCTGCAGGAGCCCGGGGCAGCGGCACAGCACGGGCCCAGGGCTTGGGGCTCTCCCGGGGGATGAAGAGCCGGGATCGCCGCTCGGGGCAGAGGGTGACAACGTCTCAAACACGGTGTAAAATCCAAGAAGTTAAACTTGCAGAGCCCTGTAGCCCCCTGGTTCAGAGGCAGTCACAGGAGGTTTCTGTGCTCCTGCTGACAGGGGGAAGGGGTGGGAGGTGGGCACAGGGAGTTCTCCAGCCCCAGTGGCAGCTGCACGGTGGGGTGGCCGTCAGGGGCTCTCGTTCCCAGCCCTGTGATGTTTGCCATGGAATGCTCATCACCCCCCCAGCCCCGTGGGGAACTCAGCCCCCAGCAGAGCAGGGGGGATGCTCCCCTCAGCCCCTGCCCTGCCCAGCTGCT
Source organism: Chamaea fasciata (assembly GCF_029207755.1). NCBI lineage: Eukaryota > Metazoa > Chordata > Aves > Passeriformes > Sylviidae > Chamaea > Chamaea fasciata. The sequence continues at coordinate 764,755 of NW_027094100.1, forward strand.
CCGAGGGAAACCAAAGCAGCTCAAACACCTCTGGCTATGGCCCGGCCTTCTCGCTCAATGTCATCGTACCCGGGATAATTATGGAAAGTGCTCATTATCAGAAATAGGTGGGAGGGTGGTTTGTGGTGCTGCAGGGGATCCCAAAAGCCCAACCCATCAGCACGGCTGCCCCAGCGAGAGGGGACATGCCAGCCCTGCAGGGACGAGGTGTCTCACAGCCTTTGGAGATGTGCTCCAGCATCCCTGAGCCTCCCTGCAGCTCTCAGCAGCCCCGGCACCCTAAAAGCCCTTCACATCCGCACCACTTTCCCGGGAAGCAGAAAAAATGGGAACTGAGGGCCCTGAGCAGGGGGTGGGATCAGGGGAGCCCGGGTCCTCCATCCCCTCAGCGTTGCATTCCCAGACCTGCTGCCTTTGCAGGGTGGGAGCAGAGCCAGCAAAGCTCCGTGGGCTGCAGCAGGGAGAGCTGTGATTGCACATTTGCATGCGGGAGGGAGGATGAGCAATGGCAGCAGGCACGGGGGAGGAATAGCTGAACCTCATCACCCCACACCTGCACGGCTGCCTCTACCCCTGGCCGCGTGTTTGTGGGGTTTTGTGGGGCCCTGCCCTGCAGAGCTCCAGGATGGACACGGGAAATGCACCAAGGGCAGGGAACAGACCAAGATTTATTTGTGCTGGCCCGGGCACTAGATCACAGTCAGACCTCAGCCATGTGCTCCTTGTTGGAGTGAGCTGGGCAGACACTTCCCCAGTGCTTTCCCCCCTGGGAAATGTTGTTTCCCCCAATCTACAGATCTCAGACACCTCCAGCTTGCTTCAGCTGCGAGAAGCTCTGGGACTCTCCTGCTCTCTGCATTGGGCTCTAAATTAAACACCAGCACCAGCTGGCACCAGCTCCCCGTGAGCAGCTGCACACGGCAGAGCTCCTGCAAGAGCAGCTCCGTGTGCCATGTCACACCTCAGCCCTCCCAGGAGGTGCCACCCGTGCAGCCCCAGCGGGGACAGAGCCAAAGCACAGCCCAGGCTGGCACAGGGGGGACGTGGAGCTCCTGGGACCTCCCTGAGCGCGGGACAGGGGCAGCAGCCTGGGAAATGTACCCAGGTGCTTTGTGCCAAACACTGGGGCCTCTGCTTGAAAATTAGTGCTGTGTGGTGGGTGTAAAATATTCAGGTGGACATCAATAATTTGTAGCAGTACACATATTTTCTTTCTGTGAAAAAATGAAACAAGCTTATAAATTATGACAAAAACACAACCCTGTGTTTCATGACAGGGTTAGATAATCACATCCTTGCTGGGGTAAAGGTGGGGTCAGCCTGGTTTATTTCAGAAACCTGCCCTGCCATCCTCGGTCCCCAGGTGGGCAAACCCTGCAAGGGAAGGGTTGGGAGCCAGAGCTGCCCCCCAGGAGCCTGGGCAGGACCTGCCTGCCCTGGGCACAGGGACAGTCCTTCCAGAGCAGGTTGGGCTGAGCACATGGGAACAGTAAATAAAATAGAGAGAGAGGAAGTTTAGGCAGAAATCGGGCCATTTCAGCCTGTCAGTCCATGGAAAAGAGATCCTGAGACCCGTACAAGTGCACAGACACAAACACACTCAGGGAAAGAAGAAATGACAAGCGGAGCGGTAACAACAATAGTCAGAGTGTAATTTGTTCTTAACCTGTTCAAAATAAAAATAACTGGTGAACAAGTTCACTCCCTAGACCATCTGCATCTCATAAGCATAAGTTAAAATGCTGACACCATCTGTTCCATTGGAATTTTAACGCCTCGCCAATATGGCAGTTCCCAGTGCTGCGGCAAGGACAGCAGCCCCCTTGCTCACCACCCTCCCGCTGGGCCTTCACTGGGAGGGGAACGGGCTGAGCCAGCCCAGGGCAAAGCAAACCTGGGGCTTCTCCTTCCCTGGGGTGGGGAGAGCAGCCCCAGGCCACCAGCAGCACCCCAGGAGCCCTCAGAGCCCCGACGGAAATCTGGGCAGGATGTCTGAATGGTAAAATATGAACAGGAAAAATTCCTCTGCCTTCTCATGGAATATACTTTGTTCTCCACAGCAGTACCCATTTGCGATCCGGCAGAGTCAGCAGCATGTGCAGCCCTTCCAGAAGAGGGATCAGCCCTTCCAGGAGGGATCAGCCCTTCCAGGAGAGATCACCCTTCCAGAGGGGGATCAGCCCTTCCAGAGGGGGATCAGCCCTTCCAGGAGGGATCAGCCCTTCCTGAGGGGGATCAGCACTTCCAAAGGGGGATCAGCCCTTCCAGGCGGGACCAGCCCTTCCAGGAGGGACCAGCCCTTCCAGGAGGGATCAGCCCTTCCAGGAGGGATCAGCCCTTCCAGGAGGGACCAGCCCTTCCAGGAGGGATCAGCCCTTCCAGGAAGGATCAGCCCTTCCAAAGGGGGATCAGCCCTTCCAGGAGGGACCAGTCCTTCAAGAGAGATCACCCTTCCAGAGGGGGATCAGCCCTTCCAGAGGGGGATCAGCCCTTCCAGGAGGGATCAGCCCTTCCAGAGGGGGATCAGCCCTTCCAGGAAAGATCAGCCCTTCTAGGAGGAATCAGCCCTTCAGGAGGGATCAGCCCTTCCAGGAGGGATCAGCCCTTCCAAAGGGGGATCAGCCCTTCCAGGCGGGACCAGCCCTTCCAGGAGGGACCAGCCCTTCCAGGAGGGATCAGCCCTTCCAGGAGGGATCAGCCCTTCCAGGAAGGATCAGCCCTTCCAGGCGGGATCAGCCCTTCTAGGAGGGACCAGCCCTTCAGGAGAGATCAGCCCTTCCAAAGGGGGATCAGCCCTTCCAGGAGGGATCAGCCCTTCCAAAGGGGGATCAGCCCTTCCAGGAGGGACCAGTCCTTCAAGAGAGATCAGCCCTTGCAGGGGGGACCCGTCACCACCATGGGGAAGGTGCAGTCCCCTGGCACCACCCTGTGCCCTGTCCCTCTGCTCCTCTGCCAGGCACGGCCACACTCACCTCCCTGACTCTGCTTGTGATGACAAACAGATGCTGAGATCCCAGTCAGAGCCCGAGTATTGTGAAATGAGGTGTAAGTTTGGATTCAATGCCAAAAATTGTCCTGTGAAGTGTCTCAAAAAGCCTACTTTGCTAAATTATCCTGGCAAGATTTATCCCATCTTTTAATTAATCATTACTAGAGAGGCTGTTGAAAGTCTTTGCATATTTCTTATTGGTCCTAGTGGGGAGAAATCCATTTTAAAATGGAAATTAATATAATATCTGCATGGCCTTCTTCAGTAATTTTTTTTTTTTTTGCTTAGCAATATTGTAGAGTTACAAACCATACATCATGTCCTGTGCTGCTCAGAATCAATTTCTTCACAGAGGAAAACCAGAAATGCGCTCCCTCACCACTGCAGGATATGAAGTGAGTGAAGCTGGGGGAGGGAAAAGAGGCAAAACACAACCAAGCAAGTAAATCTTACAGACGTAGCCCATATCCATTTTTTCCTGATCAATGGAACTATGTAGGCATGTTCACAAAATTTAATTAAGTTCTGTTCCCCGAGAAATCTATGTGCAGTGTTTCCCTGCAATTATTTATTTACTATCTGCCATGTAGCTTTTAGCTCTCCCCAGGAGAATGCTGCATTTCCGCTGCACTTCCATCAGCACAGGCTGCTTCCCAAGGCCCTGGGGGAGGGCTTGCTCTTCCCTCACTGCTCGTGGGCTGAGTGTCCTCTTGCAGAGAAAATCTGGGAATGTTTTTAGACTCACAGAACCACGGATGGATTGGGCTGGGAGGGACCTCAAACCCACCCAGTGACACCCCTGCCATGGCACACTTGGGTCCCCCTGGAGCTCCAGGCTGGAATCCTGCTGGTGTTTGTACCAGAGCCATGAGCAAAAGCAGGAGAAGCAAAGCTCAGCTGCAGCCCAGGCTGCTGTGCCGTGGCAGCCAGGGCTCCTGCCTGCTCGCAGCCAGCCTTGCTCGGATCCCAAGGCTGCTGTGGCTGGATGCACAGACTCCTGAGCTCCTGCAGCGGGTTTGTGTGGGCCTGGCACAGCAGCCCACAGGCATTCCCAGGGATGGGAACCATCCCATGACAGGAACAGAGCGGCCTCAGGCAGCCCTGGATCCCCTGGTTTACCAGCGGAGATGCTCAGGGAGAGGTGGGCAGATCTGTCGTCCTCCCACACGAGCAGGGCCTGGCTGCCAACGTGCCACCTGCCTCGTTCCAGCCTGCTGGGACACGTGGGCTGCTGCTGCAGGCAAGGGAGGCAATTATTGACACTCTCAAATGGATCAGCTCCAGTCCCTTGAGTCTCAGCAAAGATTAGCTGGCCTTCTCAAACCCAGAAAACCCGTGTAAAGTGAACACTGGTGCTTCCTAGGCACAAGTCAAGTATTCTGAAGATTTAGAAATGGAAATAAAACAGAGCAGGGTTTGATCCTCTCCAGCAGTGACCTCCCCTAGATCTGGGACCTGGGCTCTCCCCAGCACTGGAGATGTCATTGAGTTGTGAAAACTCTTCCCACAGACCAAACTTAAATGAACTTTTCAACCCCTCTGCATGAAATGGCACATCTTGACTTCTGCCTTCACCAACAGGACTCTAAAGCAGCAGATTCTTTAATCAAGCCTTTACCAGTGAAAGCATTTTTATCAGCACCCTTATTGAAATGTTCTTTGTCTACACGAGGGAAGGCATAGAGGGTTTGTGTCTGCAGACTCTGCTCGGAGGGAAGGGAATGATTTAATCCTCACGAAATACAAGTGCATTGACTTGAGAGAATGGAGGGTTTGTTCTCCTGAATGCTCACAAATTAATGAAATCAGGAATACCTGGGAACTGCTCCTCTCCCGCAGAAAGGAGAGGGTTTGCATCCTGGTAATTGTGGCTGTGCCAGGAGGGTGAAGGCACCCGTGGGCTGGGTTAAACGGTGCCCGAGGGAACTCCCCAGGCCTGGGTACTAAACCTCTCTGACCACGAGGCTGAGGCTCAGGAGATGATGGCAGGATTGAGCCAAAGTCACGGTGTGCACTGCTGGCAGCAGGGCTCAGCCACAGCTCCGGGGTGGCAGCAGGGCAGGGCAGTGTCCTTGTCCCCTGTGCTGGCACTGCTGGGGCACCTCCAGGGCTGGGGCAGCTCCGGCCCTCATGCCCAGGGCAGGGAATGGAGCTGGGAAGGGGCTGGAGAATTCCTGAGGGAGCTGGGAAAGGGGCTGAGCCTGGAGAAAAGGAGGCTCAGGGGGGACCCTGTGGCTCTGCACAACTCCCTGCCAGGAGGGGACAGCCGGGGGGGTTGGCTCTGCTCCAGGGAACAGGGACAGGAGGAGGGGGAACGGCCTCAGGCTGGGCCAGGGGAGGCTCGGGGTGGACAGCGGCAGGAATTTCCCCATGGAAAGGGTGCTCAGGCCTTGGCAGTGCCCAGGGAGGTTTGGGGTGCCCGTCCCTGGAGTGTCCAAGGAAATCCTGGAGGTGGCACTCAGCGTTCTGGGCTGGGGACAAGGTGGGGCTGGGGCACAGCTGGGGCTGGATGGGCTGGGAGGGATTTTCCAGCCTCAGTGATCCCGGGATTCCAGGACTCTGTGACAGAGAGTCACAATCAAACTCCTGAAACAGAAGGAACCCAACTTCCCAGAACTTTTCAACAACAATTTCCCAGCAGAGCTCTGAAGGAAGCCCAGCTGCACGTAACCAGAGCAGATTAAATCTATTCCCTGTGCCACAAGGAGAGATGTGCAGCCTTTCCAGCCCCCATGGGAGCACACAGTGCCAGGGCAGGGCAGCACAAACACTGGGCCAGCTCTGCACTGGGCCAGCTCTGCTGGGCTCAGCACTGCTCCTGCAATTAACCCGAGCTCCTCAGGGCTGCTCTTCTGCCTATAAATACAACAGCAACGAGAAAGGGCATCAATAATATAATAAATGGCATTATTTATGCATAAAAATTGTGTTACCACTGACCACCACTGGAACATTAATTCAGACAGAGAATTCCCTCTGCAATTCCACAGGAGGACAATGGTCATTTATTTTCCCCACAATTGTGCTGCACCATCAAAGCAAAGGAAAAAAGCACCGGGCAGCCTCTGGAGGCCCAGTTCCCTGCACTGACTGATGGGCAGGAGAGAAAACCAAAGACAACCAAAGCCAACACCCTTTTAGAACTCCTCCAATTCCTCGTTATTGATATTGTTAGAACACGGGTGTTTCAGGGTGAGGCACCTCAGTGTTTCCCCTCCACTCACCGGCTGCATGACAACACCGTGAGGCAATGGCACTGCGAGAGAAAATTCTCCTGCAGCTGTCTATGGAAGCCCCATCAAGAGTCTTGGTGGCAGATTCAGTGTAAGTGGTGGTCAAAAATCACATTTTTACAGGAACATCCCGGGGCAGATTGGCAATAAGCCATGTTCACCTCCCTGCCCCGGGATCAGCCTCTGAGATCCTCCATGGGACCAGCGTGCGCTTGCCCACAGCATGAAAGCTCTGGGCTGAGAGAAATCCAGTGACATTCTCCTTGCAGGAGCACAAACACCTTCCCAAACCCTCTGGTGGTGTGGTCTTTCCTCACTCAAGCTTTGCCTGGAGTTTTTGGCTTTGAAAATATTTAAAGTGCAAAATTCAGTCAAAATCAGCATGTTCCACTGGGTTCTATTTCAGCCTGATTTAATTCCGCTGTAAAAATACACTCTGATTCAGTTTGATGGAAATTCAATCTGAAGTCCTGAAATGAGTCTCCTCCAAAATATGCAGAGAGGTGTGGGTTTTTTTTTTTTTTCCTCTAAAAAAAAAATTTTTGACTTTGAGGCCCTGGCCAAAGCCTGGAGCCAGGAGGGCAGTGCTGGGTCTGTTCCCTGCTCAGGCCCAGGGTGGGAGCTCCCTCAGGCTGCTGCTCCCCCCAGACCGTTCCAGGAACACTCCCCAAAGCTCAGGATCGTTCTCCTCCTTGGAATTCAGTGGTTGGGGATGTTGCACTCACCCTTCAACATCACAGCAGCAGGATTTCCAGGATGGATTGCCAGCCAGGATGGCCACAGCTCTCCCCACTTTGTTTCTGCTGCAGGAGTTTTCGAGCCGCCCTAACAGCTAATCAATGAGCTCCTGGAAATCGTTAATCACGTCGTTAGGAGATGCAGAGGCAGAGCGGGGAAATTTGTAACACAAGTGATGTATGAACAGCTCGTGGATGGGGAGGGCACGAGTGAGAGTCGATAGAGGGGGCTCACCAGGGTCACCCTCCAACTGACCAATTTACACTTACAGCCATTTCAACACAGCCTGGACCGGATACTGAAATGCAAAACAATTCCAACAGCTCCAGACTGTTGGCTCCCCTTCAAACACCATCAGACGGCTGACTTAGCGAAAACTGAGGAGAGCAGCCCACCCAGGGCTCTGCTGGGCGTTCTCCAGTTCATTTACTCAGGCCCTGCTGGCAGAGATAAAGCCAAGGGACAATCACTCCAAGGAACATTCTTTCCAAGGGACTTCCGTTCCAGAAGTCACAGAATTGTGGAACCGGGGAATGGTTGGGGTGGGAAGGCCTGTCAACCTGGAAAAAGTCCCCCTCTGTAAGTGCAGAGTCCTGGGAAGGCCCCAGTCAGGTCCCTGAACCTGGGATAACAGCAGCTCCTGCCCTGAGCCAGGCAGGGACACGTCACCTCAGTCCTGAGCTTTTGTATCACACCTGAGTCCTCAGAGCAGCCCTGGGTGAGCACAGGAGCCAGTCCAGGTGTTCAGCACCTCCCAAATGATCTGAACCACCCTCCCTTACCCCGCAGACCTGCAGCTTGAGCTCCACTGCTCCTTGAGCCCTGGGAGCAGCATTAGGAGGGCTGATAATGGCTGCAGCGTTTGGGTGTGTTCCAGAATTAAATGGAGCACGTCTGGAAGTGGCAGGGGAATCTCTGCCACAGGATTTGTGGGTCTGGCCAGCTTAGGCTGCATTACACCTCGGTGACAACTGAAGTGATTCCACCAAGCCTAAAGCACCTTGGTCTATTTTATTCCTTCGCAAAAAATACATTTTCATGCAAGAAAGCTGAAAGAAAAAAGAGTTTTTTCTTTCTGTGTGCAAAGATGTAATTTAGATTTTGCTTCGTGTCTCCATATTTATTGTACGTTAGGTTTGAACTTGAAGAGCCGAAAAAAAAAAAAGAGGAAAAACTGAGAAAATATCGTGTTTACAAAATTAAACAAATCCAGGATGGCTGGACAGAAAAAACCCAACCTGCTGCAAGGAAGTGTTTGTCTGTGTGCACAATATGTTGCTGGTATTTATTGAGCGGCAAATCTCGGGCTGTGTTTTCTTCTTTACACTCCTTCGCTCGGATTCTGTTTTCCTCAGAGCCACAGCCACATTTCAGCAAACTCTGGGAAAGGCCAGCCCGCAGCAGGCTGGAGGAGCTGCAGGGAGGGCACAGCCCAGGGTGATGGGGCAGGACCCCGGGGCAGCAGAACTGGCCCTCCCTGGCACTCCCTGTCCCCTCCCTGGCACTCCCTGTCCCCTCCCTGGCACTCCCTGTCCTCTCCCTGTCATTCCTTGTCCCTCCCTGGCACTCCCTGTCCCCTCCCTGGCACTCCCTGTCCCCTCCCTGGCATTCCCTATCCCTCCCTGCCATTCCCTGTCCTCACCCTGGCACTCCCTGTCCCTCCCTGCCATTCCCTGTCCCCTCCCTGGCACTCCCAGTCCCTCCCTGGCACTCCCTGTCCCCTCCATGGCACTCCCTGTCCCCTCCCTGGCACTCCCTGTCCCCTCCCTGCCATTCCCTATCCCTCCCTGCCATTCCCTGTCCCTCCCTGGCACTCCCAGTCCCTCCCTGGCACTCCCTGTCCCCTCCCTGGCACTCCCAGTCCCTCCCCAGCACAGGGTGCTGCCAGCCCAGCAAACCCTGCTCTGGTCCCCAGGCGGGGCTGTGGGACCCGGTGTGGTGCCCCTGGCAAACATCCAGCTCCAGGCTGCGCTTTCAAATACATTGATTTTTGTTTGTTTGTTTTGGTTATTTTCCCCTAAACGCCAGCCCTCCTCGGTTAATCCTTTAGTCATTATGGTCTTTTTCCGGATCACAGAGCAGCAGCAGCGCTGCAAGTGCCACGGGGAGGCCGTGCCTCCAGCCCCTCCCTGCTGGCCCTGTGGCGGCCGTGGTGGCTGGGGACAGCGGGGACATGCCCGCAGCGGTGGCCGCACCAGGGCCTCTCCCCAGCCAGCCCTCAGGAGGGTTTGCAGAGCCCCTGGCACACTGCCCTGCCCTCCTGGCAGCCTGGGGAGAGAGGGAAAACACACACTGCAGCCACAGCCTGCTCAACACCTCTGCAACAGTGCTGGTACATCTCCTCTGAGCCCTAAATCCAACCAGCTCTTCAGGCAAGTTTTGCTTCGCTTACTCACTGAGCAGCAGATTCTTGGCCTTATCCGACAGTCAGATTTGACACAAGTGGTTTGCAATAAATAACAGCATTTCTCATCTGTGGAGCAGCTCTCATCAATAACTCTACAGGTTGTTCAGTCTCCCCTGACAAACTGGGAGAGCAAAAAGCTCGGAGCAAGGTCCTCCGGCCATGAACAGACTGACGGAGCTGGCTGGCTGCAGCCCCATCACCTGCAGGTGATCATCCTGGTGAGAGGCTTTGCCTTGGCAAGAGGGACCAGAGGCATCAATGATGACAATAATTACCTGGAAACACAAACATCTCCTGTCAGCGGGGAAGGAGCTTGCATTATTCATTGGATTAGACTTCATTTTGCTTGCTTTGGGGTCATTTTGATCTCCACTGATTTAAAACCACACAGCAGCAGCTCCTGGATCATGTGACACTACTGGTTTAAAGAGAACTGGGTGATGTTCCTCTCCCACATCTTGCCCGTTTGACAGCACAGCTGTGGGTGTCACTGCAAAGACTGCTCCGTTTTGTGAGTCAAATTTCTGCCACACAATGAGTTATGAGTCAGTGGTAGGCACATCACTATGGGATTCTTTAGCTCAGTCACACACACACAGTGACAGGCCCCAGCTGGCTGCAGCAATCCCAAATGATCCTCTTGGAAAACAGACCCCAGGATTATCCCAGGGAATCACGTACAGTGGACAGGCATCGGGAATATCACCTGGCATTTCTCCTTCCTCCTACACATCCCCACCCAGGAGGATTCAGCTGGTTACCCCAGGATACTCTGAAGCCTTCTTCACCAACACCCGTGCCCATCAGCTCCTGCCTGCAGCTGCAGTCACACCTGGCCAGCTCCTGCCCAGAGCAGTTCAGCCCCAACATCCACAGGGCTCCGGAGTGAGCGGGGCCAGCACAGCCTGCAGGAGCAGGAGCATCATCCATCCACGTCTGGCTCCCAGAGCTGCAGCCCCAGGAACGTCTCCCAGGTCCCTCTGCACATCTGCAGGGGCCTGGGCTGCTCCCTGTGTGCAGCCGTGCCAGGGACAGCTCCACCAAATCAGACCGAACACCCTGACTGTGAGCCCTTCCAGGAGAGAAGGGACAGGGCTCCAGGGTGCTGGGGGAATAACCAGGTGACACGGGGCTGACAGGCAGTTCTGTGCCATGCCATGCCATGCCTGGCCGTGTCACAGGTCCCAGCTGCCCCGCAGGCACAGGCACACAGATCCTGCTGTGTCACAGCGCTGCTGGCAGGAGCAGTTCTTCTTCAGCCCTTCTCCCTTCCCACCCTGCTGCCCTGCCCTCCTGGCAGTCCCAGCCGCCACGTGCAGCGTGTCACCCGGGGCTGGCAAGGCTGTGGGGCTGGCAGGAGGCAGGGCTGCTCTGTGGGCTCTGGAGGAGAGCAGCACGGTGCAGCCACAGCCCAGGAACGGGGCCAGGCTCCGCAGGGCTGGGCCAGCCCCGCTGCTGTCACCGCCCCCAGCACCACCGTCACCAGATGTTCAAGAGCACACTTCCAGTTCATCACATTGTAAAGGCTGAAAACAGGTGAAAATGAAGCTCCAAGCAGAGGCTGTTCACCCCCTTCGGAAATGAGACAGTTCGGCAATCAGGTTTTACTTTAAGATCATTAAAGCAAGAGTGGGGGGAACCCACAGAATGGTTCTGGTCAGAAATCCAGACATAGCCAGTAGAAAATTCAAGGAAATGTCTTTGCTACAGCAGAAACTGAAAGGAAAGGCATGAGCAGCCCCTCAGCACTGCTGCCAGCAGAAGCCTGGCAGTGCCCTGTCCCCTTCCCTGACCTGTCCAGGGGTGGCTCCTCTGGCCCATCCCAGCCTGTCCCCAAGCCCAGCAGTGCCCTGTCCTCACCCCTGCAGGAACTGTGTGTCACTGACCTGTCCAGGGGTGGCTCCTCTGGCCCATCCCAGCCTGTCCCCAAGCCCAGCAGTGCCCTGTCCCCACCCCTGCAGGATCTGTGTGTCACTGACCTGTCCAGGGGTGGCTCCTCTGGCCCATCCCAGCCTGTCCCCAAGCCCAGCAGTGCCCTGTCCTCACCCCTGCAGGAACTGTGTGTCACTGACCTGTCCAGGGGTGGCTCCTCTGGCCCATCCCAGCCTGTCCCCAAGCCCAGCAGTGCCCTGTCCCCACCCCTGCAGGAACTGTGTGTCACTGACCTGTCCAGGGGTGGCTCCCCTGGCCCATCCCAGCCTGTCCCCAAGCCCAGCAGTGCCCTGTCCCCACCCCTGCAGGAACTGTGTGTCACTGACCTGTCCAGGGGTGGCTCCCCTGGCCCATCCCAGCCTGTCCCCAAGCCCTGCCGTGCCCTGGCCCGTGTGGGGCTGGCTGGAGCCCGGCTGTGTCCCCGTTGGGCTCCCCTCAGCCAAGAGCCGCGGGCTGCTGAGCCAGGCCCATCCTGCAGGGCTCATTCCGGGAAAGGCTCCCCTCGGGGAGCTCTCAGGGATCTCCTCACCGCCCTGACAGCACCGGAACGGGCCCGCGGGGAAGGAAGGCTGTGCAATATTGATGGTGCAGTGCCTCAGCAGCACACGCTGTACCCTGTGAGAGCTGCTCAGCTCACACCCCCTCCAGTCCCTCTCAGCCACCGTCAGATGGATTTGCACATGGAAAATGTTCTTTCTCTTCATGCCAAGCACAGGCATTTACCTTCCCAGTGGTATTTGGAGCATACAATGTACTTGGTGGATTGAAACACCATTCTTCCCTGTATTCTTCCTTCCTTGGAACTAATCATCCTTTTCCAGCTGGGAAGATTTCCTCCTTTCAAAGATCTCCTGAGCAGCCCTGCAAAGGCCACCTCTGCCTCTGCCTCCCCAGCTGTGCTAGTCACCTCCCAGGTTCAGGCCCATTAACCTGCTCACAGCGGCTTGATGGATTAATGCTTACATAGCCACAGCTGGCAGCACCTAAATAAATAATTATCGCTGAGCAGCTGTGGGGGAGATGCCACATTCCACTGCAAAACCAGATGTCGATTTTATTGAGCCTCAAAGTTTCAGATGAAACGGCTTTGGGACAATTGGAATGAAATGACTTCAGGAGATTTGGAGAGGGAATTCTTTTGGTCCAGGTGAATTGTGGAGCCTCTGGCAGGTGCAGCAGCTGCGGCCAGCCCTGAGTGTGGGGCCAGGGAAGATCTGTAGCTCCATAGCAGCAGCAGCAGCAGCAGCATCAGGCAGAACTGAACCACTCGGGCTGGGACAAGAAAGGGTCACCGGGCACCCCAGCCATGGCTTTGGCTTTTACCTGGGCAAGGACCCTGTGAAAAATCCACCTCTGAAACCAAAACAGTGTCAAAACCCCACAAAACCGATCAGAGCCAAATCCAAATCCAAAGCCTGCTGACCTGGATAGAAATCGTTCCAGGAACTTCAATTGGATTTAACAGACGAGAGAAGATTTTGTGACACCTGCTATGGACTTTCATTCTCCAGAATTTCTATGGTACCTCTCCTCTTGGTCCCTACCCTGGCTGCAGTGAGGTGGGAGCAGTGAGCAATCCTTGAAGGTAAAAATTTGAAAAATACAAAAATCAGGAGCCTGTTTTTGCTAATTCAGGGAGAACCTACATTCATCCTCTCTTCAATTAGCAGAGACCATTGTGCCCATAAAGAACTTAGATTTTTTCCTTACTTTAAATATAAATGCCAGCACAATTTGTTCTAATCCATTCCTTTACCCACATTAATTCTCCTCCTAGAACTTGTACAAGACACTGTAATTTCAAGCAGAAGCTTCTTAATAACACAAATCATCTATCCCTGTTGGAATATAAGCGGATCCATGACCTTAGGACTATTTTGCTAAGAAATCCAGCTAGAAAACTAATTTTAAGTAAATCTACAGATGTCAAAAACCCAGATGGCTTTTCAGGATGCTAACTTAAGCTTCATTGCATAAGCAGATTAGGGCTGCCTGTTGAGCCCCACACAAGAGTAGATGGTGCTGAATCCACGGAATTACACCCAAACTGTTCACTTCCTGAGGCACCTTCCATCGAAAACTTCTGTCAGCTCCCCACGCCAGGAGCCTGCTCACTGTGAGCACCACACCCAGGGCAGCAGCTCTGCGTTATCCCTCCGTCCCTCCGTCCCTCTGTCCCTCTCTCCCAAGGCCACCGGCCAAGGCAGCCCCTGGCTACACTGATGGACGGGGCAGCTGTTCCATCCTTCCTGCTCCTCAAATGAAAATGGAGGCAAGCAGCCTCATGAACCTCTGAAACGTTTCAGCACAGCGGTTGTGGAATGGTTTTCTGACACAGACTCCCAGGACCCAGATCAGCCGGTGTTACCACGGGTAACCAGCCCGTACCTGGGATCAGCCCAGGGTTAATGAGCCCTGGGGCGGCTCAACCCGGCGGAGCAGCGGAGCCGCTGTGGCTGCGGGCGGCAGGGCACCCACCGCTGCTGGAGAGGACTCTCGCCTTTCCAGGGCCGTGTTGTGTAACGCGGCGCAGCCGCTGCCCCTCTCCGCTCTGTGCTCTCATTCCAGGGCACAGCAGCTGCCTCTGGGAGGGCCCGGCTGAAACGCGGCCAGAGGGATGGAATTGTGTTTTCCCCTCCCTGTGTGGAAGCGTGTCAGGGCTGCTGACAGATGGCTGGGCTGCCTGCGCCTGATGATCACCAAGCCGCTGTTACCTTAGCAAAGTGAACCCCAATCGAAGGTTTCCCGTAATGAATGTCGCAGCGCTTGCACCCTCGGTTTTGTGTCCCGGGAAGCGCGCAAGGCGCCCGGGTGCTGGTTTACGGCGCCAGAGGCACCGCGTCCTCCGGGCACAGGCACGGCGCTTTCGGCAGTCTGTGCTGCCACCTAGCCAGGCCCGGCTCGGCCCCGCTCCACCTGCACAGCTCCGGGGAAATGTGTGCCCCCGGATCTGAACGCGGCCCGAGCTGCGGGACACGGAGCCGGCGCTGCCCGCGCTGCGGGAGCTCTGTCGGGGCAGGGACAGCCGGAGCCCCGCGCTGCGCTGCCCCGCGCCGCTGGTACTTACGGTAGAAGACATATTCCGTGTAGCTGGACCACACCTTGTCGTCTGTGTACTGGTTAACGAAGGAAGCCGTCACCGAGGAGTTACAGGCCACCATGTGGAATCCGCACTCGGACAACATGTCAAAAGCCCTCTCCAGGTGCTTGAACTTGAGATAAAACCTGGAGGTGTACCTTTCTGGAGCCCTGTCCGGGTCTCTGCTTTCATTCAAACTTTCTCCAAAAACCTCTTTGACCAAAGAAATCCTCCCACAAACCAAAATCCTCGGGACCCTCCTGAATTTGGCATCTGCTTGGCTCTCCCTGCCGATAGTGCAGGAGCCTCGGTAGCCGATGGTGATGAATCCCCACTTGCGGTCCGGCGGCAGCAGCGACGAGGGGGGACAGATTCTGGTGTCACTGCCCTGGGACACCTCCTCGTAGTCACTGTGGCAATAATCGTCAGGGCTTTGCTTGTTGTCGTCGGGAGTCAGGAGCTTGACCAAGTCCGGGAGCTGGAAGTACTCAGCCTCCCTCCTGAGCCTCCCCTTCTCTGGGAAGTGGTCGGGCAGAACCACCTGCTTGTCCCTGAGATAGTCCAGAATGTAGCGGAAAAGGAAACCGTCTCTGTCGATGAAGAATCTTCCCTTGGAGTCCTTGGCCAGGTCGTTGGCCGTGTCTCTCTTTGGGGTGAACATTTTCCAGAGCAGGGAGTGAGGGGTGCCGACCAAGGTGGAGTGGCGAGTGAAGTAAACCTGGCCGCCCACGTTGAGCTCCACCACCTCGGGGAAGGCGTGCAGCCCCGTGCCCTGCTCCCGGGCAGGAAGGTAAGTCCTGCAGTTGCCACTTAGAGCCATGGTAGCTCAAACTGGAAATCAGCAGCACGGAGAAGCAGGACTATCAATCACATCAGAGGGTAGAATAAGGCTCCCAATGTTAAGGAGAAACAAGGGGCAAAGAAGAAGTGAGAAAATAAAAATAGCCAAAAGGATTGTTTAAAAGAAAGAGCTGAATTGTCCATGGGTGACAGTGTGGCAGAAGTGGTTTATACACTGAGCCACGGAGGCTGGAGGCTGGAGAGCTATCACCTCATGACATGCAATCACATCATCAGATCTTCCAACAAAGCCGTCAAAATCAAGGTCAAGCCAAGCCTATGGTCATTCACAGGTCTGTGAAAAGGGAAAACAAAACAAGGCACAAATTACTCTTCTAAGCATCACAGCTGCTGCAACAGAGAAAAGCAGAGCAGTTTGTAGACCCAAGCTAAATCTGCTAAATAGGTCTCTCTTTTTTTTTGGCAAGTTCTACACTTCTATTTCACAAGCATTCATCAATGAAAGGGCTACATACGACTCACTGTTAAAAAGAGACTGCATACTTCATCTTTAAAGAAACATCTAAATTAGACATGCACATGAGGGAACAAGAACGGGGAGTCTTACCTTGGTTACAATTAATGCATAGCTCTTGTAAAGAAAACCAAAATGTCAAGACACTCAGAACACACAAACAGGCACACAGGGTCCGGGTAGTGTGAATCCGATCCCAGCAAGGGACAGCAAAGGCAAGAGAAGTGCGCTTAGTAGCATCCACGGAGGTCTCAAGTGTTAAACCGAGTCACAGGGAAGTTAACCGTGGCGGGTGACGAGGAAACCAGTACATACAGCACGGCGGAGGAAAATAAATAAATAAACAAACAAATAAATAAATAAATGAAATAATTCCCGAGTGGATGCGCTGGGCTGGGGGAGCGGGAGGGCAGCGGGGGCTCGTCCGCCAGCCCCGATGACTTGCAGAAAGCCCGCAGCCTGCGCTCGGCATTGCCGGGCTCCGGCCGGCGGCTCCCCCATGGCCCGCCGGGACCGCCGGCACCGCCGGGGCCGCCCCGCCGGCTCCGCTCCGCCCCGCTGCGCGCTCCGGGCCCCGCTCAGCGCCGCGGGGCCGGCAGCGCGGAGGGCGATGCCGATTGCATCATCTTAAAGGAGTCGGGCCGGGATGGGCGCCCGCGTCCCGCGCCCGCACCGGCACCGGGCAGCGCCGCGAGCGGGCACGGCCGGGCACAGCCGGGCACGGGCACAGCCGGGCACAGCCGGGCACGGCCGGGCACGGCCGGGCACAGGCACAGGCGGGCACAGGCGGGCACAGGCGGACCGCGCCGGGCAGCAGCAGCACCGCGGGCAGCAGCAGCACCGCGGACAGCGCCGGTCACCGCCTCGCCGTGTCGTTCACCGCTCCGCCTGCGGCGCGGTCCCTCCCGCTCCGTCCCCTCGGCCGGCAGCGCCCGTCCCCTGCCCGCCCGCAACGTGCCTGTCCCGGCTCCGCGGGGTCCCCGCCGGCGATGCGGGCGGGCAGCGCGGCGCTCCCGGGACGCGCGGCTGCCGGGCAGCACCGGGATTCGCCGCCGGGCAGCACCGGGACTCGCCGCCGGGCAGCACCGGAATTCGCTGCCGCTGCCGCCGCTCCTCATCTCCCCGGAGCCGGCAGGGAGGGGACTCGCCGAGGGGCGCGGGAGGGAGGAGGAGGAGGGACCGGGGGCGGCTCCGGCGGTGCGGAGGACTCGCTTTACTTGTGGATCTCTAACCGGGGGAGCCTCGGGCGCGCCGGCACCGCCACCTCGTGTCCGTCCCCGCTGCTCGGCCCGGGCGCTGCGGACACGGAGAGTGGAGCCGGCGGCCGAAAGCCAGCGGAGGAGCTGCGGGAGCGGCTCCCCGGAGCGACCCACACCGCCGGGCACCCGCGGGAATGGGGCAGCACCGCCCTGGGCCGGCTCACACCACTTCTGGGCATAAATACTCTACTCGGAACGACAAACATATGAGAAAAGAGAGCCTTTCACTCAAACGGTGACCAAAAGCTTTGGAGTGAAGCCTCTCTGTGATGGAGTCACCATGCAGGGGCAGATTTTGCTGACTGCAGTCAAGTTCACAGTTTCACAGAATATTCTGAGTTGGAAGGGTCAAGGATCGTGGGGTCCAGCTCTAAAGTAAATGACCCACACGGGGATTGAATCCACAGCCTTGGTGTATTAGCACCACGCTCTGACCAGCTGAGGCTGCAGATACTTCAGTGAGATTCTTCTGAAAACATGGCCACGATTTAAAACAAAAGAGCCAAAAAGAATAATTTTCATGGCTACGACAGAAAATCATTATTTGTGTACCTACAGATTTTTCAAATTAAATCTGAGAGCTGAACAGTTAATTAAACCCTTGATTTTTACCTTAATTCAATAATTCTGAAGCAACTGCTGCACTCCTGAACAGAGTCTGTCTCTCACTTCAGGATCTTTATTTTCAAACCAGCAGAGTCTGGTGCTACTACAGGGTGTGCTGGTTGTGCCTCAGAGAAAAGCCCAGGTCCTGTGTCCTGCCTTTGTGGCTGTGCAGAGCAGCTGGAGCAGTGCAGGTCAAGTGCTCCATAACCCCTGCAGAGAGGATTTAAAGGTGGGATGTGAGATCATGTTCACTTAAATGTCTTCATTACTTTTTAAAGAGCCTGGTTCAGTCTGTGCAGACAGGATTTAACATCTGCATGACCAGCCAGAGGGAACGGCAGCTGCCTCTGGGAGTGACAGTGCTGTCCCTGCTCAAAGCAGGGAGAATTGCATCAGCTTTTACAAATATTTCAGTTCCCCGTGCTGGTTCATATGCTGCAATCTAATTAAAACCCATTTCCATAAAGGCAGAGGTGCCATATTGGCAGGGCTGGAAGAATCAATTCCCTCTCCCCAGTAAGAACTGACAGGGTACAAACGGGCACAGAAACGTTTGTGATGTCCCAGTGACAAAACCCACAGGCCAGAGCTGGGGATGGAGGGTGTTCAAAGCAGCACAGAAGGTTTTGCGATGTCCCAGTGACAAAACCCACAGGCCAGGGCTGGGGATGGAGGGTGTTCAAAGCAGCACAGAAGGTTTTGCGATGTCCCAGTGACAAAACCCACAGGCCAGGGCTGGGGGAAGCTCGGCCAGGTGCTGCTCTGGGGGCCAGGACAGCACAGAGTGGGATGTGCAGGTGCTCCGTGAACGGGGACAGGAGTTACCCGCACCTGGGAATCCTGACAAGCTCTGCCGAGCATCAGGCACGGATCAGTGTGATTAGCCAGTACAGACAGCTCGAAGCTCGAAGTCTTTTTGGAACATTATCATCAGAATTGCCCTTTGAAAAGAACAAAAACCTTGGAATTTTAATCACAACAGCTTTAGAAATGCATATGCACTTTTCAAATAATAATGAAAGCAATTCAGCACCTGCTTTTATTTCTTTACACGGGACATTCCAATCATTTCACTGTAACACAATTTCCTTTGATGAAATGACTTCAGTAGTAAAAGCATCACGTAATGCTCCCCAGCTAAATACAAGCCATGGGCCAAATCCATCAAAATGCAGCCTGAGAGAGTGAAACTTTAAAATCTGGGCCAAATACGTGGTGACCTAAATGTAAAATATGTGTCAGGACCACACCAAGGGGCAACTACAGTTCTGATGGAAGAGAAAAGCAGATCCATCAAAGGGAGGAGGATGAAGCACTTCTCGCTTCTGACAGATGCCTTCATAACTTTCAGCACAGGCAAGGGAAAATTTAGCTTAAAGTGTATGTTCCAAAAGCCCCAGCTTAGCTGTGCTGAAAGCCAACCCATGTATGCTGTGACACCATTTGCAGGTTTGAGGTCATTCCTTATGACAAAGTGCTAAATTGGCATTTCGGGAAATCATGGAACAACTGACCTTATTGAATTTGGTGGGTGTTAAAAATAGGTGTCTGAAAAGCAGGAGCAATGAGTGCTAGAAAGGAAGGGCAGCATTACCTGGGGTGGAGTAGCAATGTGTGTGTGTGTGTGTATCACCTCCCATCTCCAGAGGAAACACAGGCTGGAAATTCAAATCAAGTCACCCACACATAGTGAGAAATGTGGAAGATGTTTATCAGCAACAACACAAGAGATTTGAGGTGCCTGGAGAAGGAGCAATTGAAAGTAGGAGAAACTGAAGTAGGAATTCTGAGGAAAAGATATATCCAGGTTGGATTTTGGACAGAAGATTCCACCTGAAAAGGCACATGAGAACTTTCATCGCTCTGTGTGATCTTTACACACAACAGTTAAAATAAGAAAGGAAGAAAGAAGAACAGCACTTCCAGTTCCAGGCTTGCACTTTGATTCAGGAACAACTTCAAGGTGCACCTAAGGATCCTTCAGCCCCGTTCCCTGTAACATTCTGTGCTTCTCAGCAGGCTCATGTCCAAGTACTGAGCCCAGGCAGTGTTTCCCAGGCAGAACTCCATCCAGTCAGTGAGAAGAGGGCAGTGTCGGAGAGTGGTGGCATGGCAGAGGAATAAGGAAATGTCTGCACTGGGCCTGTCATGAGAGGCAGAAACCGTGTCCTGCTCTGGTGCTCCCAGACAGGACTGCCAAGCCACGGCAGAGAACAGAGCCTGGGAGGAACCAACCCCAGACCCTTGCGAGTGCCAGCCCCTCTCCAGCAGGGCTGTATCCTCCTCACCACCCAGCTGCAGAGACTGAGCTCCCTGCAAGGGAAGCCAGGCAAGAACAAGCGATACCGAGTTAAGTCAGAGATTATCCCCTGATCCAGCAGTGTGAGTTACACACAGCGAAATTCTCATCTGCTCAAATCCAGCCGTACGTGCGAACGGGAAGCCCTAACAAATCTTTCACTTTGAAGAAAAAGCACAAAGCGACACTAAATGGCTGAGTGTCCCTGAGAAAGGATCTTCCAGCAAAGAGCGTGAGTGCCATGAAGGCGGGTTTATTCACAGAGTCAAGCATTACACAGATTCGCCCTTGATCTTTTATTCATCGCTCAAGTGCAGAATGTATTTTCATCCCAAACAAGCGAAGGGGAAGAGCAGCTTTCCCAGCTGCTCAGGGTGCGAGCACAGGCTGGGAGCAAGGCTCAGATGGAGACACGACTTCGCTTTTGCCATCGTGTGTCACACAGAGAGGGGGCACAGCTCCTGCACAGGAAACCCTCTGCTCCTCCTGGCCAACACGAAACCCACAGCACAGGCAGAGCACAAGGTCTGGGCCTTCCAAAAGCCGACAGTGCGAGGGAATCATGTTCCAGTAATCTTCATATCAGTCACTGCCCATCAGAGAACGTTCTGGAGAATAATTGATGTGTGTGTGCTGACAACTCCTTTGGAATTCCACGGCCACTGTTCAACAAAGCAATCTGCTGCACAAACAGCCCTGACCCTGCAGGAGAGTCAGCATGGGCAGGCAGGCAGAGACCTCCTGGACACACTGGGAAACGAGGATTAAAATCAAACAAAAATCGCTGGTTTCAGTCTCCCCTCTGCAAGGTGCTTCCTTCCTCCCTCCCCTTCAAGTTCTGCCACAACAAGGCCTATTTCAGCAGACATCTTCCTCCTCTCCCTTTCCACATCCTCCCGTTCCTCCAAAGTTCTTTGAGTAATACTTTTATTCTCAGTCTGATTCAAATTATCCTGTTATTAACAGTGGTGTAATTATAGTGTGTTTTTTAACATTACAGCTAAAACAAAGCTTTGGTAGCATTATCATGGCACCAACACTGTGGTGCTGTGTAACCCAGGTACTGAGTACTCCTATGAGTACTTTAACTTATTCCAGGCTGGAGCCATTTCAGGGTCTCTTGCAAACCCAAATTCCCTGTCTGGGCGGTGTTCAAGGCCAGGTGGGACCCGGAGCAAACTGGGCTATGGATGGGATGAGTTTTAAGGTCCTTTCCACCCCAAAGCATGTGTGATGGCCCCAGTGCCAGAATCCAACACTGGAGCTGGGGCCTCGGCAAAGGGACAGTGCCCGGTGTTTGGTGCCTCCCCAGGCAGCCCACAGGCTGCCCTTCCCAAACCCCAAACCATCAGGAAACTGTGCAGCTGCAGTGCCTGCCCTCCCCTCGAACCCACGGGCTGTGTCAGAGCACCCCTGCCCCGGAGGGCTGGGAATCCATCCTACACGTGATTCTCCACAGCAGTGCTGAGCTGCCTGGTGCAGGGAGAGCTCATTAAGGAAAGCACGACCTAAGCCGCCAGGAAATTCTAATAATCTAAGCAAACCCAAACAGATTTCTCAGCAAAGAGCCTTTCCCCAGCAGATCCCAATTACACAGCCCAGTGCCTGGGATTTGGGTCTCATTTCCCTGCCCAGTGAGCTGCAGCGAGTCACAGAGCTCAGCCAAGGGGCACTGAGCCATCAGATGCAGCCCGCACACTGTGCAGGTCTTGCGTGAGAGCTGGCAGCCTCTCAGCCTTCAAACACTAATTTTCCTAGAGTGTAAATTTGCATGAAGCAGCTTACAGCACGGTTACTGAGCTCTGTGGTTACTGAGTTCTGTTCTCCGTGGCTGTAATTCTCCACTGGAGCTCCATTCAGCACCACAAAGTGACATTTCTCAGGAGCCTGTTGTCGGCGCTGCCACGGACTCTGCACCATCAGATCTGCCTTGCAGGGCTGCAATTTAAATGCAGTCATCTCACCGGCAGAATATTACATACAGAGATTTGTAACAAAATGACTGTAACTGTGTCCTGAGCCAAAATGAATTTAAAAGGGAAAACGTACACAAACTTACACCAGGAACGCGGCCTGTGGGACCTCGTGTGCCCCCACGGCTGGCGCTCGGCTCCGGGAGGCTGCCAGAGCTCAGAGTGCGTCATGCCCGGGATGGAAACTGGTTCTGCTGTAGCTCTGAACCTCAGCACCACGCACTCCTCCAGCGAGGTGTGAAGCAAGGATAAAGCTGCACTCCTGACTCAGCTCATCCGGAGGTTTCAGCTGCACTTCCTCAGCCGGGGTTTTCCCTGTCACCTCAAAGCCGGCAAGGCACGGTCACTGCTCCCTGCGCTCAGCTCTGGGGCACGAGAGAGTTAATAAACACAAATTCTGATTAACAGACTTCTAAAGGCTGCTAAAAGCCTTTTCCCCGGCCCTGGGGATAAACAGTGAGTGACACTAAAAGGAGCCTCTTCACATGAGAGTGTCCTCACAGCGCCAGTCATGTTTTCCTCAATTCCCCCGTGTCCCCAGGTCCTGCAGCTGATTTGGGAGGGCTGGGCCAACAGCAGGGCTGGGATAAAGACAAGAAGATCCACAGCTCTAGCAAAGCTTTCGCGTGGCCACAGGAAAATATCTCTTGTGGATGTATGAAAAGGGAGTGAATATGGATCTATGAAAAGGGAGTTTCAAATACCTTATGGATATATGAAAAGGCTGCACCGGAGCCACACTGACCTCCTGTGGATAAATCTGGCCTCGAGGGAGGGACACGGCTGAGGGAGGGACGGGATAAGGAGAGACAGGGCTGAGGGAGGGACACGGCTGAGGGAGGGACGGGATAAGGAGAGACAGGGCTGAGGGAGGGACACGGCTGAGGGAGGGACGGGATAAGGAGAGACAGGGCTGAGGGAGGGACACGGCTGAGGGAGGGACGGGGCGGGGCAAGGGCGGGGCAAGGGCGGGGCTGAGGGCAGGGGCGGGGCTGGGCGGGGCTGGGCGGGGACCGAGGCGGGGCAAGGGCGGGGCTGGGCGGGGCGGGGGCGTGGCAAGGGCGGGGCGGGCGGAGGGAGGGCCCGGGGCCGGGGCTGTCCCGCCCGCGCTTGCGCAGAGCGGCGCGCGCTGTCCCGGAAGTGGAGGCGCGGCCGTGACACGTCGCAGGGGCCGCGGCGGCGGGAGCGGGGCCGGGCCGGGCCGGGGCCGCAGGTAGGGCCGGGACCCCGGGCGGGGAGCGGGACCCCGGGCGGGGAGCGCGGGGCAGGGACGGCCCGGGGGCCGGAGAACGGGGCGGAGCGGCGGCCGGGCCCCCGGCGCAGTGCGAGGGCCGGGGGCCGAGCGGCGGGAGGGGCCGCGGGCCGTTCGGGAGCGGTCGGGACGCTCCTCGCTGTTCTCTTGCAGAGGGGGCGATGTCCGGGTTCGACGGCTTCAACACCGAGTTCTTCCAGACCAGTTACAGCATCGAGGACCAGGCGCAGCCCTACGACTACAGCGGGCGGCCGTACAGCAAGTAACTGGTGCCCGGGGTCACGGCGTCCCGGGGCTCGGCTTGGGGGGACCCCCAGTCTCAGCCCGTCCCACCGCAGCCATGGCAGGGACGCCTCCCTCTGCCCCGGGCTGCTCCAAGCCCTGTCCAGCCTGGCCTGGGACATTGCCAGGGATCCAGGGGCAGCCCCAGCTGTGCCAGGGCCTGCCCATCCTCCCAGGGAACAATTCCTGCCCAAGATCCCGTCCAGGCCTGCCCTCGGGCAGGGGGCAGCCATTCCCTGTGTCCTGGCACTCTAGGCCCTTGTTCAAAGTCCCTCTCCAGCTCTCCTCTGGGCTCCCTTAGGACACTTCTGGGACAGTCTGTGTCTCCAGGAGAGGTTTGGAGCTTCAGCCAGCTGCTGGTTTCTGGAAGTGAGTCCTGGTTGCTCTGTTTGGTGGAGAGCTGAACTCACTGTAAATGGAGATCCAGAGGAATTTTGTGTTGGATTCTGTGCCTGGTGGATTTCAGAGCAAGTGTTAGAAGATTGAGGGACAAGTTATATGAATGATTTTAATTATATGAGCGATCTGCATGTCCTTGGGCGAAGAGATAGTATTCTTGTGCAGCTGCATCTCCAGTCACTCACTTGGGAAGTAGAAATGAGTGTCACCTAAGTGAGCCTGCAGTGTCCTGGTGGGTTCCAGGCTGCAGCAGGGAGGTGTGGGGGGTGTTCCTGGGCCAGGGGGTCCTGGCAGCCCTGTGGGAACATCCAGCCTCGGGCTGGGGGCTTTGGTCCCTCCGTGTGACCCCTGAGGTGGATGGAGCAGGTCAGTGCCATCCCCTGGCCAGGATCCCGGGGCTGGGCTCTGCTGGCACGAGGAGTTCTGCCTTTCCCTTCTTGCTGTTTCCAGAGTTAAAGGTCTTGGAAAAGTTCATGGAAGTCTCTGTGGTTAGCCTTGGGATGGATCAGTGGCAGGAATACCTGAGGAGTTTGTTTAGGGCAGAGGGTGGCTTTGGCTGGGGTTTTTCGTGGAGGAGCTGGGGGACTTCTTAAGGCAGAAGGCAGGGTTTGCTGTGATTACTGACTGGACCCAGCTTTGCCTTGCAGGAGGTGTTGGAGCAGCAGCCCTGGCTGTGCCCTAACGTGGGGTTGTGCTTTGCAGGCCCTATGGAGGCTACGAGTACCCCCAGCAGGGCGCCTTTGTGCCCCCTGACATGATGCAGCAGCAGCAGCCCTACACGGGGCACATCTACCAGCCCACCCAGGGCTACACTCCAGCCTCAGCACAGTCTTTTTATGGGAGCAACTTTGAGGATGAGCCTCCGCTGTTAGAAGGTACAACTTTGCTGTGGCCCGAAGCCAGAACTGCTCCCAGTTTGGGGATGAGTTGGTAGCAGTGTGTGGATTCCCTGCTGCTGGGAGTGCTCAGTGGGTTTGAAATTCTCATTGAGGGTTTGTTTGGTTTTTTTTTTTAATCTGTATTTTGGCATGGGGAATTCTTGTTCTTGTGTGAACTTCTGCAGTTGGGAGTTGGTGCTTTCTCGCTTCACACCAGCTGCTCTGTGGCAGATTAAACCAGTGAACTGGGAGACCTGCCTTTGTGGCAGAACACTTAATATTCCTCTTGCTGCAGATAATAATTGTGACTGCCCACTTCCATAAAACAAGTGGCTGCAGGTCCTTTGAGTTGATCCTTGGTTATTACAGTGTGTTTCACTGCTAACAAGGAATGCTAAACACTGCAGAAATGCCTGTGCAGAGTGCCAGGCTGGATGTTCAGCTAAGTCTGGCTCACTGGGATCAGTTTCCAGCTTATTTCTGTGATTTTTCAGTTCCAAACGGAATAAACCCTCACTGTTACTGGGTGCAGAGGTGGGCATCTGTCACACAGGCATGATACCTTCCACCCCCTGGACTGTTGTATTAAAAATATTACTTTATTTGCATAAATAAAACAGGGTCAGGGAGCTGGGCTGAAGGGACCTCTGTGAACCCAGAACTCTGTGTTTGGCCTCTTCCCTGCTCCTTCAGAAACCACCTGGGCACTTCCCAGCCCCGGGAGGTGTGGAGGCAGCAGGAGGAAAGAGGGGAGGGCTCAAACCCCTGGTGCCCACCACGGGCCCGGGGGAGATGGGGAGTGGGGAAACAAGGCAGACAAAGGGTGGAGCAAGTGGGGCAGCCAGGAAGGGAAGAAATGAAACCCACGTTCTGTTCCCTTGCAGAATTGGGGATCAACTTCGACCACATCTGGCAGAAAACACTAACGGTGCTGCACCCCCTGAAGGTGGCTGACGGCAACAT
The DNA here is from genome assembly GCF_029207755.1 of Chamaea fasciata. Taxonomy (NCBI): domain Eukaryota; kingdom Metazoa; phylum Chordata; class Aves; order Passeriformes; family Sylviidae; genus Chamaea; species Chamaea fasciata. Next base: position 790,359 of record NW_027094100.1, read on the forward strand.
CATGAACGAGACGGACCTGGCGGGGCCCATGGTGTTCTGCCTGGCCTTTGGGGCCACCCTGCTGCTGGTGAGGCGCTGCCAGGGGCTGGGGACACGGCAGGGCCTGCAGGGCACTGCACTTGTGGCTGGGGAGGCCAGGGGAGCTCATCCTTTCCATGGAGGGGAAGGGACCCCCAGGCATCATCCGAGTCCAGCCCCTGAGCCTGCGCAGCCCGAGGATTTGTGTGTGGGGCCTCTCACACTGCTGGGCTGGGTGAGCTCCGACACACCAGGTGTGTGTCAGTCACTCTGCAGAAAACCTGCTGTCACACCCTTTGTAATCTTCAGTGGGGCTGGCACTGCTGGAGCCTGCTCGCCCTTTCTAATTGGGCTTAATTGGAGTAAGGCTGTGCTTTAATGACTCCTGAGTGTCAGTGATGAGATGGCTGCAAACAGTGTTCTTTGGCTTTGAAAGCTTCAGGGGTTTTCATCTGTTTTAGCTTTAAATGCTTCAGGCACTGCTTTTCATTTCTGCCTGAAGTTTCACGCTGCTGTGACAGTTAAAACACACCTTGGTACCAAGGGGACTTCAAGCCCACTTTAATAAGTAACTTTTATTTATGGAAAGTAGGCCAGTCAAATTAATGAACATGTTGATAATAGACACAGTTGAATTTTCTTTTCCTCTAAAATTATTTCTCCTGTGTGCTTTTTAAAAAAAGCCATGGAGTGTGGTGAAAGGGAGTGGGCTGAGCCTGGCACAGAGGTTGGAGCAGGTGGGATTGTTTCCTATGCTGCTTGGGAAGGAGGAGAGCTGGGTCTGAGCACATCCAGCTTGGGAGTTGTTGGAGGCTGCACAGCCCTGTGCCCTGCGGGGGGAAGGTGCTGGAAGGGAAGCATCAGTCTCAGCCTGGGAAAACCAGGAGGTGACCTGAGCACATGGACATAACCCACATGTGCTTCTGTGTGCTTGTGAACAAGCAAAGTTGGGGTTTGGCTTTTTAAAGTCTCCCTCAGCTAGTCCCGAGTTCACACCCAGTGCTTGGCAGCTCAGCCTCAGCTGTTCCTGGGATTTCTTAAAATAATTTTCCTTGTGCCATAATTTTGTGCATTCTACCACAAATTAAAGGACTTCAGCCCTGGGTTTGTCAAGAAGTTCCTGAATTATTTTTGTTGTCTTTACACATCAGTTCTGTAAAGATCAGTATTGCAAGTAATCAGTTAGCATGAGAAGTCCTTGATTAAACCCTAAACTCTTCAACCCTAACTCCTAAACCCTAAAACCCTCAGCTCCTGGGCTGAGATCAGAGAACAACAATCAGATCAGAACCTGATCAGTAAGATCCACAGAGTCAGGAGGAATTCCAGGCTCCTGGAGCATGAGGTGTCCTGGGGGAAACATTCCCTGTGGGATGGGAGTGAGGGGGCTGGGGGACAATGCCTGTGCCCACCCCTGCTGTGTGCCAGGGTAGGTAGATCTGCTTCCTGTGCTGGATCCATCCTGACCTCCCTCCTGTGCTGGTTCCCTCCTGTTTTGGATCCATCCTGACCCCCATCCTGTACTGTTCCATCCCAACCCCTATCCTGTGCTGGTTCTATCCTGATCTCATCCTGACCCTCTCCTGTGCTGGTTCCCTCCTGACCCCATCCCGTGCTGGTACTATGGTGAATCCATCCTGACCCCATCCCATGGTGTTCCCTCCTGTGTTGGATCCATCCTGACCCCCATCCCGTGCCGGTTCCATCCCATCCTGACCCCCTTGTGACCCATCCCGTGCTGTTCCCCCCTGACCCCCGTGTCCCGCAGGCCGGCAAGATCCAGTTCGGGTACGTGTACGGGATCAGCGCCATCGGCTGCCTGGGCATGTTCTGCCTGCTCAACCTGATGAGCATGACCGGGGTGTCCTTCGGCTGCGTGGCCAGCGTGCTGGGCTACTGCCTGCTGCCCATGATCCTGCTCTCCTCCTTCGCCATCGTCTTCTCCCTGCAGTAAGTGCTGCCCCTGCCGCGGGGACGTCGCTGAGCTGGGGTGAACTGGGGACAGGGACATGGCTGAGCTGGGGTGAACTGGGGACAGGGACATGGCTGAGCTGGGGTGAACTGGGAACAGGGACATCACTGACTTGGGGTGAACTGGGGACAGGGACATCGCTGAATTGGGGTGAACTGGGGACAAGGACATCTCTGAGCTGGGGTGAACTGGGGACAGGGACATTGCTGAATTGGGGTGAATTTGGGGCAGGGAATCACTGAGTTGGAGTGAATTTGGGGCAGGGGAATCACTGAGTCCTCACTGAATTGAGAGGAATTCCCACCTTCAGTGCTGGAGCTGTGTGACTGGAATATGACAGGAATCTTGAGTAAGGGCAGGAATTTATTATCAGTGGCCTCAGGTGTTTACTGGGGGAAAGGGGCCTGAATCCTGGCTTTGCCTCTAAGTCCTTTAACAGATTTTGGATACACAGACTCCAAGAGCCATCTCAGGTTTGTCTTCAGCCAGCTCTGAATCTGACAAGTCTCAGCACCAGTAAAGTCTGAAAGCAATTATTATTGAAGATGCAAATTAGGATTTCACAAATACAAGAAAATGAGAATGATTCCTCTTGGCTCTGTGAATTTAGGGACTGAAAAGAAACAGCTTGCCGCAGTTCTTTCACTCACTGCTTGGAGATTTCATATGCACAGAGTTCATTTGGAGGGGGCTTTCTACCCTCCTAATTGACGTGTTTTAAAATTCTAGGATCCCAGAATGGTTGGGATTGGAAAAGCTCCTCCAGCCCCACCCCTGCCATGGCAGGGATACCTCCCCCTGTCCCAGGCTGCTCCAAGCCCCAGTGTCCATCCAGCCTGGCCTTGGGCACTTCCAGGGATCCGGGGCAGCCACAGCATCTCTGGGAACCTGTGCCAGTGCTCTCCCAGTGCTTTTAGTGGGAATATTTCATTGAATGCCAAATGCTGAAATCCATCCCAGAACGTGCACAAGCCGTTGGGTGTGTCCAGGTGTGGCTCCTACGGGTGGATTTACACGGGACTCACAGGAATTCTCTCCTTTCTGCCTTTGCAGGGGAGTGATGGGGATTATCCTCACGGCTGGAATTATTGGCTGGTGCAGCTTTTCTGCTTCCAAGATCTTTATCTCTGCCTTAGCCATGGAGGGCCAGCAGCTGCTCGTGGCCTATCCCTGCGCGCTGCTCTACGGAGTCTTCGCCCTCATCTCCGTCTTCTGAGCAGACTCTGGGGGACTCCAGGGGGGCCAAAAGGAAAAATCCCAGCTTGGAACATGGACTTGGACCAGAAGCAGCTGCAAACAACTGTCTCGTGTTGCTATCATGAAACTTAGACCTGTTTGAATCACCTGGAACAACGGAAAACGTCTCGTGTTCACTTTTTTAGGACTTTGGATACTGTTTTCAATGACCTGGGGAGTCCAGAGCTTTAATACGTGTTCATGCTTATCAAGTTCCTGTGATTTCTTTCCCATTCCTAGATCTTTAGAAAAAAGTAACTTTCGGTTGTTTATTTGAGGGTTGTGATTTTTGTTCGCTTTGTTTTGTTTTGTAGGGGAGGGCGAAGGGTTGCAGTCACAAATTGGTAGATTTTTATCCAAAACTGTTAAAGGAGCTGCTGTGGATTTGGGGGACTTTGGATAAAACTGCAGGAAAGAGGAACCTGTTTCCTGACCCCTCTCACCAAAAATGCACAAATGAACAAAAGTAATTAGAGTATTTCCTGTATTTTAACCAATATCCTCCTAAGCTCTCCAGTCTCAATTATTTGTTCATTTGCTGTGAGAGTGTTTCAGGATTAAAATACTTAAACTATGAAGTAGAAAACAGATGCTTAAAAGTGAAAGGGATCTGTAATTCTGTGACACTTGAAACATGACCACACTGGGGTGTCTGTAGCTTTATGTCAACTGGGGTTTCTGAAGGACGTGGGCAGAGGTTCCTTCCCTCGTGGTGCACATTCTGCTGGATGAAGAGGAATCTCTCTCGCAGGACTTCCAAGGAAAACACCATTTGGAAAACGTTATGCTTGTCAGTATTGTAGTTATTGTAAAATAATTTAAGGCGTATTGATTAAATTTTCCTTAAATTTTGAAAAAGGTGTTTGATTTTCCGGATTTTATTTTTTTGATGTTCGCTTACTGAAATAGAAACTTTCATGTTGAAACAAAATCCCGTTTAAAATTGAACTCGTTGGGTGGATTTGGGGTTTGCTTCAGTGAGTGAAGAGCAGGAGGGAGCCCCTGTCCTGTGCTGATCAATGGCACTGATTGGCAATGAGCCTAATTAAACAGTTCTAGGACATAGAAGAGCTCCCTGAGCTGCCTGAGCAAGTCAGGTTCTAACACTCTAATTCTGTCCTTTGGGAACAGCTAATTCAGCTCATCCTGCACTCATTCCAGAGGGGAAGGTCTGAAAGCTTTGCAGGGATTCCACCGGTACCTTCCAGGGTGATCACCTGGATATTAAATAATATAAACAACGTTTTCTTTCACCACTGCGTGAGCAAACTTCAGTGCACAGGAAAAACAACACAGTGTTGCCCTGGCAACAGAGCTGCTGAGTTTGGAGAAACCATAGGAAAAGGGATTTGTTTAGATTGAAATGCTCACAAAGTCAGCAGTGGAGGACACTGCACGTTCTACTCCAGCAGCGAGGGTTGACCTGGGAGTGTCCAGGAGCACTTTGTGCAGAATTTAGCAGTTTGTAACTGAATTTCTAAGTGGTCTCTGGGGAACAGAGAGAAGCAGATGAGAGCAGGAGGTCAAACACTTGACTTCAGTGGAGGACTTGATAAAAACCAGTGTTATGTCAAGGGAGGTTGTCTTAAATACCCCAAACTTCTGGTGCAGTAATTAATGTGATTGCATTGACTCTTAATTGCCTTTCCAAAATCAATCCCATCGATTTTCTCTACTGAAGTTTTGTCCTAGTTCTTGCTTCAATTTTATGTCTCATTTTTTGGGTAACCGGGAAGAGTTCTGAGGGGATTTCAGCATCTCCAGTCCGAATGCATATTAACGTCTGCACAGCCAAGATGACAGTTGTGACACCGTGGGGTAGTTTGTTTCTGCTCATTTATTTGTCCGCTTTAAATACCAAGGTCTGTGTGGGGATTTTGTCGCATGGGCCTCTCCTCATTTCACTTCTTCATCCCCGGTGGTTTCCCTGTCATTGCTGGATACACCACCAGAATTAAGTTCCCAGTGTGCATATTGACAAAAGAGAAGATAATAATTGCAAATGATTGATCAGTGCAAGCCCACATCATTGGATTAATCCTTCCCACCACTGTTAATTCAGAGTAAATTTGCAGCAATCAGGAGATCTTCGCTCGTGTGCTGATGATCTTCATGTTCTGCCTGAGCTTTAATTGAGCTTAAAAGGCCTAATTCTGCCTCAGATCTATTCTTAGTGTTGTTTCAGGCCTGAAGGTAGAGCTGGAATTTGAAGCTGATGAGCTGGGATTAGTTTCCCCAGGCAGTCAGTGCTTCCACTAACGGGCCCTATTCCCGGGGGAGTGGGGAGATGTGGGGCGGCTGTGCTGGGATGGAGCTGGTGGATGGGACGGGGTGGGATTGCATCCCCCCTGCTCCTCAGATCCACAGGGCTTTGTCTCCAGGGTGCCAGGGGGAAATAAAGCCCCAGGGCCGGCACGGGGGGCTGGGGGAGCCCTCAGCAGGCTCCGGGAGCCGTGGGGGTCACCCAGAGCACAGAGCCAGTCCCCTGTTGGGGAACAGCAGGGATTGCCTTCCACTCCCTCCCTGCCTCTGCGCATTCCCTGTTTGCCGCCTGGATTGCTGAGCAGGTGATGGAATAACCACACAGGCCCCTCCTTGGGCCTTCGTGATTTTCGGAGCAAACACAGTTCTGGACCCCGGAGGAGAGACAGCGAAGCTGAATTTTGGACCTGTAAAGTGCTGGCGGCAGCGAGATAACACCCATTAAAGCCATCAGGCTGGAGCTCTGGAGCCTCTGCAGTTTACCCAGTAATTTGTCTGGAAGGCTGTGCTAAGGGAGCGTTTTCCATGGAAACCTGCAGTGTGATCCCCCAAACAACTCCCTGCTCTGTGCCGCGGCCGGGCTCGTGTTTAGATCCCACCCAGCTCTGTTGGCCCCGTTGCCATGGCCCCGTTCTCCCTCCAGAGCCGTCTGCTGGAGCCCCGCAGGGAGCCGGGGCCGGGTGTGCCCGTCCCGCGGGCAGGGAGCCAGGCAGGGGTGGGCTGGGGGGGCTGGGACCCTGCCAGCCCCTGTCCAGCTCCTGTCCATCCCCTGTCCATCCCCTGTCCATCCCCTGTCCATCCCCTACCCAGCTCCTGTCCATCCCCTGTCCATCCCCTGTCCATCCCCTGTCCATCTCTGTCCAACTCCTGTCCATCCCCTGTCCATCCCCTGTCCATCCCCTGTCCATCCCCTGTCCATCCCCTACCCAGCTCCTGTCCATCCCCTGTCCATCCCCTGTCCATCCCCTGTCCATCTCTGTCCAACTCCTGTCCATCCCCTGTCCATCCCCTGTCCATCCCGTGTCCATCCCCTGTCCATCCCGTGTCCATCCCCTGTCCATCCCCTGTCCATCCCCTGTCCATCCCCTGTCCATCCCCTGTCCATCCCCTACCCAGCTCCTGTCCATCCCCTGTCCATCCCCTGTCCATCCCCTGTCCATCTCTGTCCAACTCCTGTCCATCCCCTGTCCATCCCCTGTCCATCCCGTGTCCATCCCCTGTCCATCCCGTGTCCATCCCCTGTCCATCCCCTGTCCATCCCCTGTCCATCCCCTGTCCATCTCTGTCCAACTCCTGTCCATCCCCTGTCCATCCCCTGTCCATCCCCTGTCCATCCCCTGTCCATCCCCTGTCCATCCCCTACCCAGCTCCTGTCCATCCCCTGTCCATCCCCTGTCCATCTCTGTCCAACTCCTGTCCATCCCCTGTCCATCCCCTGTCCATCCCCTGCCCATCCCCTGCCCATCCCCTGCCCATCCCCTGTCCATCCCCTGTCCATCCCGTGTCCATCCCCTGTCCATCCCGTGTCCATCCCGTGTCCATCCCGTGTCCATCCTCTACCCATCCCCTGTCCATCCCCTGTCCATCCCCTGTCCTTCCCCTGTCCATCCCCTGTCCATCCCCTGTCCATCTCTGTCCAACTCCTGTCCATCCCCTGTCCATCTCTGTCCATCCCCTGTCCATCTCTGTCCAACTCCTGTCCATCCCCTGTCCATCTCTGTCCATCCCCTGTCCATCTCTGTCCATCCCCTGTCCAGCCCCTGTCCAGCCCCTGCAGTGGCGGGGTCACCGCTCCGAGGGGACGCGGGGACCAGCTCGGAGCAGCCCTGCCGGGGCACAGACCGGGCCGGGGCCGCCAAAGCCGGGGCCGGGCTCGGGGCCCGCTGCGGGCGCCGCTAGATGGCAATCGGCGCCTTGCGATGGGGAATCGCTCCGGGAGCGCTCGGGGAGCGCGATGCTGCGGGCGGCGCCCGCTGCCTTGTCCCGCACTGCCCGCGGGGCCAGCGCCGCGGCGGGGCAGGAGCCGGGCCGGGAGCGGGGCGGGAGCTGGACAGGAGCGGGGCGGGAGCGGGGCAGGAGCTGGACAGGAGCTGGGACAGGAGCTGGACAGGAGCTGGGACGGGAGCTGGACAGGAGCTGGACAGGAGCTGGGACAGGAGCTGGACAGGAGCTGGGACAGGAGCTGGACAGGAGCTGGGACGGGAGCTGGACAGGAGCTGGACAGGAGCTGGGACAGGAGCTGGACAGGAGCTGGACAGGAGCTGGGACAGGAGCTGGACAGGAGCTGGGACAGGAGCTGGGACAGGAGCTGGGACGGGAGCTGGGACGGGAGCTGGACAGGAGCTGGGACGGGAGCTGGACAAGAGCTGGACAGGAGCTGGGACAGGAGCTGGACAGGAGCTGGACAGGAGCTGGACAGGAGCTGGGACGGGAGCTGGACAGGAACTGGGACAGGAGCTGGGACAGGAGCTGGACAGGAGCTGGACAGGAGCTGGACAGGAGCTGGGACGGGAGCTGGACAGGAGCTGGGACGGGAGCTGGACAGGAGCTGGACAGGAGCTGGACAGGAGCTGGGACGGGAGCTGGACAGGAACTGGGACAGGAGCTGGGACAGGAGCTGGACAGGAGCTGGACAGGAGCTGGGACGGGAGCTGGTCCCGGAGCTCCTCCTGCAGCCCCCGGCTCTGCTTTGCCCTCTCTGCGTTCGTTCCCAGCGGAATCCAATCCCTGCTGTCACACTCCCAGCAGGGCCAGGGAGCCGCAGGAGGGGACAGGAGGGGACAGGGCGCGGACACAGCCCAGTGAACACATCCCGAGCTGGGGCTGCTTTTGGAGACTCGCTGGGGACGTGTTTGAGACACTCAGTGTGTCAGAGCACAAGCAGAGAAACCCTGCCTCCTTTGATCCGTGAATTATCCAAGGTTTCCCCCTTCGATCCGTGAATTATCCAAGGTTGCCCCCCATGCAGGGATTGCATTTTTAAAGAAAATGAAGGCGTGGTGAGCATTTTCTGTCCCCAGGCTCTGTGTCCTCAGGCCAGTGATGGCTCCAGGTCCTGCAGGAGCCCAGAAGATCCCTTGGATGTGACACAGAGCCCAGATCCAGCTCTGTGCCACCCCGGGGCAGCCCTGGGGCACGGGACACCCTGCTCCTCCTCATCCTCCCAACAGAAGCTCCAAACCCTGTGCAAACCGTGCTAAAAAACCAGAAAGGGCTGGAGAGGATAAGGAGTCCTGGCCAACTGCCACTTCCCTGAGCAGGGAAAAGTTACTGCCTGTTCTAGTGACCTCCACAGTCATTTAACCAGCTACACTTAATTATGCTGAGTAATATGAAAAATTCCCTATATTCTGAGAGCAAATTCCTCCTTGGTCGATGGAAAGCAGAAACCCAGCGGAGCAGGAAAGCGCCTGTGCCTGACAGCGCTGCCTTATAATCTATTTTTAACTGAATTTCTCCATCTCCTTTGTAAAGAAATAACACTTCTTCATTGCCTCTGGCCATAATTAATGTGCCGTAGCTCAAGTCCAAGAGACATATAAAACCAGACTTTAAACACAGCATTAGCTTTCAAGCAGAGCAAATAATTTTGGAAAAAAAAAAATAGTGTTTTCTATGCTTAAAACTCTTTCCCCCTGGTTTTCATTAGAGCCCTTCAGCTGCTCAAACACGGGACGTGCTTCCCCCAGCCCTGTGCTGGTCTGAGCACGTCCTTCCCCGGGGGCTGAGGAGCTGCTGCGGGCAGAGCTTTTCCACAGGGATCCCAGAGCAGCAGCAGCCAGGGGGGCTCACCTGTGCCCCTGGCTGGCCCGGTTTGAGGAGAACACTGCCCTTTTCCCTGCAAAAAGGGGGCGCAGGAGGGGAGGAAGACTTGGAAATGATGAGAGCCGGCGTTCAGCGGTGGCCGGGCCCAGCCCCGGCGGCTCCCTGCTCCCCGCGCCCCGTGACAGGCGCTGGGGGCAGAGTCCTCCCGGAGCACAAGGAAAAGCGTTGCACATCAAACACATCTGAAGCAGCGAACAGGAGCTCCAAGGAGACTCTCAGGGGGCTGGGGCCTGGCAGCGGCAGCCCCCCAGTCCCATCCCCTCAGTCACCCCTCGGCGGGGCCCCAGCAGCACCAGAGCTCACCGGCCAAGGTTTTCATCCTAAAGGTCCCAGAGAAACGGGGCTGAGGGCCTGGAGCCGGGGCAGGGTGGCACAGAGTCCCCTCCCTGTCCCCCCTGTGCCCCTGTGCCCATCCCAGCTCTGCCCTGGGGCAGCACAGAGCAGCCTGCTCCTGCCAGCCTGCTGGGCTGGGCGCGGGGACACTGAGGGGACAGGGAGGTGGCAGGGCGGCTGCAGGTGTGCCCGTGCACATGGGGAACGGCACGGCGTGGCACAGAACAGAATATTTCAGCTGGAAGGGATCTACAATGGTCTGGCGGAGCCCGCTGTGCCCCTCCCCACAGCTGCTCCCCGAGGGCCTGGTCTGCCCATCACCACGGGGGCTCCCCCGGTGCGCCTTGTGCCGTGCCCACAGCTGTCCCTTGTGCCCACCGGTGTCCCTTGTGCCCACAGGTGTCCCTTGTGCCCACCGGTGTCCCTTGTGCCCACAGGTGTCCCTTGTGCCCACCGGTGTCCCTTGTGCCCACAGGTGTCCCTTGTACCCACAGGTGTCCCATGTGCCCACAGGTGTCCCTTGTGCCCACAAGTGTCCCTTGTGCCCACCGGTGTCCCTTGTACCTGTGCCCACAGCTGTCCCTTGTCCCCATGTCCCCACACCCACAGTGTCCCCATACCCACCGGTGTCCCCCTGCCCCGCTGTCCCCACCCACCCTTTGCTGTTTCTCAGCGCAGCCGGGGGCTCTGGCTCTCCCTCGGGGTGTCCTTTCTCCCCGGGAGGGCTCCGGGTGCAGCTGGGGCGTTTCTGGGCCGCTGGGATGGAGCGGGGCTCCTCGGGCTGTGCAGCGCTGACTGAGGCAGGAAAGAGCTGCTGGGGCTGTTCCTCCGGCCGTGCTCCCCCTGGTTTCGGGCTCCTGGGGCCGTGTCTGGGCTCCTGGCCCTGCTCTGGGGGTGCCCTGGCACGGGGGCTGTGCCCCTCAGGGCGCTGCTCACACCACCAGGGAGCCCAGACCCATTTCAGGGTGTGCGATACGCTAAAACGTGTTGTTATGGCAACTCCAATTCTAAAAACAGATCGGGGAGAAGAAGATGATGAACATAAAAATGACCGGGTTTTATTTTAATTACGAGGGGTTTGAAATGCTTCCTGTGTGAAGAGCTCTGGAGTTCCTGGGTGAGTTCTGCTGTGTCTGTAGCTGTGAGCCTGGAAGGGTCGGGCGCTGCAGGGCTGATTCCAGATGCCCTGGGCAGCAGCTCTGGCAGAGCTGGGGGAGAGCAGAGGGCAGAGAGCAGCCCAGTCCGGGGGGTCCTGCTCAGGGATTGAGTGTCCCAGTCCTAAACTCCATCTGAGGGGAAAACTCCATCTTTGGGTTAAGTTAAAAATCTTCCTGAGCAAACCCTGCTGTTGGAACCTGGGAGCAACCAGAGCAGCAGAAGCTGTTCCAGGTCTTGGTTTCCGTTGCCCAGAGCAGCTGGGGCTGCCCCTGGATCCCTGGCAGTGCCCAAGGCCAGGTTGGACATTGGAGCAGCCTGGGACACTGGGAGGTGTCCCTGCCAGGGCAGGGGTGGCACTGGATGGGCTTTGAGGTTCCTCCCAACCCAAACCAGTCTGGGATTCTCTGATCTACAGGTGCTGGGCAGGACGTGGCCGTGGGCTGGTGCTTGTGCAGCCAAAGGGTGACAATGAATCCCATTTTGGCACTGTAGCCGTGGCTTTCCAGGGAACCTGCACTGTCCTGGTGTGCAGACCTGGCTGCCCTCCCTGTCCTCGTCACCCAGGCCGGGAGCTTCCACTCCTTTGCTTTTCCCACTCGTTCTGTGTAGTGAAAGGCAATTCTCACAATGACTCTTTTAATAACAATAATAACAATGACAACAGTAACAATGATAACAACCCCGCGCTGCTCTGGCGGTCACTCGGGGCGGCTGCTGTGGCTGCAGATCCCCCGGGCTGTGCTCTGCGTGTGACTCTGGGGCTGCAGGGACAGTGGGGGACCTTCAGCCACTGCTGGGCACCGGGGAGAGGAGGGCTGTGAGTCAGAACGCAGCTGCAGCTGCAATCCTTTCAAGAATCAGAACCGAAGTTCCCTGCAGCTGCCGGCGCTGGCCGGGCCCTGGGCTGGGTCAGAGCTGCCGATTCCCGGGGCAGCACGGGCTCCCATCCTCGGCCCGTGCCCCGAGGGCAGCGCTGGGCTCGGGGCCGTTCCTGCTGCTCCCTGCCAGCCCAACCCCGGGCCAGGAGCACGGCCCGGGCAGGGCAGGGGACGCCGGAGGGTCCCGGGCACCTCTGCCACCCCTGCACGGCTGGGGCAGCCCTGCACCCTCCGAAAGACAAACATCTGGAGAAGGGGCCGCCGAGAGGAAACTCTCCTCGGCACACAGGGAGAGCTGTGAGCGTCAGCTGCGCGGGCTGCGCGTCTGAAAGGCAGCATTTAATTAAATAAAGATAATGTAAATAGAAATCGGCATCGGCTCGCTGTGTGCCACAGATGGAAGGAGCTGCCAAGGAGCGGGAGCTCCCTGCCTGCCTCCTGCTGCCAGCAGGAACAAATCCCCTGCCCAGCCCGAGCCGTTTGTCTCTGTGTGTACGGACACATAAATAGGTGTGTGTGTGTGTTTACCGTGTGCTGGAACTCCTCGGGTGCCATAAATTTCCTGCCTCTTCCAAATATTTGAGCACTCCTGTGACCTTCTAACCAAAACAGGCAGAGTAAACTGTATGCAATCTATATGTGCAGGGGCTGTCAGCGAGAGCTAACATTTACCCAGAGCCGGGGCTGTTTATATTGCAGCAGCGTGAAAAATGCCAAATCCGGAGCAGAGAGGCTGCTCCCAGCAGGAGGCCCTGGGAATGCGGGGAAGGGATGGCCTGGGATGGGCTGTGCCCCTGGGATGGGCTGTGCCCCTGGGAATCCAGGGAAGGGATGGCCTGGGGTGGAGCTGGAGCTGTGCCCTTGAGATGGACCTGTGCCCCTGGGAATGGAGTTGTGCCCCTGGGAATCTGGGGAAGGGATGGCCTGGAATGGGCTGTGCCCCTTGGAATGGAGCTGTGCCCCTGGGAATGGAGTTGTGCCCCTGGGAATCCAGGGAAGGGATGGCCTGGGATGGGCTGTGCCCCTCGGAATGGAGCTGTGCCCCTGGGAATCCAGGGAAGGGATGGCCTGGGGTGGGCTGTGCCCCTGGGATGGGCTGTGCCCCTGGGAATCCAGGGAAGGGATGGCCTGGGGTGGAGCTGGAGCTGTGCCCTTGAGATGGACCTGTGCCCCTGGGAATGGAGTTGTGCCCTTGGGAATCTGGGGAAGGGATGGCCTGGGATGGGCTGTGCCCCTTGGAATGGAGCTGTGCCCCTGGGAATCCAGGGAAGGGATGGCCTGGGATGGGCTGTGCCCCGGGGATGGGCTGTGCCCCTTGGAATGGAGCTGTGTCCCTGGGAATCTGGGGAAGGGATGGCCTGGGATGAGCTGTGCCCCTGGGATGGAGCTGTGCCCCTGGGAGACACTCTTTCTTCCTTTCCTTGGGCTCCAAGCCCCACTCTGGAGTTACAAATCTCTCTGGAGATCCAGGTTGATGTGCTGCGTGGAGCTGGTCCCTCCAGTGCCCTGTGAGTGCCAGGGGAAAGCCAAGCTGGCTGTGAGAGCAGCTCTCTGCAGCTGCCAGCAGTGCTGGCCAGCACGGTGCTGAAATTAGGGACAAATAGGCAGGAGTACATTTTGTGCATGTAGCGTGTGCTGTTGACTCAATATTTCAGCTAAACATATTCACCTGAATATTCATAGTCACTCGGAGGTGGCTGCATCTCCTGAGCTCAGCTAATCACTGAGACTCTGGCGATGGCAGCGCCCTGCTCCAGCCGCAGCATTGTTCACTGGGTACCCTTCGGCTTCCAAAAACCCCAGGCAACAACAGCAGCAGCCCTGGCACAGACCCAGCCGCCTGCCTGAGGGCTCCCCTTCCCCGTGGAGGCCCCAGATCCCACCTGGAGCCCGGAGGTCCCACAGGGGTCGGGCTGGGACCCCCCAGCAGTGGGAGGTTGGAGCGAAGCCCCAAGGGCAGAGCTGGCACTGAGCTCCCCCTCTGCGAGGCTTTAGCGGGGAACAGATGGTGCTGAGGTGCTGCTGCAGCTCAATGTCACCCCAGCTAATCCTCGGGGAAGTTGTGAGGTTTCTGCTCGGCAGCAGGATCAGGGAGCCGGGAGTCAGTGACAGGCACCTGCCCCAGGGCTGCTTGGGATGTTTGGTGTTTGACAGGGAACTGGAGCTCTTCGGAAAGGGAAAAGGAAACTGAGAAATGAAAACCAAAGATAAAATTCCCTCCCCCCTCCCCCCCACTGAGCTTCTGCATTTGCTGGACTAAGGAACCTGAGGAGGAGGAGGAGGAGGAGGCTGCAGCCAGGTGGGTCTTGGCCACAGGGACAGGAGGAGAGGGAACGGCCTCAGGCTGGGCCAGGGGAGGCTCGGGGTGGACAGCAGCAGGAATTTCCCCATGGAAAGGGTGCTCAGGCCTTGGCAGTGCCCAGGGAGGTTTGGGGTGCCCGTCCCTGGAGTGTCCCAGGAAGTCCTGGCGGTGGCACTGAGCGCTCTGGGCTGGGGATGAGGTGGGGCTGGGGCACCGGGGGGTTTGATGCCCCTGGAGCTGTTCTCCAGCCTCCGCAATCCTGGGATCCTCCCCTGCGGCCGAGGCACAGCTCTGGGGGGAACCGCTGCCCTGCAGGGACAGACAAACACACGGAGCCCGCGTGTGACAGGGCACAGCCGCCTCGGCGCTGTCACACACGGCCCTGCCCCGCTGCTGGTCGTCGTGTCTGCTGGACAGCCCCAGATCCTCCAGCAGGAGCCCCCAGCAAAGCCGGCCTGGCTTTCTCCTGCAGCCTGGGCTGTAACTGGGGCTGCTGGCTGTGGGGAGGGGAGAAGGAACCTTGGTTGGTCTCCAGCACATCCACCTGCGCGGATCACTCCCGCACCAGCCGTTGGATCCTTCCTGCCCGGCCCGTCCCACAGAGGCAGATTTCCTTGGCTCCAGGGACGGCGCCTTCCAGGTGTGTGCCCAGACTTTCCGAGAATTTTAAAACCAAGGCTGACGAGCTGTCAAATAAACAACAATGTTGGTGTTTTAAACCTCTGTTTAGTGCTTGAATAGGGGCTGATTTCCACTGGTCCTGCTGATTCAAATCATCCCAGCTGGACCTCAGGCCCTCCCAAACCTCAAAATCAGAGAGAAAAATTTCATTCTTCCATCTATAGTTAAAAGCTGTGAAAATCTTCGTGATTTCTATCACTAATTATACTTCAACTATTCGATTTTTTTTTTTTTTTTACTTTTTTGTAGCTGTGGAATTTATTTTTAAATCCTTGCTTTTTCAATAGCTTCATTGCAGTAATTGCTGAGGAAAACGGTGTTGTAGTCGATACCAAAGTGCTCCAGAGCTGTGCAGAGAGGGAAGAGAGTGTCTGTGGGTCCTCAGCAGGTTTGCCAGGGCTGGGTCCTGCCCCACCAGTCCCCACCAGAGCCCCTGTCCCTGCCCAGGCTGGGCTGGCTGAGCTCAGCGTGTCTGCAGAGCCCGCTGGACAGATTGCTGCTGCTGGGGGAGGCAGAATCCCCCCGAGCCCAAATCCAGGCGGGTGTGGCCAGGGCTGGGCTGCTCCAGCAGAGCCTGGGCTGGGGCGGCTCTGCTTGGGGCACTTGGGGCCTCTCAGGGATGTAAAACATGGACCTGGCAGTGATGGGAGGTTCCTGCAGCCTGGGGGGGACGTGGGGACCCCCAGGGTTCTGTCCCTGCAGCCTGTGGGGGATGTGGGCACCCCAGGCTCTGATCTCCAGGCCTGGAGGAGGCTTCACCCAGCCCTGCTGCAAAATAACCGCATCAAAGAAAAGCTCGATGGACTTGCAGGTATGAATTTATTGGCAGCAATCTGCATTTTTTTCCTCACTAAGGGCTGATTATTCTGATAATAAAGGATAAACTTGGCCATGGAGCATCTCGAGGCTCAGCAGTCCTTAATTAAACACGGTAATTGCCTTTGAAGCAGGTGAATGTTATTGCACGTCGCAGGAGTGCGGGCCGGGGCTGCAGAGCAGATGAGGCTCGGGGTGATGGGGGCAAAGCTCGGCTGGAAAGGAACATTTGGGGGTCTGTAGGTGGTCGGTGGGGGCCGGAATCCCCTCGGGGGCTGCACTTCACCCTCCCTGGGCCGCCTGCAGCTTCTCCCCGGGAGAGGGAATGTCTGTGCTGGGCGTCCCGGCTCCCTCGGGAGCAGCCTGGAGGGGCAGGGGCTGCCTGTCTGTCTGTCCGCCCGTCCGTCCGTGCCCCGGGCCGGGGAGGCTCGGGGGGCTCAGCGGAGCAGCCCCGGCAGGGTGGGAGCTCCTCCCTCGGCCCCGCGCCCACCCCCTGCCCGGGTCACCGCCAGAACGGGCGCGGAATAATCAGCCCGGACAATCCATTAATTAATTAATTAGAGCGCAGGCGATGCCCTGCGCAGCTCAGGGGGCACAGACACAGCCGCCCCTGCCTGCTCGGGGGGAGGCGGCGAGCGGAGCCCCGGGTGTACCCTGGTTATTGATCAGCCGTGCCGGGAGCTCTGGGCTCATCATTGATCATTGATCGGAGGTGCTGGCAGCTCTGGGTGCATTATTGATTATTGATCAGAGGTGCCGGGAGCTCTGAGTGCATCACTGATCATTAATCAGTGGAGCAGGATCCCAGGCTCATCCCTGCCCATTTCCAGCGGTGCAGGAGCGGGATCCCAGCCCATCCCTGATCACGGATCATCGATCAGAGGTGCAGGAGCAGGATCCCAGGCTCATCCCTGATCACTGATCATTTCCAGCGGTGCCGGGGCAGGATCCCAGCCCATCCCTGATCATGGATCATCGATCAGAGGTGCAGGAGCAGGATCCCGGCCCATCCCTGATCACGGATCATCGATCAGAGGTGCAGGAGCAGGATCCCAGGCTCATCCCTGATCACTGATCATTTCCAGCGGTGCCGGGGCAGGATCCCAGGCTCATCCCTGATCACTGATCATTGATCAGAGGTGCAGGAGCAGGATCCCGGCCCATCCCTGATCACGGATCATTGATCAGAGGTGCAGGAGCAGGATCCCGGCCCATCCCTGATCACTGATCATTTCCAGCGGTGCCGGGGCAGGATCCCAGGCTCATCCCTGATCACTGATCATTGATCAGAGGTGCAGGAGCAGGATCCCGGCCCATCCCTGATCATGGATCATTGATCAGAGGTGCAGGAGCAGGATCCCAGGCTCATCCCTGATCACTGATCATTTCCAGCGGTGCAGGAGCGGGATCCCAGCCCATCCCTGATCACGGATCATCGATCAGAGGTGCAGGAGCAGGATCCCGGCCCATCCCTGATCACGGATCATCGATCAGAGGTGCAGGAGCAGGATCCGGGCTCAGCCTGCCCGCTGCCCCGCGGTGCGGGCGGGCTCAGCCGTTATCCCGCAGCGATGATATCTCTGTGCTGCCGCCGCTGCTGTTCGCAGCCGTGTCACGGCAGCATCCTCGGGGTTTCACAGACGGGCTGGTTTCCTCCCCCGACAAACCCGCCCTGCAAGGCACGGCAGTGGGGCTGCCGAGGGGCAAACACACCTCGGAGCTGCTCAGGGCTCTGCCCTGGCCCTGCACCAGCTGGGGCATCTCGGAGCACACAGCGCTTGGGCTGGGAGGGAGCTCCGAGCCCAGCTTGTCCCCCGGCAGGGACACCTCCCCTGCCCCAGGCTGCTCCAAGCCCCGTCCAGCTGATTCCAGGGATCCCGGGCAGCCCCCACCACCAAAGTTTGTGTGTTAGGTCAGCAGCCCGCGGCCGGAGAGACGGAACAAATCCTTCTGATGGAAAATGAGGGGACTAAAACGTGCAGACAGGCAAATATTGCCCTTCTGTGCACACCGAGCGGTTGTGATGAGCTCGTGTTAAACTGTGGTCATTCTGGGGAGGCCCTGGATTTATTTCCATGTACAACCCATTCCCCAGTTCTGCTCTGAATTAGCTGAAACATTTGGTAAGGTCTTCAACTGCAAATATCTAATTTCTTATTCAATATTCAGAATTCCAAATGCAACAAATGATCTGTTTACATGCATCAGTCAGACCATCTGTTTCCATAGGAGAATTCAACAAAGAATCCATTAATTGTCCTGCATGTTTATTCATCGTTCTTAATTCATAATTCTTATAAATAATTAAATCAGAAGATCTTCTGCAAATAAACAAGCCAAGTGATTATTTTGAAGCCCCGACTTCCATACCTAAAAGAAAACAAAATTAATAGCTCATGTGAACATCCAAGAAAAGGAAAACATTCAATTTGGTGGGTACATAAAGCGCTATAATTTTCTGCAACCAGCTCATCCCTTTCATCTTGCATTTAAAACCGTAATTACCATTGCCAGCAGAACATGGAGAAGGCAGCAGAAGGAGAAAGCAAAGTGTGGAGAGAAAGTGGGAAGGTAAATGATGTGAGAGCAGCAAGAAAAGACAATTTGTCTGGGCTCCTCTGCCCGGGCTCTCTCTCCCTCCCTGGCACCACCTCTGGGTATTTATAACCCTGTGCTGGGCACGACGGTGCGAGAACGAGCACCAATGTCCTGTGCTAAAGACCCCGGAGGATGAAAAATCGAGGGGTGACCGTGGCCTTTGGGGGAAATTTTGAGGCACATCCAAGCTGCATCCCTGCATCCCTGCGGCCGCTGCACTCTGGGGTTTGTTCCCAGTCACTCCAGACTTTATTTCTGGAAAACAGGAGTCCTTGGGCACATAGTGCTTTCACTGCGAGTGACTCCAGGCTGGAAGATGTGATTCATTGGAGCTAAAATGTAATTTTCAGAGCAGTCATCTCTCTCAGCTTATCTTCTGGGGGAAAGAGACATCTTGGCGTGCCAGTGGGTGAAAGGGCCGGGCCCTGCCGCGCCACACGGGGAGTGTTTTATTACTTCCACATTTCTTATTTTAACTTCACTGTCTGACACAGCCATTACCTTCTCAAGGACAGAGTTTTTAAAAGGGTTGGGAGTCTCGTACCTGCAGAACACTGAGCCTGCTGCAATGTCAGACACAAACGTCCCTAACGCATCTCTGGCTCTCCTGCCGAGCCTCGGAAGCGGCAGCGCCGGGCTGGTGATGGCCGGATGGTTTGGCTCAACTTCTGCTGCCAGCTTCCCGCGCTTCCAGAACTGCTGCCTTTATTCCCCCAGCAAAGAAGGGTACAAAGCCAGCAATGATTTATGGCTGTGCCCCTCTGCCTTAATGATCTGAACTAACACAGATCGCTCCTGAGGGATCCCGCTGCTCTGAGGGCTGTGCACGGGCACAGGGGAGCTCTGGGTTTACTGGGATTTCTGACATCCCAGGAAATGTCAGAGCAGTGGGAGGCTGTGGCAGCACTCAAGGGCTCCAGTGAGGGGCCTGGGCTGGGCTGTGTGCTCCCTGCTGCTGCCCCGGGGGAGCTGTGCCTGTGCTGGGGCTGCAGCACCTGCCTCAGGTGTGCGGGGCACTCCTGCTCCTGCCTCAGGTGTGCGGGGACACTCCTGCTCCTGCCTCAGGTGTGCGGGGCTGTACCTGCCTCAGGTGTGCGGGGACACACCTGCTCCTGCCTCAGGTGTGCGGGGCACTCCTGCTCCTGCCTCAGGTGTGCGGGGCTGTACCTGCCTCAGGTGTGCAGGGCACTCCTGCTCCTGCCTCAGGTGTGCGGGGCTGTACCTGCCTCAGGTGTGCAGGGCACTCCTGCTCCTGCCTCAGGTGTGCGGGGACACTCCTGCTCCTGCCTCAGGTGTGCGGGGCTGTACCTGCCTCAGGTGTGCAGGGCACTCCTGCTCCTGCCTCAGGTGTGCGGGGCTGTACCTGCCTCAGGTGTGCAGGGCACTCCTGCTCCTGCCTCAGGTGTGCGGGGACACTCCTGCTCCTCCCTCAGGTGTGCGGGGCTGTACCTGCAGCTGCCGCACTTGCGGGTGTGCCAGGGACCGTGCCACTGCTGTGCCACTGCTGCGCCTCTGCCACAGGGCAGGGAAATCCCTGAGCCGGGGCTGTCCCCGCTCGCTGAGAGCGGCCAGCGATGTCTGGCTGCCGAGCATCATCATCATCATCATCATCACCATCATCACCATCATCATCATCATCATCGTCATCATCGTCATCATCAATCCTCCTCCTGCCCTCGGGGCTCCGGGCCATCACTGCTGCCCTCGGCGTGACTCATTGCAGGATCCCGTCGGCATTCTATTCACCCTGCGATTACTGGAAAGTCCTTTCTGCAGAGGCCTGGAGTACAAAACTGAGAACACTCCGGTTGTAAACTGCCCGAGATAACACGGAGCCTGCCCCAAGAGCTGGGCCTGGCCGTGCAACAGTAATTCCACAACCGCAGCAGCAGCAGCAGCAGCAGCAGCGAGGGCTGAGCTCCTTCCTGCTCCCGCGTCGGAGCTCTTGGTGCTGCCAACCCTGAGCCTCCAGCGCAGAGGAGCGGGGAGCCTGCCTTCCCCTCGCATTTAATTCTTCTCCGGTTGAAAAACAGTCTTTTAATGTGCTACTGCTGGGAGGTTTGGGTACTTCCTCCAAGATTATGACAATCCGCGAATTTCGAGGATGTGGGTGGTTATAAACTCTCCCTTGAAGTGTGCCATAAAGCAGCAAAGGAAGCCAGAACTCACATTATTTCCTTCTTCCACCCTACAGGAGCTGTCATCCAAGGGGGATGTGGCTGTCGAATTAAAATTTAGCTGAAGAGATTTCAGCAGTGCTGGGGGTTTCTTTTCGTGGCTTTTACACTGATTTATCTCTTCTACCCCTGTTGTGTTTCTGAG
Source organism: Chamaea fasciata (assembly GCF_029207755.1). Classification (NCBI taxonomy): domain Eukaryota; kingdom Metazoa; phylum Chordata; class Aves; order Passeriformes; family Sylviidae; genus Chamaea; species Chamaea fasciata. The sequence goes on from NW_027094100.1 coordinate 810,760, forward strand.
TTCTCCATCATGAGCTGGCTGCGCCCTCCTCTCTAGGGATCTAGCTCCAAATGGGACATTTTTCCTATAAGAAGGACTTCCCTGAGGAGCAGGTTTCTCTCTCAGGGTTTCCAATCTGTAGTTTTAATGTCTAGAGTGTTTTCCTTCCCCCTGCGAGCTCCTGGCGGAGTGAGGAGCTTTAAAACACAAATATTTATGGACGAGGCAGTGTTTGGATTAGGGAATGAAGAGTCTGCATCAGCTGCCTTGCTTATCTGGTTCAGAGAAAACCTCAGAGGAGCCCCGGGTGTGCTCTGAGACACCATCCCAGCTTCGATTCCAAAAAGAGCAGCCCAGAGGAAGAGAGGCTCCTTTCTTCGGGGAGAATTTCTTCATGGCAGGGAATTTCAGAGGGAGGTTTGGATCCCCATCCCTGGAGAATTCCTGGAGGTGGCTCTGGGTGCTCTGGGCTGGGGACAAGGTGGGGACGGGGCACAGCCTGGGCTGGGAGGGCTTTTCCAGCCTCAGAGACGCTGGTACTGTGTGATTTTACAGCTTCCTGCAGAGATGCAGCGTTTGGCACCATTTCTCAGCTCCTTGGCAACGTGGCCCTGCCTGGGAGAAAAGGTTATTAACAGAGAGAGGCTCCTGGAAAGGAGGGATGGATTCAGGAGCTCGGGTGCCAGGAGCTGTGCCCTGGGGCTGGGCCACAGCAGGGCACTGGGCACTGGGCAGGGAAATGGTTTTTAGCCTCACATCCCACCAGAGCCCAGCCAAAACCCCTGCGCCGGAGGAAGCGATTTGTGTTTTTCTCCTGGGTAAACACAGCGCAGCCAGGCCCTGCCAGCCCAGCACCTTTCAGGCACAGTTAAATTAACTTTGAGAAAAAAATAATAAAAAAGAACGGCCCGGCCTAAATGAACGCCTGAGGAATTCTATAAAAGACCTTGTGACACCTGCATTAATACCAAATGAGTTCGTTATGATTAATGTCATTAAAATAAATGTCACGGCCGTGAATAATGGCCCGGCCATTATTTTCAAGTGTTGCCACTGGATCTATAAAAGCTCATGAGTCAAGCCTGGGGAAGGAATTCTGCACGTTCGTGTCTAAAACCTGCAGGGAATTCAAACTTTCTGCAAAAATAGCCCCAAAAAATAACACAGAGGAGGCTGTGGGAGCTCTGTGAAGGACGGAGTGTGCCCTGGCCTGGGCAGGGCTGCTTCTCCTCCGCCTCCCAGGTGGCATGGGGCATCTCTGACCTGGGCATTTCTTGGTGCCTGAGGATGATGCCAGAATTGTTTGTGCTGCTTTGTGTTTGGGCTTTCATCAGCCCACAGGGTTTTTTTTGGTTTTTTTTTCTATTTCTGCTGTTTTTAGAGGGGGATTTTTCTTCCTGGCTTTCCAAGCACAGCACAATGGTTTCACAAACATCACAAGCTTACAGAAGAGAAAAGGCCAAGAACGAAAATATTTACATTAGTGGCAGGTAAAAAATAACTATTTTCAGTGGGTTTTACCTATGCAAATCTTTTCAGCAACTTGTGAAGCCTTAGGAGAGATGTTCCTTAGAATCCTGATCAAAATCTCAGCCGGAATAAAGTATTTAGCAAAAAAGATGTTTCCCTACTCTTCAATTGCTCCTTAATTAATCACCTTTGTTAACAGGCTAGAGGACATCCTGCTTCATTTTTCCTTTTTGGCTTAGGATGATGTATGTAAATTAATTTGGGGTTGTATAATCCAATCATAAAAAACCCCCAAACAACCTTGCTGCCGCTGATAGTGCTGTCAGTGGGATGAAAGGGAACAGAGCTGGCCCTGGTGGTGGGGACAATGACAGGCAGGGTGGTGGCACTGAGCTGGGTCAGAGGGGCCACAAAGTGTCCAATAAAGCCAACAGGAACCCCAGGAAAGAGAGAGATTGATTGATTGATTGATTGATTGATTGATATCTGACTCCAGGTATTGCCAGAGCAGCACAGAAAAGTTCCTGAGGCGTGTCTTGGCTGGGAGTTGAACCCCCCAGGGGTGTAAGGACTGTAACGGGGGGAAATGTGTCATTTCTATAATTATTTCTGAAGCAATGCCTGTGCCCGCTCACAGAACTATTTCAGCTGTGGTGACGTAAGGTCCAATTAAGGGAGGACATTGGGGAGGAGGTGTAAATCTGCAGGGTTTGTGTTTTATTGCTGCTGCAGGGGCAGAGGCAGGGCTGGGCTGAGCAGGGGGGGGCTCTGGGCTGGTCCTTCCCCTGCAGGACCCCCAGGTGCACCTGCTGGGGCTGAGCTGACGATTGGACATGATGATCTTCAAGGTCTTTTTTTCCAGCCTTTCCGGTTCTAGGATTCTGTCTCAGGGCTGCACAAGATCGTTCCACAGAGATTCCAGCTCAGTGCTCAGGGCTGCCCACAAAACCTGCCGGGGCTGGGAGCAGGAAAAGGAGGAAAGGACGAGGATGGAGCCGAGCATTGCTCTAACACCAAAACACACGTGTGCGTTTCATTGTTGCTAGGGCCCCAAACCTCCTAATTTCTGAGGAGGTGTTTAATTTATTTTCCTTTTAAATTAAAGCTGTAATAGGAATGACTCATGCAGGCCTGTTTAGCACAGGGGTTTTGCTCCTGGGCAGGGATGTCTCAGCCGTTACCGGAGGTGAGGGGGATGCTCTTACTGCTCTTTGGGGGCAAGGGAGCCTGAGAAAACCCATCGATTTCGGCTTTGCAAACCACAGCAAGAAGTCCCACACATTTCTGCGACTGATAGTGAGTGCAGCAGCAGCAGCAGCAGCAGCAGCCCCCGAGGCTGGAGGAATGGGGTTGGAGATGCTCTGATAGGTGGTAAATGGGTGCAGCCGTGGTTGCCAGATCTGAGTCACAACTTCTTTCCCCCCTGATTTCTTGACTCTGCAGAAACACTGAACACAGCTCAAGGATGTGGCAACCCCCCCTGATCTTCCTGTTGTGGGTGTCCTGGTGCTCCAGCAGGGAGGGCTGTGCGTGTGCAGATGCAGACAGCTGTGTGCGTGCCGTGCCCCCGGCCCGGCTGGGAACCAGGGCAGGGACAGCACAGGGAACAAATATTCACGTTTCTGGGGCAGGGCCAAAACTAGAGGTTGATAATTTAATCTGCTGGCTCGCAGCTCGGGAGTCTGCACAAACATCCCCCCTCCCTCCATACAGGAGGGATCACGCTGCCATGGGTGCTGGGAGAGCCCGAGGAACAAATGGGCTCCCTGCGGTTATTAAATGTGATGGTTGGCATTCAAACCCAGGGCAAAGACCTCATTCCTCAGCTTCAGGACTGTAATAAATACCTCCAGTTCTTCCTGATTTATGCAGCTGTCATAAACACTCCTGCCCATGGAAACGAGCAGAAGTCACACGGAGACCTTTGGGGAAAGGCACAGATATTTCTTCAGGCTGGAGCTCCTCGACGGAACACCGGGTCCCTTTATGAGTGTTTGTCACCTGGCACCAAACCTGCTGTGACGGGGCCACCGGTGAGGGCGGTCGGGGCTGATGGCAGGGGTGACACCCAGTGACCCCCAGTGTCCTCCGTGGGCTCAGCGAGGACAGGGCTCTGTCCTCCCCAGACCCAGCAGGGACAGAGCTGGGGGACAGGCGGGAGGTGCCCGTGGGGGCTGTGCCCGGGGCCAGCTCCAGCCCCGTGTCCTCTGCTGCCACCAGAGCTTTGTGTGAGCACACAAACTTCTCCAGACTCCTTCCTGCCGTAACCCAGGGGATGAAATCTGGTGCTGCTTTTGTGCATTCAGAGCTGCCTGCCTGCCCTTACATGGGTTTCTTTACGATTTCTGGTCACGCAAGGAGCTGCATCATTTACAGGCAGGATCGGCAGGAATGCCGAGCAGCTGCAGGACACCCTGAAATACAGCAGGATCCTCCCCACGAGCTGCTTCATGTTATCAGGAGATGGAGAGAAATCCCTCCTGACCTCTGTGACCCTGCTGGCAGGCAGGCACAGGTCCCTGCCGGGCCTGGACCCAGGTTCTTTAACACTTCTGGAACCTGGGGAGCATTCCTCCCTCCTCCTGCTCACGACCGAGTGCAAGGGGAATTTAATCTCCCCTCACAGCTCCATCTGCAACCTCTGACTTTCATCTTCTCTTCACAGACCGTTCCTGCAGCCTCCCAGGAGTGCTCTGCACGCCCAAAGTGCTCCCAAAGTCACCCCAAAAGCCTCTCCCAAACCTGACTGAGGCTGGCAGAGCCCTGGAGCTGTGACACACCGTGGCACCAATCCCCAGCTGGGCACACGTGGTGGGATTTCTGCCTGGGAGGGCTGGGGGTGTTGAGCGGGGCCATTCCGGGCTGCAACCTCCCAACTCGCAGGTGTTCTTGGCCCAGAAAGGGCATTTTCCACGGCTCAGGGGGGTGAGCTGCACGAGCCCTGTGCCAGGCTGGTTTTAGGCAGCTCTGGGTTGTTGGTGAGCCCAAGACCCCCCATTACCTCGGGTTCCTTCAGTCCCAGCCTGTGCAGAGCAGGGGCAGATGATGGAGTGTGCTGGGAGGAACACCTGGAGAGGGTTCTGGGTGCTCCAGCCCCAAAGTGTCCCCCCGACTCCTCCCTGGTGGCTTCAGCCTGTGCCTGGAGGGAACAAATGTCCTCCACAGCGTGTGCAGCCTGGGCAGGGCACAGGGCACAGCCCCCGCCATCTCCTCATCTGCTTAGAACCACCTTAAGATGATTTTTTATAGAGGTAATTTTGGGATTTTTTTTCCCTTTCCAGGGCCCCCGAAGTGGATGTGCCTGACCTCAGACTCCAGTTTCTGAGCACTGAAAGGGTGCACAGAGAGATTTCACCCGGGGCGGAATGAGAGGGGACATTTCCAAATCCACCACCTGATGCTCTCCAAACCCCGTCAGACTCCGGCAGCAGCTCTGCTCGGGTTCAGCCCCCAGCTCTGCTGCGGACAGGAGACCACGGAGAAACCGCTGAGCTCCAGGTGGAGGGTGAGGAAGGGGAACGTTCTGCTGTGAGAGTTGGAAGTTACAGATAAGCAAAACAAACTTCGAAATTAGGGCATGCGGGCAGAGTTAAGGCAAAAGCAGAGTGGAAAAAGGCTCCCCCTCCAACAGCACGTGCAGTTTTGGGGCTGCTTTGACTAAATTGAGTTGAACAGGCTCGCTCAGACTCTTTAATTCAGCACAGGCTGCTGCTGGTTCTTGGTGAAAAACCCTGCCCAGAGCTCGGCAGGATGAGGATGAAGGGAAGGGTGGGGAATGAATCACTCTGGATGTTGCACACGGATAACCAAAAACACCCCAGCACTGAGAGCAGCACCTGCTTCTCCCACTGCTCCTGCCCGTGCCAGAGCCCTTCCAGCTCGCCCTTGCAGGCAGGTTGGGAGCACAAACACCCGCGTGGGCTTTGCTGAGTGCCCCGGGCACGGGGCAGCTCCTGCAGCCTTCCCTCCCAAGACATTCCTGCTGCCAGGGAAGCCAGGGCCTTTCCTCACGCCTGAGCTTCACCAAATTCAGTCAGGGACAGACGTCAAGGGTTCTGCTGCGTGCAAACCCCGTCACACACCTCCCCTTTTAGCTCTGCGAGGCTCTTAATGAAGTGTAACAGCAAAGCTCCGGCTTTCTGGAGCGGGTTTTGAGGTGCCGCTGCCAGCACAGAGCCTGGGCAGTGTGCGGGCTCAGCGATCACATCTCACAGGAGCTGCCCCAACAGCCCTGCTCCCCCTCAGGGCAACTGCTGCAGGGCTGGAGCGGTGCCAGGGCAGGTTGGGGTTGGGTTTGGGGAAAGGTTCTTCCCGCAGAGGGTGCTGGCCCTGCCCAGGCTCCCCAGGGAATGTCCCCAGAGCTCCGGGAGGGCTGGGACAGCGCTCCAGGGATGTCCCGGGTGGGATCGGGGGGCTGTGCAGGGCCAGGAGCTGGGCTGGGCGATCCTGGGGGTCCCCTGCAGCCCCTGTGAGCCCCGAGGCCCGGGGCTGAGCGGGGGCACAGCCGGGGGAGCTGGGCCAGCCCCGCAGCTGCCACGGCCCCGCTGTGGTTTGGCCGCTGCTGCGCCGTCTAGACAAGGCTTGCACAGAGCCCTGCGCCGCTTCCTATTTGATTACCAGAGAGCCTTTTTCATCTCTAATGTAAACACGCCCCAATGACAGGACTCTGCTGCGGCAGCTCTGGTACAAAAGCCCCTTTTTTGGAAGGGGAGATTCGATTAATGCATTTCCATTCCCCACTGCGGATACAATTTCATCTTTCCCATTTAGGCATTAAGTTTCCTGGAAAAAAAAAAAAATAAAAAAAAAATTTTAAAAAAAGGGTGAGGTGAAAATGCTGAGCCCCTCAGAAAGGGCTGGGATTTAGCAGAGAGCTGCAGCTGTGCAAATAGGAGGCTTCGCCTGGAACAAGTGAACTGAAATCCACCTGGTGACATCGCTGCCCTCCACACAGGCAGCCCGGGGCTCTGCCCTGCACAGACACCTCCGGGACCTGCAGGGGGATGGGTGAGACCTGCCTGGCTCCGAGGGGAGCACTGCTGTGGGCAGCTCCTCTGAGCGGGGCCACAACGCCCCAGCACTGCCCCAACAACATCTCCTCATGCTGGGGAAGGAGAGAGCTCTGCATCAAACCAAGGCTGTGCCCAAAGCCCTGGCACAGGGCGCCCAGAGCAGCTGGGGCTGCCCCTGGATCCCTGGGCCAGGCTGGACATTGGGGTTTGGAGCAGCCTGGGACAGGGGAAGGTGTCCCTGCCCATGGCAGGGGTGGAAGTAGAGGATTTGGGGGTTTTTTCCAACCCAAACCATTCCGTGGTCCCGTGGAGCAGGACATCAGCCCAGGACACCCTCAGGACGGGCTCTGAGTGCCCCTGGGCTGGCGGCCAGGCCAGGGGAGCAGAGCCCTGGACAAACCCAGCAGCTTCCCTCTGCAAAGGGCTGGAAATGGGGTAACGGGGCTAAAGAAATGAGAGATTTTTTCATTTTGAAGTGGGCTCTTTGCCAAGTGTTCCAGTCTGGGGAAAATCAGCTCCCTGCAGTTTTTCTGAAGGCTTTCTCTGCTCTTATTGTTGCCCATCCTGCTGGTGTTTATGAATTTGGAATGGAGTTGAATTTCATGTGTTACTGAATAGTTCTGAGCGTGTCTTGGCCCTAAGTGAACATACAGCAAAAACCAAGATCAGTCAAGGGAAACACGGGAATTCTCTGTTTGTCAGGAGGGAACAAGCCTCACCTTGCTGCTCTGGGGCAGAGGGAGATCTCCAGAGTGTCCCAGCCCTGTCCAGCACCATCAGATCACACACTTCAGAGAGTCTCCCTTTCTTTCTCCAACCCAGACTACAAAAAGGATCCTCTGAGACAGCTGTAAATCCAAACATAAAGGCTCTTGTTGAGCAAGGAAGAGAAATCGAGGTTATGAAAGATCAGAATTAAAATTTTAAAAGGTCTGTGGTATCACTGCAGGACAAGGAGCTGCTTGTCAGCTTCCTCACTCACAACTCAGAAATTGGTTTGGGGATTGAACACAGAACAACAGCAAAACTGCTGCAGGTGCTGTTAGTAACAGCAACATTTAGCTACAGAGCTGGATCTTGTCTGAAAGGGCTTTTACAACATCTGTTACCCAGTGCTGTCTATATCAGTGTTGCCATTGGGCTTAAAGATTTCTTTCCATTAGGTTATCCATGTTCATGTCACCAAACCCCAGAAACAAAAATTATTCGTTGCACAGAATCCCAGAATGGTTTGGGCTGGAAGGGACCTTAAAGCTCATCCAGTGCCACCCGTGCCATGGGCAGGGACACCTCCCACTGTCCCAGGTTACTCCAAACCCATCCAGCCCGGCCTTGTGCACTGCCAGGGATCCAGGGGCAGCCACAGCTGCTCTGCCAAGCTCAGTTTATCTATTCCTGACCACTCACAAGAAAGGATTTCAAATAACCATAACGATGATGATAATCATAATATGATAATAATGATGATGATGCTGCGAAGCATTTCTCATCAGCAGGGCAGGAAATGGAGCCGTGTTCTGTCAACAGCAGCGACGCTCTGCGTGAGGAAATAACTCCCCAAGTGCCCCTGGGCTCTGAGCTTAATCCCTGTATTTGTATCACCTTTAATAAGGAGATTTATATTGGACACCGAATGTTAAAATTACCTAAACTTGAAAGGCCTGCCTATGAAATGAGTCGGAACAGATTCTCTGTGGAAGTTACTGCAGTGCCAATAAGGATTAATTAAAACTCAAATGTTCTTCATTGTGTGTTAATTGAGGAATTGTTATTCAGCCAACCTTCTTGATTTTTCTCTGTGTTAAATAATCATGGCAGTATTTCACCTAGTCTCACTGTTTATTTAACCAATTAATTAAGGGAGGGGATATTCTGCATTTATTAGTGTTTTAATTGGAGAATTTTATTCCCGGTGGCCTAAACATCTACATATGTTCAGGTTTGGTGTTTAGCTTTTTCATCTCGTAAATGACCAGTGTTCCTGGTTGTACACACTACAGACTGGAGAAAAAAAAAAGCTTTCAAGTGCTCTGCACAATTGAACTTCATTAGAGCTGGAAAAGCAGGGCCCAGGTTTCCATCTCAGCTGTGCTCATGTCAGACAAAGTAATTCCCCGCTAAATAATGGATTTGCTTTGAGTTGGTGCTGGTATCGAGATGAGAGTTTGGCCTCTGTCACTTAAATAATTAGAGTGCACGTTGTGTAATGGTGTTTAACAGTTCAAAGCATTTTATTTAGCGATTATTCATTTATAAAAGGTCGCTTTGTAATGTATTCACAGCTGAGTTGGGGCCACCAAATTCAAAGCTCCATGGAGAGCTCTCTTGTAGGCAAAATGTGAGAGAATCCTCACCTCAGAAGGAGAAAATCCCCAGGTTTGTGTGGGGTTTTTCCTGTGTGACTCCACCCGAGGTGACATCCCCACCTGTCCCTGGATCCCTGGCAGTGCCCAGGGCCAGGCTGGACATGGGGGCTGGAGCAGCCTGGGACAGTGGGAGGTGTCCCTGCCATGGCAGGGGTGGCTCTGGGTGGGGTTTAATGTCCCCTCCCAGCCCAAACCAGTCTGGGATCCTGTGACGTTACTAACAAAAATCCCCAACCTGTGGGGTCCTGCACAATCACAGATATTTGCAAATCTGAAACGAATCCAAGTACTTCAACATTTTTCTCTCCTTCCCTTCCCCACTAGTGCTGGGAACCAGGAGGCAGCAAACACCAGCCCAGGTTTCGTGCTGACACCCCCTCTTTCTGTGCTCTTTTTTCAATTTCCATCTGCACTCACCCCACAAATACATTTTTCCTCCTGACTTCACCAAGCCTTTTTATTTCACTGGGGAGATCAAGGCAGAGATATTCCAGATAAGGTAAGGCCTTATCTTGCACAGAATAATATGAGAAACATAAAAGCATGTCCAGTATCTCTTTGTTTCTCCACACCACTGCTGAGCGATTTATAGCCACAGTTCTTATTTCCCTGACGTAAAGTGGCTTTAGATTAAAAATTTGGCAAAATAAATGTATTCTCTCTGTAAAATTAAAGATTGATGTGATTTTTTTTTTTTAAGCCTGTGTTGCAATAGCTCCTGATTTAACAATTAGGATGCAGTTCCACTAGAAAACATGAACCAGCCCCTCAGGAAGGGAAGCTGAGGTGAGGGCTCAGCTCCCCCTGCCTTGGGAATATTTGGTTGAAGCCACTGTGATGAATCCAGAAAGTCAGACCCGGTGCCCTGGGGGCATTCTCGGTGAGTGGAAGTCACTGACACTGGAATTTCTCACTCACCTCGGCAGGGACTCAGCCTTTCCGAGCCTGTCCCAGCCTGTCCCGCACTCCCCATGGGAGTTTGTCTTCCTCACCCCTGGCTGGTGATTTCTTCGTGCTGCCCAGCAGCTCTGCAATATCAAATGTTCTGCAAATAACCCCGAGGTGACGGGTTAAACACCCAGAGAAGGAGAAGGGCTCGTGCCGGGCAGGGAAAGCCCAAGGGGTCAGAGAAGCCACGGTGACAGGAGATGAAGGAAGGGCAGAGAACAACCCATGACAGAATCTGGGAGGACTTTGCTGTTCATGGCGCCGTGGGGAGCTGGAAGGGCCTGAGCTGACACTGAGTCCTGGCAAACAGCCAGAACTGAACATTAGGGTGGATCAGAATTCGAGGTTTTAAAAGAAAAGGAAAAAAAAAAATCCTGTTTTATCCATCTCCCAGTGCCCATCCATCCAGATCTGCTCCTTGGAGACCACTCTCAGTGCCTGGGTAATGGCTTTCCCTAAAAAACCCTCCTCCGTGGAAACACTGGCAAAACAAGGACAAGTTTTGGGTCCATCAACCTTGACAATGTCCTCTGTCATTATTAGCTGAATTCGTCAGCTATTAATGACAGCAAGACAGAGAGGATACATTCTGGTTAGCACTGGGGAAGACTTTCAATTCACTGCCAGCTCTATTTATTCATTTAGGCTAAATGGAGTTATTAAAGGTCATGACTTCATTTCCAGAGTATCAGGTGAGAATACTTCCCAACGTGCCAAATGGAGGACACCACCTGCAATAAAAATGGAGTACTATCTTCGACAACTTCTTCGATTTTAAAAGATATCTCCTCAAAGTTTTACTGTAATGAACTCAATCCGGGCGGGCCCTGGAGATGTGAATGATGGTGCCTTGTGCTCAAAGGAGAGGAGTGGAAGCCAATAATGAATTCGGGGACTTTGGGTTTTCAACAGGATCTCCTCAGCACGGAGTGACACGGAAAACCTGGAACACAGTCACCCCCATGTGCAGAGGGCTTTCACAGGAGAGGCTGTGAATTCATTTTGTGGGCCGGGATTTACCTGTAGGACATCACTGAGTCACTGAGGAGATAATCCCCTCTGCCCTCGAGGATCACCTGCACTCGGTGCCCTTTACCCGTGAGTGCCCCTCCCCGGAGCTGTGGAAAAGGGCACTGCAACACAAGTTACAGGCACTGAGATGTCACGGTTTGATTCAACCTTCTTTTCCCCCAGCAGGAGCCCGGGAAGCCATCTGCAGCACCGACTCCTGCCAGAGCAGGGGTCACCTTGCCCTGGTCTCAGCTGAATCCCTAAACCCAGCAGCGTGGTGCTGCTGGCCCTGCTGAAGGTTCCAGCCTGCCTTCCCTGGCACAGGGGTGTCCTGGCTGGATTTGGCTGCCAGCCTCCTCCAGGAGCCCCCAAAAAGAGCTGGAGGCAGGGCAGGGCGGTTGATGTGCTCACCTGGCGCAGGTGGGGATGGTCCTCACGGGGGGGAAAGGAGCCCCTGTGCCCAGCAGGAGATGGAACAGCTGCACAAGGATCCTGGCAGCACTGAGCTCATGGTTTTTATGGCATCCTGAGGGGTGACAATGTGTCCCCAGGTGTAACCAGACATTCAGGTAGGATTGATCTTAGTCCTGCTGTCTGTGCTGACAAGTGGATGATAGGAACAGAAAACGCTCCTGAGTGGCAGCTGGGTGAGAGTCACTCCTCACCCTGGAGGGCTGGGTGAGCAGCCCAGGTGGGCACAAACAGCATTCCAGGGTCCCCATGTGCTGCACGGCCCACAGGGACATCACTGGGATCAATGTCCTGCCGACCTGACCCAGCCCAGCCCGCAGGGTCCCCCCTTTGCTGCCTCTGAAAGCCCAAAATGTTCCCTGAACAATCCTGCTTGGGTTGTATGAGAAAAATTCGGGTCCCCCAGAGGGAATGTGGAAGAATTCTGGTCTAATTTCAGTTCCTGCCCTGCTCAGGGTGGTACAGATTGGAGTGCAGGGTCCCCAGCCCCAGGCAGGTTCCTTCTGGGAGCACAGGGGCTCACCCACTGCTCCTGGGGCTGCAAAGCAAGAACTTCTGTGGAAAACTGCCCTGAGAACATCCAGGCATGCGGGCAAAGGCAGATGTTGTGTGTGCTGCATCAGATCAGGATAAAAGTGTGCTTTAGCCAGAAAACAGGTCTGAGACGAGCAGAATGCCAAAATAACACAAAGGGCCCTTTGTGAGCCTTTATCCCACACTCTGGGGCTCTGCACCTTCACTGTGCTGGAGCTGCGAGTTCCGTTCTCCAAACCCTGTATACAGAAACCAAGCTGTAATCAATCAGACCATCTTTCTGTAGCTGCTGTTCCTCACGGGGCATCCCTGCAGTTATTGAAGCAGGGAATTAATTTGGGAAGGAGGTCTGGGACCGTGTGTGGGCACCGCAGGCACGGCAATGGCAAACGAAAGCTCTTTCCTCCAGGGTGCACTGCAAGGATGCTGTCAATGGCCTGGGATGGTGACAATGGCCTGGGATGGTGACAATGGCCTGGGATGGTGTCAATGACCTGGGATGGTGACAATGGCCTGGGATGGTGGCAATGGCCTGGGATGCTGTCAATGGCCTGGGATGGTGTCAATGAGCTGGGATGGTGACAATGGCCTGGGATGCTGTCAATGACCTGGGATGGTGACAATGGCCTGGGATGGTGGCAATGACCTGGGATGGTGACAATGATCTGGGATGGTGACAATGGCCTGGGATGGTGGCAATGGCCTGGGATGGTGACAATGGCCTGGGATGGTGTCAATGGCCTGGGATGGTGACAATGGCCTGGGATGGTGTCAATGAGCTGGGATGGTGACAATGGCCTGGGATGGTGTCAATGGCCTGGGATGGTGACAATGGCCTGGGATGGTGTCAATGACCTGGGATGGTGACAATGGCCTGGGATGGTGTCAATGGCCTGGGATGGTGTCAATGACCTGGGATGGTGACAATGGCCTGGGATGGTGACAATGGCCTGGGATGGTGTCAATGGCCTGGGATGGTGACAATGGCCTGGGATGGTGACAATGACCTGGGATGCTGTCAATGACCTGGGATGGTGGCAATGGCCTGGGATGGTGGCAATGGCCTGGGATGGTGGCAATGGCCTGGGATGGTGACAATGGCCTGGGATGGTGTCAATGACCTGGGATGGTGACAATGGCCTGGGATGGTGACAATGACCTGGGATGCTGTCAATGGCCTGGGATGGTGACAATGGCCTGGGATGGTGGCAATGGCCTGGGATGGTGACAATGGCCTGGGATGGTGTCAATGGCCTGGGATGGTGACAATGGCCTGGGATGCTGTCAATGACCTGGGATGGTGACAATGGCCTGGGATGGTGGCAATGACCTGGGATGGTGACAATGATCTGGGATGGTGACAATGGCCTGGGATGGTGGCAATGGCCTGGGATGGTGACAATGGCCTGGGATGGTGTCAATGGCCTGGGATGGTGACAATGGCCTGGGATGGTGTCAATGAGCTGGGATGGTGACAATGGCCTGGGATGGTGTCAATGGCCTGGGATGGTGACAATGGCCTGGGATGGTGTCAATGACCTGGGATGGTGACAATGGCCTGGGATGGTGTCAATGGCCTGGGATGGTGTCAATGACCTGGGATGGTGACAATGGCCTGGGATGGTGACAATGGCCTGGGATGGTGTCAATGGCCTGGGATGGTGACAATGGCCTGGGATGGTGACAATGACCTGGGATGCTGTCAATGACCTGGGATGGTGGCAATGGCCTGGGATGGTGGCAATGACCTGGGATGGTGACAATGGCCTGGGATGGTGGCAATGGCCTGGGATGGTGGCAATGGCCTGGGATGGTGACAATGGCCTGGGATGCTGTCAATGACCTGGGATGGTGACAATGGCCTGGGATGGTGACAATGGCCTGGGATGGTGGCAATGGCCTGGGATGGTGTCAATCCCAGCGAGTGAGGGGTCCTACTCGGCAGTGGCTGGGCTGTCACCGCGTTTTCTCTCTGTTTGTTTGCTCTGAGCCTTGCCCCGGCGCCGGGCGGGTCTCCCTGGCCGTGTCCCTGTGCAGACACAGATCGTGCGTCCCTCCCCTGCTGCTCTGCCTGCTGGGCAGCAGCGCTCTGCTGAGTCCCAGCTCACCCCGGCAATTTAGAATGGAAATTGCAGCCTCCAGCCGGGGCCTGGAGAGCAGCAGGATAATGAGAGGCAGAAGTGGGGCGGTGTCCCACCTCCCTGCAGTGCCCCAAAGCCATCCTGCAGGCTGGGTCAGCCTCAGCAATGCCGGCATTTGACAATGTTCTCTGTTGTCCTTTGGAGGTGACAAAGCCACTTTTAACGCCAGGGATCCTGGTGCTGAGGGAGCAGCTGCAGCACGGCGAGAAATGCTGTGCCTGGAGCTCTGAAATCCCTCACAGAGCCAGAACACGATGGGATGGGATGGGATGGGATGGGATGGGATGGGATGGGATGGGATGGGATGGGATGGGATGGGATGGGATGGGATGGGACAAACCCGTGGCGTGAGAGGGGAGAGCCCCAGGTGTCGGAGTAACTGACTTCTCTTCATTGGGGGATTACCCTCTAATTCCTGCTCTCACATTTGGCCACGTAGTCCGTAATTAAAGTAAACAAGTGCATGAAAGACGTGTTGAAAAGTCTCTGTCTGCCTGCCAAGGGGATGTGTGAGATTACGGGCAGCGTGTGAGTGCACTTTGCTGGGAGTTTCCCAGTCAGTTGTGATTTCACTGTGCTTCCCTGTGAACCAACTGGTTTGCGCAGCTGGGAAAGGAAACATCCAGAGGGGGGCCATGTGGGAAAATCCCCCCAGCAGTGCCGCACGCTGTGTGTGCCCCTGTGTCCCCCTGGCAGGGCTGCCCGCAGGCACCAGCCCTCGTTTTCTGTTAAATATACACTCCAGAGGATTTGGGTGGCACAGGAATGACAACAGGGACGGGCAGCCCTGGTGTGAGGGACGCAGCGCTGCCTGCAAGGCGCAGGTGTCGGTGTGAGGGGCCGAGCTGTCACCGGGAGGAGCCCGGGGGGCCCTGGCTCAGAAATCTCCGGCTCAGAAAGCTCCGTACTGGGAGCACTGGGGTGACCACGGGCCAGCAGCGAGCAGGGGATGCTCACAGCTTCCCGCCCTTGGAAATCCCTCCCAGCACCCCTACAGGAGCTGTGCAAACTGCCTGGCTCTGCCTGAGCAAGTGGAAAAAGTCCTTGGAGCACGAGAGGAGCCGCTGGTTCCTCTGCAGGGCGGTGCTGCCGGGAGCTGAGCCCTGAGGAACCCCAGCAGAGCTCACCCCACCGCCAGTGCCGTGCTCCAGCTGTGCCCCCCGAGCACTGACACCCAGCACAGAGCCCTGAGCAGCCTCCCCCACCCCTCCCAAAGCCGGGGCAGTGAGGGGGCGACGGGCTCAGGGACCCCAGAGGAGACCCACAGGGCCCTGTGCCACCTGACCCAGTGACCAGGTTATGCCTTAGTGACTCTCACTCGTCCAATGAGGTATGGAGGCCGGGGCAGCTCTCAAACTGCAAATAGAGCTGCAGGGTGTCCACGGTGGAGAATTGTTCAAGACAATTCTCCAAAGAAAGTCACACTCAGGGAAAACACGGGATTCGGCAGCGGGAGAAGCCAGGCAGAGTTCTAGCTTCAAATCTTGGGAGACTCAGCGTTGGCCTGCCTTACACGGTGTCAGAGTGGGAGTCTGCACTGCTGACATCCCTGCAAACGGCACTTGGCATTTCAGTTCGGGCTGCTGCCCGTGGGCGATGCCGGAGCGCCGGGTGGGCGTCTGCCGGAGCAGCGGTGGCATCGCCCCGCCCGTGACCTCCCGGCTGCTCCCAGAGCTGCTGCCACCGCCTCCCTGCCCTGCCACAGCCCTGCTGCTGTCCCGGGCTGCAACAGCTGCTGGCAACAGCTGGAACGTGGGAAACAGCCCGGAGCCTTCCCCCTGTCACACCGGGCACAGCAGACTGGCACTGTCCCCGTGCCCAGCTTGGTGCCTGTTTTTTCTCTGCCGCCTGAAAACGTGACCTTTTCAAACCTTTCCACGTGAACATCAGCAGCCCCTGAGCCCCTCAGCCTGGCGGGCAGTGACGGGGGCACTCTCACAGCAGCACCACAGACATTTGAAATGTCACTTCTGCCCTGGTGGTGACCCCGTGTCTCTCGTGACTTTGCTGTCATGGATTTGAGTCTGGCTCTTGGTTTACCTGTGCTCAGTGAGAGCAGAGGCCAGGAGGAAAGGCAGCATGGCTTGGTCGGGCTTTTATTTGCTACCATCACTGCAGAGTCCATCACCATCCCTACAAATGAGGAGGAGGGAGAGAAGCCCAGGAAGAAACTCAGCAGCGTGGGAGCCGCTCTGTGATGTGGCAAGGGAAAAGGAGAGGAAAGGATGGGAGTGCCTCCACTCACAGAACTTTTCCTCTGCAGCTCTCTCCTGCCAGCTCTGCTGGGGGCTGAAGAGGTGAGACCTCAAAGTGGAATTAAAATAGAGAAAAAAAAGCATGGTGAGGAAATGTTCCGCTTTGCTAAGCTGGACGGAGGGGATTGAAGGCCTGGCAGCAGAGGTGCGGTGAGCTGCAGGCAGAGGTGCAGTGAGGTGCAGGGAGCTGCAGGCAGAGCTGCAGTGAGGTGCAGTGCATCCTCATGTTCCTCCTTGCCATTTCACCTTCCTTTTCACTTTAGTTTGGTTGTATTGATGGCTGTATCTATATACAAATATATATACAAGGGAGTCAGGAGGGGACTGAGCTGGTAACATAAAGAAATGTGGAGTTCTCCGAGTTCCTCTGTTCCCCATCTGTCACTGTTGAAAGTAGAAACAAGAATGGCAAAGACATCTTGAGCCTTAAAATGGAAGAAATTGGGGAAGGGAAAGGTAAATAAGGTAAAAGGGGTTGGAAAGGGAGATGAGCTGAGAGTTGGATAAAGTGAGGTAATCCGGAGTGTGAACAGGCTGGGGGAGGTGGACACAGATCAGGTGCTAACACACGGTAATTTACGGGTTCGGACAAAAGCCAGAGAGGGAGAAAACTGCCCTTGGGACGGCAATGGCAGAGCCGTCGGAAGGAGAGGGTGTCTGAAAGGCTCCGTGAATGATCTGCAGAGAGATGAGCAGATCTCAGTAAATCAGTGCCGGTGGAAGGGAGGGAGCTGAGCTCATCGCGGCCCTGCAGGAAGAAATCCCAGCTCTGAGCAGAGCCCCGGAGCTGGGCAGGACCCGGCTTTGCCTCTTCACTGGGCTAAAAACTCGAGGCAGATCCCCCAGCTCCCGGACAGGGTGTGCAGGATGTCCATGGCCCAGGGCTGGTGTCCCCTGCAGCCCCGGGGACAGGGACACAGCCCCGGGAGCCTTCCCGGGCACCACAGCCTGGCTCTGGGCAGGGACACAGCCCTGGGAGCCTTCCTGGGCACCACAGCCCGGCTCAGGGCAGGGACACAGCCCCGGGAGCCTCCCGGGCACCACAGCCCGGCTCAGGGCAGGGACACAGCCCCGGGAGCCTCCCGGGCACCACAGCCCGGCTCTGGGCTGGGACACAGCCCCGGGAGCCCTTCCCGGGCACCACAGCCTGGCTCTGGGCAGGGACACAGCCCCGGGAGCCTTCCCGGGCACCACAGCCCGGCTCTGGGCAGGGACACAGCCCCGGGGACAGGGACACAGCCCTGGGAGCCTCCCGGGCACCACAGCCCGGCTCTGGGCAGGGACACAGCCCCGGGAGCCCTTCCCGGGCACCACAGCCCGGCTCTGGGCAGGGACACAGCCCCGGGAGCCCTTCCCGGGCACCACAGCCCGGCTCTGGGCAGGGACACAGTCCCGGGAGCCCTTCCCAAGCTCTGCTCCACCTCAGCCTGGCCCTGAACACCTCGGGCAGCTCCTGGGCACCCCTGCCCGCCCAGCAAAGGGTCACTGTCCTTTCCATCCCATCGCTGCGCTGACATAGCCGCGAACATCGGCCGGGGCAGTGTTCCAGGGCTGGAGGAGGCGGCTGGGCGCAGAACAAAGGCTGGGTTCTGGGCAGGCTGGGTGCTCTGACATTACACACGCAGCTCCTCTCCAGCTTCCAGCCCTCCTGCACCCCGGGGACCTCCAGCCCTGGCCACTCCAGGGCTGTCCTCTGACCCCCGGGGACTGTCACGGCCAGCGGGGCCCGTCCTCCCAGCCTTTGTTTTGAACGCCGAGGTCACCTCACAGACCGCCTGGGCTGCGTTCTGCTGCTCCTTTAGCACCCCAGAAACGTGCCTCCTTTCTCTCCTGGGACTGCTGGGACTCGGGAATCTGCCCTGGGCTAAAGCCTGAGTGCGCCAAAACCAGCCGGGGCTGGCGGGGAGGAGTGCGAGCAAGCGGATCCAGTGGGAGAGGGAGCTCTGCTCCGCCCGGAGGGCTCGAGGGAGCGACTCGGCCACTCCCGCAGGCACCAGGGATTCCCCAGGGGGATGGGGCTGCTCCTGGCTCCCTTTGGGCTTAATAACTCTGCTCACCAGCACAAGACGTGGGAAGAGCCTTTCCACAAACGTTCCCGTGGGTGGGGACTCCCTCCGTGCTCTCACACTCCGGCTCAGGGGCTCGCTGGAGGAAATCTGGCAAAATGGAAACCTTCCTGAGCTCCTGAGGACACTCAGCACCAGCTCAGCCCCCAGTGCCGGGGGCATCACCAACAGCCCCTGGGCTCTGTGCTTTGCCCATGGGGACCCTGGACTGCAGCTGAAATGGATTCATTAACTCCCCTCCCGCTCTCAGGAATAGAACCCTGCTGGTCTACCCAGGGGCAGATGAATTATTTCTTGCTCCTCTCCTTCTTGCAGACCACATTGCAGATCTCCTCTCCTACTTAATACAACTTTGTGTTTTCCCTCCTTGTTGGGAGACACAGGGAGAATGGGGGTGAGGCCTTGGCTTTCCGAGGCAGGAGGAGAATTTAGGGGCTCTCAAATAGAACAAGGGCTTTAGAGGAGGGAAATTCCTTTGCAGCAGCACATTCTGCCCCGACTGGCCTGGAACCTTGTGTGAGCAAGCTCTGAGTGCGAGCAAGCTCTGAGTGTGAGCACGAGTGTGTGACACGCTCCTGCACAGTTCTGGGGCTGCTGGCACTGCCTGTGCGGTGCTGCCCGGGCTGTGGGGACATCCCTGGGAGCCCGGGGATGGGGGCCTGGGGGTCCAGCCTGCCCGTGTCCCTGACAATGTCCCTGTCCAGGTCACTGCCCATTCCCCTGGACGTGTCCTGGCTGTGCCCCTGACCTTGTCCCTGTCCATTCCCTGCCTATGTCCCTGTCCACGTCCCTGTCCATTCCCTGTCCATTCCCTGTCCATTGCCTGCCCATTGCCTGCCCATTCCATGTCCCTGTCCATTCCCTGCCCATGTCCCTGCCCATGTCCCTGTCCCTGACCTTGTCCCTGCCCACGTCCCCGGACCTCAGCGTCCCCAGGCCACAGGAAGGAGCAGAGGGGCTGAGGGTGCTGCAGCAAACACCAAACCAGGGAAATTCACAGAATTAGTGAGGCAGAGCTCGTCTCCCACAGCAAGGAGGGGATGTGACACCGGGAGAGGGGTGGGGGATTGCATGTGTAATGCCAAAATTCCCAGCGCTTTCTCCCCGTGGCCTTTGTTGCGCTCATTTGTTGCTGGGGCTGGGGAGCAGTTCAGGCTTGGCACATCAGAGGAGTTGTCATCTCATTTTCAAGTGCTTCAGTACTTTGTAATCTTGGCAAAAGGAAGGTGCTGAAGGGGGTCTGGTCTTGAGTTTCCAATTCTTGCCTTTCCAGTGCCGATTAGACAAGAAAATCTCCTGCAAGCCTCTTCTTGTTGGATTCTTCAGTCCTATTTCAAGATCAAATAGGCTTTAAAACAGGTCTGGATAAGCTCACAGACTTCATCTGCTTGGAAGGTACAGGTTGGGCAAGAGGCCGACGTGACAGCGGCTCCCTGCAGATCACAGGTGCCTCTGGCCTGGAGAGAACTCCTGCCCCTCCTGGAGAGGAGCTTTCTTTGAGCTTTTTAACATTTTGAGAGCTGGACTGGGACATCCCTGCTCTGGCTGGAGCCCTGCACAGCTCCTGCTACCTGAAGGCAGTGCTTTAATCAAACACTTTGCGTTTTCTGCCCCTAATACTTGAGAGGGATCAACATTATTGGGGCTAATTAGAATTCAGAGAGAGCTGATTGTTCATCAGAGAGAGGGAAAAATGTTCCGTGGAGCCCCGGGTTTGGTGGAGCTATTTCACATAATTAAGCAATTCCACATCTTGGCGTTTTATTGCTCTTGTTATCATTGCACTTTGTTAATAAGTTTTTAATTGCAAATCATCTCTGTGACACAAACTACACCGTGTTTACTGATCAGCAAAAAATGCCACAAAAAGCAGCCTGGATGGCAAGCCCTGCAAAGGACTGCCTGCCAGGGCCTCTCTCGGACATGGTTTGGCATCAAAACCTCTCCAGGTTACCTAAAAGAAATTGATTTCTGGTTTGAAGCGTTCTGAAGAGCACAGACCCTTGGCTGAGGCTCTGGGAGCAGGGAAAGAAAGGCTTCCAAGGCCAAAGGAAATTTATTTGCGTGTTGTAGACCAGGAGTTTATCATCCTCCAGATGCTGTGTTTATATCCTGCCCCGCTGTGTGTACCTCAGACTGGGGAAAGGTGGCTCTTCATACCATTATTTAAGAGTTTAATTCACAATTGCCTGGACAGAATTCACGTCAGGCTGAGCAATAACCGTATATCCTGAAATTGAATTTATTTGTTTGTTTTCAATGGAGTGTCCAGGCTGAGCTGCTGAAAAACATCTGCTTTGTGGTGACGAGGAAAAGACTCACCGAGCTGAAATGGGAAAGCTCCTTCCTTGCTCCTAAAATCCCCAGTTATCCCCCTCCAGGATGAATGGACAAGCCTGAATCCATTTTTAGCTCGTTTCTTCTATAATATATGAAATAATATATGTGAATATCTATTCAATCTCAGGTGGGAAGTTTCTATTCAAGAGAATAAAACCTGTTTGGGACTTAAGTTAGCAATTATTTTCATTAAAAAGGGGGATAAAACTCAGAAAACCCCAATGAGGCTTGTGCTTGTTTTAGAAAGGGGTTTAGCCTTTGAGATTTCTTTAAAAACATGCAGAAATCTATTTCAAAATGGTTTACTTTCAGAGTTTATGTGGATTTAGCTACCAATCAGCTCCTGAAACGAAGAGTAATTCCAACGTTTGATGTCAAAGAAAGTATTTAATTCGAATGAAAATAAAATTGGTCACCCCGTGGTGGTGAGAATTGCAAAGCCAGGAAAGCAGAGGCGCCAGCCTGTGCACGTGGGGCATCCCCGACCCCCTGACATGGACCCAGCACAGCCCAAAGTCCCGGGTTAATTGTGGGTTAATTGCGAGCAGCTCATTGCTGTGAGCACCAGCCCTGGCCCCGCTCCAGCCCCAGCCCAGGCTGGGATTTCTCTGATCCCGGGGCTGGCAGTGCACGCGGGGAGACCTGGAGTTTTGTCCTAAGCTGTTGACTTTTCCGTGAGATCTGGAGCAAACATTTATCCCTGCTGGCTAAGTGAGTGCAGCTGTAAAAAGTTAAACATCTCCCTGGGCCGCTGAGGAGCCGTGGACAGGAGCTTTGTGCCTCTTCTCCAGCTTCAGCTTCCTCTTCTGCTCGTGCCTGGGTTCAGTGGGGCACTCTGTGATTCCTGGACCTCACCTTTAACTTGTCCCTCACCTTTGAAAGCCAATGACACCTCTCCAGTTTCGGGTAACCTCGGTGTCCCTGTTTCTGTCTCAGGTTTGGGAACACTTCTTGCCCATTCTCTTTACTGTGGTAATTGTGCCTTGAGTGTCCCCTGAGCCCCAAAGTGTGAATTTCAGTCCCCTGAAGCCGTTTCCAACCCTGCCGAGCTTTCCAAGTGCCCCGGTGCCTGCACAGCTCCCTTAGCTGAATTGTCTTATCAGCGATCCCTCAGCTCAGACAAACAGGGCACACCTACAGAGCTCTGCTGGGTTTGATTTCTGCACCACTCCTTTCCCTCCTGCCCCTTCTCCCGGGGCTGAGGGCTGCCTGCTGGCCCCGGGGGATCCCAGGGATGTGGCTGTCCCCCTTCCCTGGCCCTTGTCCCCTCTCCTGGGGGTGGAGGGTGTGAGCCAAGCTCGGCAGGGTTCGGAATCAGCTGGGGCTCCCTTCTGTTGGGATTTGCTTCAAACACTCATCCCTGGCTGCCCCTTTTGGGGCAGTTCCTCTGCAGAACACCCAGCTCGGGTCCCGCGCTCCCCTTTCTCTCCTCCTCACCCTTCAGCAGCTCTTCTGTTCCCCTGCTCTTTCCATTTGGGCTTTGCCACGTGCTGTGCTGCTTTTCCCGCTTCACAGCTTTGTATTTTCCAGTGAAGATAAACCCTGGAGTTCCCTGGGCCCTGCAGAGGCTGGGTCCAGCCCAGGCACCAGGGAGAGCTCCACGAGGCACCCTCGAGTCACCCTGAACCTCCTCTGGGTCACTGCACCAAGGGGTTTCCCTGGTCAGGGCTGGAAACGTCGTTTCCCAAAGCCGCCTGCAAGTAAACTGAGCACAGGTTGTTCCAAAATATAATTGTAATATATTGAATACCCAGGGCAACAGAATGAGTACAGATACAGCCTCACCTCACTTAGAAATAAATAATGTCTCTGAGTCCTCAGGCTGGAATTCTTCCCCGTGGGAAATTCCTTTGAAATCCAAACTTTGTGATCCCAAGGACAGCCTGAGAAAAGCTCCACGGCAGGTACGGGCAACCAGCTGAACGTTCCTAGAGGGAAAAATAACTGAAATTTACAGCTGCAGGCTTTGAGGTCCGTTTAACTGGATGCAGTTAATTAGACCAGAAGTGACAGCAGTGACTGAAGTCCCGGGTGTTGGAGGAGGGAGAACACCCCAGGCCACCACCAGCAGCCCAGCAGGAATTCCTGAAGCTGTGTCGCTGTCAGAGCTGTCAGCAGCGACAGGGACACACCAGGCACTGCAGCTCACAAATTCGGTGTCTGCAGCAGCAGAGACAACTGCCCACAGCTGATCTGAGCAGACAGCCTGCATCTCTCTGCTGTGTGCAGAGCAGGAGGAAAGCAAAGGGAATAAAACAGTAAAACCTTTCCAGAGTCAACGCTGGGGAATGTGGCTCTTCATAAATCTTGTATTCGTGCAGAACTCAGCCTGAAAGTCCTGTAAGAAAAATCAACTCAAAAAGAGGAGAGGAGAGGAGAGGAGAGGAGAGGAGAGGAGAGGAGAGGAGAGGAGAGGAGAGGAGAGGAGAGGAGAGGAGAGGAGAGGAGAGGAGAGGAGAGGAGAGGAGAGGAGAGGAGAGGAGAGGAGAGGAGAGGAGAGGAGAGGAGAGGAGAGGAGAGGAGAGGAGAGGAGAGGAGAGGAGAGGAGAGGAGAGGAGAGGAGAGGATCACAGTGTGGTGTCTCGGGGCTGTGTTGTACCCCTGCAGTACAAATAACGTGACTCCTGCAAACATATCTCCTTTCACTGGTAGCTCAACTAAAAGCTAGTGTAGCAGAAAAAGCTTCTGCCAGGCACCTCTCTTAAGGAGAAGCCAAAGCTGCATTTCCCAGCATGAATGGCAGCGTTATTTTGCCTGTGTTAACAGAGACAGCAATTATTGTTGGCATGGGGCTTGTTGTAGTTCCTGCGGGATTTTCTCCGCTGCCCTTGATGGATTGTCAGCTGGGAGGCAGCAAACAGAGCAGACACCGGGGCACAAAGTCTGGCAGCAGAGGTGCTGAGGATGGAGCTCCTGGAGCAGATTTTGTGGCTGATCAGAGTTCTCTGTCAGTGCCCCTGTGGTCATGGCCATGGGGCGGCACCCGGGACCCCCCAGCCCTGGGACCCTCCCGGGCTGGAGCTGCCCCAGCTCCCTACAGGGATCCAGCTTCTCTCAGAGTGAGGGGAAAGTTCCGACTTTGGCTGCAAACGCTGTATTTTCTCTGGATCTATCAGCTTGCCAAGGCATGGAAATTTCAGGATGTTTCACCGTGGTGCAGTTGAAAGGAAAACTTCTTCTGCCTGCTCAGGCACAAGGATACAGGTACAGGGTGTTTCTGCAGTGTTCTGGACTGAAATATTGAGTGAGCACAGGCTCCCAGAGCCTTCCAGTGCTCAGGCTCTCGATTTCTTTTGAATCTGCAGGATTTTTCTGCCCAGTCCAACTGCGAGTGGAGCAGCACAAAGCAGATGGTTCCAAATGCGGATCAGGGCTGTTGCAGTGCAAAGTCTTGCTCCATGCAGAGAGGAGAGGAGCTAACTTCAAATGGAAGTTAATAGCAGCGACACGTGGAGAGAATTTATTAATTGGTATTTAACGATGCATTAGTATTTATTTAAAATTTCGCACAGGGATTGTAACCGTAAACTGAAGCTTTAAATAACTGTGCTGCAAAGGGAAGTGGAAGGAAAGCAGCAGCAGAGAGATTAAAAAATTAATGCCATGCAAAAGGAAATGAGTCCACCTGAGAAAGTCTCTTAAATAAAATATTTCCTGTTGTTTTTCATGCACTAGCACCTTATCTCCATCCGAGGCATGGAGTCATTCTGGTAGTGAAAGCTGCTGCCATTTATCCGTGAGAGCCACGGGGAGCTGCGCTTCTGCTCCTGCTGCTCCTGAGAGAGCACGTCTGGGGAGAAAGCCCAGGTCCTGCTTCATTCCCTGCAGACTCAGCTCGGTTTCCTCCTCGATTTCCCAGCTCATTTCACTCAGCTGGTTTAAGCATTAAACAATTATGAAGGTCTTGGAAAGCCCTCAGGTTCTCTCCCCCCAGTCCCTTCCTTCCCTGTGGTTGAGAGGACCCCCCTGCAGGGCCACCCACTCCGGGGCAGCTCCAAAATACCCCCAGTTTTCAGTGAATGGACACCAGGAGCTGCTCATCACAGGCTGGGAAGGCACTGATCAAACAGAGCATCAGCACGAAACGCAAAACCTTCATTAATTTTCAAAGGAGTGAATCGATTTTTTTTTTTTTCCCAACTTCTCTCATAAAATCATGAGGCTCCAGCTTCAAAGGCAGTTCTGGAGCTGGCTGGTGCTCCAGGATTCAGTGAGAACGAGATGCAGATGTAGCCCGTGCTCAGCACAGGCTGCTGCTGGCAGGGCTTGGCAGGGGGAGGTGACCCTGGTGGCACTGCCCCTGCTCCAGCCAAACTGTGCCCGGCTGGGGATGCTCCTCTCCCCCCGGGCACTGCCGAGGGACCCCGCAGGGGACGCAGGGAGGGCTTTGTGCGCTTTAAATGAAGCTGCGCCACGTGGGGCTGCACAGAGCGGCGCATTAGATCATCCCTCCTCCTGCAAAATTGATGCTGTGCCCATTTATCACCTCCCACATTCGCACCCGGCTCATCCCATTCGCCTTTTCTCGTTCCTCAGATGTGCATTTTGCACCATGCAAGAGATGCGGCGGCGCTGGGGAAGATGAATAAACATTTCAGTGGATCCCAAGAGTTTAACTCACAGCCCTGAGCCCAGGGGAGGGAAGAGGAGCAGGAAAACGGGGGTCAGAGCCCCTGGGTGTGCAAAGTGACATCTCTGGAGCTGGAGATGCTCCAGTTTCCTCTTGCCTGAGAAGTGCAGGGATTTCTCTGCAGAAACCAATGGAGTTTGGTCAAAGTAAAAATGGAAACAGCCTGTCTGAGTTATAAATGGCACTTGCTGCCAGAAGGATAAAAATCATGAGGAATGAAGCTCCTGCCATGGGGAGCCGGGAGAGAGGAGCCTGTGAAGTGCAGAATGGGGAGCAGCGATGGCTCTGCCACAACACAGATTTCACCTGTGGGATGTTTATTGAATAAAAATCCATTTCTTCTCATTTCCTAAAATCCCAGCAGGTTTTTTCTGGAGCACACCATTTCCAGCCCTGGCACTCCTGTCTGGGTGCTCCTGGCACTGTGTGCCAGCCCTGTCCCCAGCACGTGGAGTGGCTGCTGCCACACCGGGGGCCCCTGAGCCATGGAAATCCATGTTGGGAGGGCTGGCAGAGGTCACTCAGACCTGCCAGGCAGCAGAGGAACACTCCTGTGCTTTGTGTGGAGCTGGGGTAGAAGAACATCCTCTGAACTGGATGACATGGGGCAGGCTGTAAACCCCAGAGAGAGAGGGGACAGTAAATGCAGCGCAGGGACAGAGCAGGGGACACTCCCTGGGGTGGCCCTGAGCAGGGGAGTCTGGCCTGGGGGTTATTTCTGGGAGCTGCAGCTCAGGGGAATGTTGGGTCCCCTCTCCTGAGGGCTGCACCGTGGTAGGAAAGGTCCTGGGGGTCCAGGGCAGCTCTTCTTCCTCCTCCTCCTCCTCTTCCTCCTCCTGCTGCCACTGCTTGGGGTCTGCAAGGGAAACTGTCAGCTCTCTGGAGGTATGTGAGGGCAGCGCTAATTGCTTCAGAGGAAGGAGAACTGTCTTTGCAGGGTGCAGGAAGGGCTCCTTGCGCCTGGTCAGAGAAGGGATCTGCCCAAGCTGGCACTGGAGGGGTTTAGGGAAGAAATGCATTTAGAAAAGACAGGTTCTGACTTTGATAGAGCTTCAGGTTAACAAAACATTGCTGTTTACCTTTTTTTTTTTTTTAAAGGAAAGCCTGTTTAATTTGTGCTTCAATTATCTCCCCTCCTGTGAACATGCACAATCAGGAGCCTGAAGTCCATTCCCTACCACACTGCTTAATTATGGATGAGAGGTGTTAAGCTAATTAAAGGAGGGTTGCAGTTACCTGCCAGATCTGCCTGAGCAGCTGCACGTGTCCTGTCCCTCCAGCAGCCTGGGGTGGGGACATGGTGGCCCAGGGCTGTGAGGGGCCCTGGCCACCAGGGCTCCTGCTGTCTGTCCTGTCCTGCTGTGCCAGCAGAGCCCAGCCCTGTGCCAGGCTGCTCGGGCACTCAGACAGGGCAGAAATGGGATTTCATATTTCAGATTGCCCCCAGGCTGTGCAGAGCCCAGCCCTGTGCCAGGCTGCTCGGGCACTCAGACAGGGCAGAAATGGGATTCCGTGTTTCGGGTTGCCCCCGTGTTAGCCTTGAAACACTTAATCACAGAATGATGACATGCAGGTGCTTTTATTGAAGAGCTCTGGGAATCAGGGGTGCAGGGCACAGACCCAGATCTGACATGGATTTGAAATGGACGCGATTTTATACCCTTTTGTTATATAACTGCAGATTAATCATGAACCCCATATCGAATAAATTGATCTTATCCGAGCATGGATTCTTGTCGTTTCCATCAGGCCCCCCAAATACCGTTTCTCATGATTCTTGTTTAAGCTAATAATCAATATTCCATCACCAAACAATCATTGCAATTAACAATCATATATGCAGGTGCAGCTTCTTCTGTCCATGATCTAGTAAAGACAAAACCTAACCTTTGTTTCCAGGGCCTGCATAGTTTTGGTTCCCTTTCCCAGGCCCAACCTTTCTTTCCACCTCCCTTGAATCTGTTGTACACAGTTCCCACGATTTTTGGAAACATTTGAACCCTGTGCTGTCACCCAGGCTGTGCAGAGCCCTGCCCTGCTCCCCTCGTGTCCCCCCACAGCCCCTGGGGGTGTCCCCAAACTCTAGGACACTCGGGCAGCGTCACCATCACCCAAACCTGCCTCCTTTGAAACCAAGAGCAGCTGCGCAGAGCGGGGACCCTGCTCCAGGGTCACCACAAATGTCCCGTGGGCTCTGAGGGTGAAAGGACTGAGGTGGCAGCTCGGTTCTGTTTTGTTCCCCCTCCTGATGAGTGGTTATTTACAATTTCACCATCGGTAACTACGGTGCACACTGAATATCAGGAAAAGATTAGGGGTTTGTTTTATCTGAGCAAAACAATGGCAGTCACATTCCTGCTCTGCAACGAGGCAGTTGAGATCTTGCTCTGACAGGTTCTTGCTCACCTTGGAGGGGCTGTGCGTCTGCTGCTCTCCTCGATCATTCCATTGGATGCCTCCCACCTCTATTTCCACAGCCATTCCCAAGCTGGAAACGTTCCCTGCTCCCCTGGGACTGTGTCTGCCCTGCCAGGGAGGGAAAACCCCGAGCCAGGGCCGTGGGAACAGGGGCATCAGTGGGGCGAGGATGGGCCAAGTGTGCGGAAGGCATCAATGATGAAGCCATCAATAAATATCTATTTAAAATATATATTTAATATATATATTATTTAATGAAAGGGTTAATATATACTTTAAATATGTATAAATATATAATATATAAAATGTATGTGTTAATATATATTAAATGTAAATATAAGTATAAATATAAGTATAAGTATAACTATAAGTATAACTATAACTATAACTATAACTATAACTATAACTATAACTATAAATATATTTCATGAAAGGGCTCCCAGTAATCTGGACCTTTGCTGTCTGCGGTTCAGAGCTGCAGGGTTCTAACGGGGTGCAGCTCCCAGAGGTGGCTGTGCTGAAGCTTTGCCCCTTTTATTGCTGGGTCCTTGTATTGGAAAAGGACTTTCTGGAGGTGTTTTTGATACTTTGGGAAGAGGGGAAGGGAATTTGCTGTTCCTGTGGAGAGGAGGCTGTAACTCTTCCAATGACTCTTTAGGCTGCAAGACTTCCACCCTTCAGGCTCTTGAGCACGCGTCCTGTCTTCACTACTCCCAAATAAATGCAAGCCGTGATGAAAGCAGAAGTGGAACTCCTGTGACTGTTGGGAAGCTGCAGCCTGCAGGGGTCTGGCACAGGATGGCCTGAGGGGCTCTGCAGGGCTGGACCCCCCTGGGGAGCTCTGGGCCCCAGACCACGGGCGGCAATGCTGAGCCCCACTGCCCAGCAAACCAGGAGTCGTAACCACTGCAGGAAATAACATTTTGCTGCCATGCATGTAAATGCAGACATAGGGGAGTGGAATGAGATGATCTTTAAGGTCCCTTCCAACCCAAACCCTCCTGGGATTCTTAGTTGAGCCTCAAAGGGGGAAAGCTTTGGGGTTCAAGGGGTGGTCGCTGAGCTCCCAGCGTGGAGCCCCGCTGGGTCTCACTGTGGTCACTGCACTGAATGCAGGGTGTGGAGTCCTGGTCCCCGCGAGCTGTGAGGGAGCCTCTGTGGTAGGAGCAGCTCTTAGCAACAGCCTCTCCAGGGGGGTTTATTTGAAGTGTTAGAGGTGGTTTTGTGTACCCACACGAGGGGCAGCACTGCTGGTATATTTGCATCCATGTGGGATGTCTCCTGTTTTTAAAACTGCTGACATTTCCACGGCTCCAGAACACTCGGTGTAAATGGAAACTCCATTTCCAGGGCTGGCTGGAATTAATACCACGGTACGGCCAGACATTTGCCTGCTACAAAAGCAGCCCAGCCTGCAATGAGAGCCCTTCAAAATGCCCCAGATATGGTTATCAGACATGAAAACAGAGCGAGAAGGTGCTGAGATAAAATCGACCTGAGGGGGCCCACAAAGCTGCTTCTGTTTGGGGAAAAAAAACACCATTTAATCATCCTGCGGCAGTAAAAGTGGCATTTTTCAGTAATAGCTCTGAGCTGTGGTCTCCCTCCTCTGAAGGGAGGCAGAGCCTGCCTGAGGAACCCAACACAGTTGTTGTTCAGAGCTCTGGTTAATGCAGAGCTGTTAATTGTCTGACCATTAAATTACTTGGCTTCTACTTAGTCCCCACTGGGGACTAATTTTAAATTCAATTAGCACAGAATTTAAGGGATATAGTTGAGGGATTCCAGAAAGCTGCAGAGATATGAAATCGTGTTTGATAAGATGCAGCCGGGAAAGGGAAGCTTTTAATCTCCATTTCAAGCTTTTAAACCAGGAGAAACTCCAAAAGAGAAATTAAATTCTCTTTGAATACATGTGCACGAGTGAGATTCCTTTATGTTAACGCGCTGTAATTTCGACTTGTTTTGTTCTTTCTGTCCAGCCATTAATCAGCCAGAAAGTGAACAACCCAGAAAGCCTTTGGGGACTGGAGTCACAGGGGAGGGTTTGTAAGCTCACACCTTGTTGGAGTCTTTGGGCACTGGCTGAGGCTTCGAAGTGTCAAACACCTTCCCCTTGTTTTCATCCATCAAAAGCAAGAGGGATGAGAAATCCCACCTGGTGCTTGGATGTCCACGGGGCTGTGGGTGCCCTGTGCTGTCCATGGGGCTGTGGGTGCTCTATCTATGGGGCTGTGGGTGCTGTGTCCGTGGGGCTGTGGGTGCTCTATCTATGGGGCTGTGGGTGCTGTGTCCGTGGGGCTGTGGGTGCTCTATCTATGGGGCTGTGGGTGCTGTGTCCATGGGGCTGTGGGTGCTCTATCTATGGGGCTGTGGGTGCTGTGCCCATAGGGCTGTGGGTGCCCTGTGCTGTCCATGGGGCTGTGGGTGCTCTATCTATGGGGCTGTGGGTGCTCTATCTATGGGGCCGTGGGTGCTGTGCCCATAGGGCTGTGGGTGCCCTGTGCTGTCCATGGGGCTGTGGATGCTCTATCTGTGGGGCTGTGGGTGCCCTGTGCTGTCCATGGGGCTGTGGGTGCTCTATCTATGGGGCTGTGGGTGCTCTATCTATGGGGCCGTGGGTGCTGTGCCCATAGGGCTGTGGGTGCCCTGTGCTGTCCATGGGGCTGTGGGTGCTCTATCTATGGGGCTGTGGTTGCTGTGTCCATGGGGCTGTGGGTGCTCTGTGCTGTCCATGGGGCTGTGGGTGCTCTATCTATGGGGCTGTGGGTGCTCTATCTATGGGGCCGTGGGTGCTGTGCCCATAGGGCTGTGGGTGCTGTGCCCATGGGCCTGTGGGTGCCCTGTGCTGTCCATGGGGCTGTGGATGCTCTATCTATGGGGCTGTGGGTGCTGTGTCCATGGGGCTGTGGGTGCTCTATCTATGGGGCTGTGGGTGCTGTGTCCGTGGGGCTGTGGGTGCTCTATCTATGGGGCTGTGGGTGCTGTGCCCATAGGGCTGTGGGTGCTCTATCTATGGGGCTGTGGGTGCTCTATCTATGGGGCTGTGGGTGCTGTGCCCATAGGGCTGTGGGTGCTCTATCTATGGGGCTGTGGGTGCTGTGCCCATAGGGCTGTGGGTGCTCTATCTATGGGGCTGTGGGTGCTGTGTCCGTGGGGCTGTGGGTGCTCTATCTATGGGGCTGTGGGTGCTGTGTCCGTGGGGCTGTGGGTGCTCTATCTATGGGGCTGTGGGTGCTCTATCTATGGGGCTGTGGGTGCTGTGCCCATAGGGCTGTGGGTGCTCTATCTATGGGGCTGTGGGTGCTCTATCTATGGGGCTGTGGGTGCTGTGCCCATAGGGCTGTGGGTGCTCTATCTATGGGGCTGTGGGTGCTGTGCCCATAGGGCTGTGGGTGCTCTATCTATGGGGCTGTGGGTGCTGTGCCCATAGGGCTGTGGGTGCTCTATCTATGGGGCTGTGGGTGCTGTGTCCGTGGGGCTGTGGGTGCTCTATCTATGGGGCTGTGGGTGCTCTATCTATGGGGCTGTGGGTGCTGTGCCCATAGGGCTGTGGGTGCTCTATCTATGGGGCTGTGGGTGCTGTGCCCATAGGGCTGTGGGTGCTCTATCTATGGGGCTGTGGGTGCTGTGTCCGTGGGGCTGTGGGTGCTCTATCTATGGGGCTGTGGGTGCTCTATCCATGGGGCTGTGGGTGCTGTGCCCATAGGGCTGTGGGTGCTCTATCTATGGGGCTGTGGGTGCTCTATCTATGGGGCTGTGGGTGCTCTATCTATGGGGCTGTGGGTGCTGTGTCCATGGGGCTGTGGGTGCTGTGCCCATGGGGCTGTGGGTGCTCTATCTATGGGGCTGTGGGTGCTGTGCCCATAGGGCTGGGGGTGCCCTGTGCTGTCCCTGGGGCAGGAGAAGGATCCTTTCTCCCCTGCAGCAGCCGCACAAAGGGAGCTGCACCCCACGAAGCGAGGTGCCAAAGCCCAGGGCTGGTCCTGGCCCTGCCAGGGGAGCTCTGGGCACAGGGACTCGCTCCCTGCCCGCCTGCTCCTGCAGGACCCTGAGGATTCACACCTCAGGGTAAGTGCTGGTGGGGATGGAGGCGCTGCTCACAGCTGTGGGGGGGAGCTCGTGGCTTTCCTGCGCTGGAGCCTGTGCCTGCAGCAGCTCCTCAGCCCTGGGCAAACAGCAGACAGAGAGTCCCTGCCCCATGGATGTGTCTGATCCTGGTGCCTTTATTCTCCTCAGCTTCTCTCCGTTCCATATGACTTGCCTTGTCCGCTCTTTCTTTTCTATTTTTGGGAATAGAGCCCTATTTTAAAATAATTTTACTTAAAAAGAAATAGTTTTTAATAGTACATTAAAGAAAATCAAAAACCAAACCCCGGAATAATTACAATTCAATTTGAAACTTTTTAAAGGATGGCAAGTTTATTTTTCTTCACTTTCCTGGCACAAATCCATTCAGAAACAGAGCCTGACAACTCATCTTAATTTTGGATAATTACATTTTTGCGATTTCTAATTTGCTAATCTATAGTAATTCTCCTGTGATTTTTAAAAGGCAGAAGGGGGAGTATGGAAAGCTGATTTCTGATCAGAGTTCTCCCTGCTATAATTAACTCCATCTAAAAAACCATAATTGATGCTTATATAGCTCCCCAATAGCATCTCTTGAATTGGAACACGCTGCATTGTAAACTGTGCTCTCTGCTCTGAAAAGATTGATTTGCAGCCACTACCAATCTGTTGCTAAGCACTCGGTGACGGCACACGCCGAAGTCCTCAAGGACAATACAGAACAGCCAGAATGTTTTTCTCAGTATCAAACCATTTTCCCCCCTGTCTCCTGAAATATTGCATCAGTTGCTCCTTAATCAAAGCATAAAAAAATGTTGCCAAGGCAATGCCAGAGCCGGTGCTGGGGCCGGCCACGGCCAGAGCCGGGCTGGAGCTGCAGTTTGGGGCGCAGCAGAGCAGCACAGGCCTGGGGGGGTCCTGGCACTGGGGCTTTGCTGCAGCTCACATGGGCTGTGGGGATGGCGCTGGGGGAGTTCAGTTATCCAGGGAATGGTGGAGACCAAGAGCAGAACAGTCAGGCAGGTTCCTTGGGAAGGACCAGGCAGGTTCCTTGGGAAGGACCAGGCAGGTTCCTTGGGAAGGACCTGACAGATTCCTCTGGAAGGACCTGGCAGATTCCTCTGGAAGGACCTGGCAGATTCCTCTGGAAGGACCTGGCAGGTTCCTTTGGAAGGAGCAGGCAGGTTCCTCTGGAAGGACCAGGGACCACCCCACTCCTCCAGAAGGAGTGTCTATGCTCAGCAGCAATATCCATTCCAAACAGCCCAGAAACAGAGAATTCTTCCCCAGCCCTGCTGTTCCTTTGGGATCACAGGGGAGACACAGTGGGAATGCACATCTGCAGCAGAGATGTGATCCTTGCAGAGCAAAAAACCCCAAATGAAGCCCCAAACCAAATCACTGTGCCCATCCATGTGTGCATTTTATTTGTGTGCAGATGCAAGCTGAAAACCAACCCTTGAAAAGAGATCCTAAACCATTAGGTCAGGAAAGGCTCCAAATGCTGAACTCTCTGCTTGCCTGTTCCACTTTGTTACGAGATTTTAATAAAAAGGCAGAGAAGAATGCCAGCTGAGCTGGCACATCTGACATTTTGATAACCTCGTCAATAAAAGTTATTTTATTGGCTTTAAGCAGCTGCAGAACTTTGCCTTATTGTTTAGCTGTCTGTTCATTCTATTCCTGTCTCGTTGATAACAGTGAAAGGATGATGAGTAACGGCGGCAATCAATAGAAAGGCATGTTTCCTCCTCTATGACCATGAACCCAACTCCTCAAATTGCATCTTCAGATTCCAGGGTCTTTATTTCATCATAAATAGATACACAGGGGGGGGAAAAAAAACCCTCTGAGTTTCATAGATGGTTTTATGAATGTTTGTTCCCAGGTTTTCAGTGCTCTGGACCAATTGAATTCTTTCAAAAGCGAAGCACAATATTTGTTCCGAGTGGGGGACAAGTTTTTAAGCTCCATTACAGTTGTCTGATGGACAGGTGACCACTGGGTGAACTGCCCGCAGTGCTCCAGCCTGAGCCAGGCTCTGCTGAGGAGAGGGAAGAGCTCCTCCCTGGCCTCTTCCAGGCCTGAGAGGAGAGCTGAGGGTGAATCTGCGGTTAAAATTAGGACGGCTGCAAAAGTCAAAACGAAACTAAATGCTGCTCTCGTCAACACTTAAGTCGAGTGTTGAGCGTGTGAAACTGCAGCTGGGAGCACAGAAACGGAGGTTCCTGAGCCACCAGCACATCCCAGCCTGGAGCGGCTCCCCCTGGTTACCCACGGGGCGATTTATTTCATGGGTGTGCGCACGGAATGTGTCACGCCAGAACAAAGTCTGAGTTATTGTTTAAAAGGTGTTGTCTTCTGCCTCCTGGAAAGAATTTTTCCCCCCAGAAAATTCCATCCAAGACCACACCGAACAGGACATTTGGGCTGACACACGTGAGCAGGGGCCAGGATTTGCCTGACCAGAAAACAGCAGGAGGGATGCTCTGCAGAGCCCAGGTGCAGGCTCAGCTCTGGGGACGAGGAGCTGCCGAGGCTGCAGGTGACTCCCCCAGGCCCCCCGAGTGCACAGAGGGGTGAAGGTCAGTCCCTGCAGGTGCCTGCCCTGCCCCGGGGACACCGGGCTGCGCCCCTGGGCTCGGGTGCCCTCCCCTCCCAGCCCATGCTGCAATCAGCAGCCTCAGGGATGGATCAACACAGAGCCCGGCCCACCTGGGGTCAATCCCCAGAGCCAGGGCACACCTGGGCACACCTGGGCACACCTGGGGTCAATCCCCAGAGCCAGGGCACACTTGGGCACACCTGGGCACACCTGGGGTCAATCCCCAGAGCCAGGGCACACCTGGGCACACCTGGGCACACCTGGGGTCAATCCCCAGAGCCAGGGCACACCTGGGCACACCTGGGGTAAACCCCCCGAGCCAGGGCACAGCGGGCACACCCAGGCCAGGCTGAGGCACAGCAGCGCTCTGAGCTGCCCTGGGGCTGCTCTGGGGGCAGAGGAGCTCCAGCTCCAGCACGGTCCCTCCTTTAAGCCAGCTCTTCCCCTGGGCCACTGAAAACGGTGGTTTCTGAGAAAAGATGATCGCAGTGCATCTCCGCAGGAACATCATCTTTCAGCTCATCCTTGGGGGAATTTTTTTGTCCCTGTTCGTATGTAATTAGAAACTGAAAACACGGGCAGAAGGCTTGTTGTACATAAATTGACGTGCTCGGCTTCGGAGGCACATCTGAGTAGAACAAAAGGGACTGAAAGGACTGAAAACCATTCACCTTGTGTGGAATAGGAGCAGAATGTACTCCGCGAGAGGGAGGACCAACCAAACCAAACCGATGGGAAAGAAACCAACTGTTCCAACCTACACCGCCGGCCCCTTCGGAATGCAACAATCTGGAAAGTGTCTTCCAGAATTAACCTACGGAACCTGATCTCTGCTGCTCTAATTTTTCCAGTTTACTCTATTTTCCTCCTCCCGTAATACCAGGATAATATTTTTTTTCCCCCTATTTTTATTTCCTTGAGTTAATTCTGAGAATTTTTTTTCCGTGGTTATTTAATATTTGCTATTCAGACTGTGACAGTTCTGCCTGTAGCTGAAAAAGCTCACGTTGTGTTGCCAAAAGCAGCAAGAGAAGCCAAGGCTGCCTGTGTTAATATTTGCATTTGAAAGTGCAAAACTGAATTTTCTCTAGTACCAGACATTTCTCTCCTGGTGAAAGTGCTGGAGAAAAACATTTGCTGGGCAGAGGAAAAGATGCAAAAAATACTTATGGAGAATACCACTTATTGAATGATATTTTCAAAATACGGAGTCCTTGGAAATGTCAGCAATCCGTGGAGCAGCTGAAGAAGTTGTGTTGTGGCTCCATCCCCTAGGACAGTTTCCCATTTGCCTTAAATGCCACACTCAGCTCTTGGGAAGGCAAACCCCAGCTCCGTAATGGCTCTGGGGACTCTGGGCCACCCCACGTCTGCTGGCTTTGGCTTTTTGTTCCCAGCCCTGCCAAGGGAGGATGAGGTTTGGTGTTTGGGGCTGAACGTGGCAGGAGGGGCCCTGCAGCACACACAGTGTCTGTCCCACTCACCCTGGCTGTGCCTGGCTGTGCCCGTGTCACCCTGGCTGTGCCCGTGTCACCCTGGCTGTGCCTGTGTCACCCTGACTGTGCCTGTGTCACCCTGGCTGTGCCTGTGTCACCCTGGCTGTGCCTGGCTGTGCCCCTGTCACCCTGGCTGTGCCCGTGTCACCCTGGCTGTGCCTGTGACACCCTGGCTGTGCCTGGCTGTGCCCCTGTCACCCTGGCTGTGCCCGTGTCACCCTGGCTGTGCCTGGCTGTTCCTGCGTCACCCTGGCTGTGCCTGTGACACCCTGGCTGTGCCTGGCTGTGCCCGTGTCACCCTGGCTGTGCCTGTGACACCCTGGCTGTGTCTGTGTCACCCTGGCTGTGCCCGTGTCACCCTGGCTGTGCCTGTGACACCCTGGCTGTGCCTGGCTGTGCCTGTGTCACCCTGGCTGTGCCTGTGACACCCTGGCTGTGCCTGTGACACCCTGGCTGTGCCTGGCTGTGCCTGTGTCACCCTGGCTGTGCCCGTGTCACCCTGGCTGTGCCTGGCTGTTCCTGCGTCACCCTGGCTGTGCCCGTGTCACCCTGGCTGTGCCTGTGACACCCTGGCTGTGCCTGTGTCACCCTGGCTGTGCCCGTGTCACCCTGGCTGTGCCTGTGTCTCCCTGGCTGTGCCTGGCTGTGTCTGTGTCACCCTGACTGTTCCTGTGTCACCCTGGCTGTGCCTGTGACACCCTGGCTGTGCCTGTGACACCCTGGCTGTGCCCGTGTCACCCTGGCTGTTCCTGCGTCACCCTGGCTGTGCCTGTGACACCCTGGCTGTGCCTGTGTCACCCTGGCTGTGCCTGTGTCACCCTGGCTGTTCCTGTGTCTCCCTGGCTGTGCCTGTGTCACCCTGGCTGTGCCTGTGTCTCCCTGGCTGTGCCTGTGTCACCCTGGCTGTGCCTGTGTCACCCTGGCTGTGCCTGTGACACCCTGGCTGTGCCTGGCTGTTCCTGTGTCACCCTGGCTGTGCCTGTGTCACCCTGGCTGTGCCTGTGTCTCCCTGGCTGTGCCTGTGTCACCCTGGCTGTGCCTGTGACACCCTGACTGTGCCTGTGTCACCCTGACCGTGCCTGTGTCACTGCAGGGTTCCCTCACCCGCCCTCACCCACCCTCAGCCCCTCAGTGGCCTCTCTACCACGTCTCACCACAGGCAAAGGGGTTCTGCTGGCCTGCTCCGGGCCAAGGTGTCCCCCTCAGCCTGGCCAGCGTGTCACCAGCGGCTCTGGATCCTCTGGGCTGGTTTCTGGGGGGCCCCTCCACAGCGAGGGCTCTGCCACAAACAGGGAATGGGGCAGAGTCTGACAGGGAGAACCCCAGATCCTCCCAGGCTACCTCCAGATCCATCATCATTCGCCCCAAGTGTTTCTCGCTGGGACTGGTAACATAATAATTGTTGCATGATTTGCTGAGATCCATGTTCTTTTTTAAAAATGTCATTTATTTGACAAATGCTTCTTTGCACGCTGTCACAATAACAAGAAGAAGAGACTTGCAGGATGAAACTGTGCTCTGAGCAGCATTGATTTAGTGATTAGTGTCATGTTCGTCTTGGATTTCGTAATTCAGACTCATTAACCTGAAAATATTCTTGCAATTTTCTTCTCCTAGACTGGTTTGAAAGTACAAAAGCAGCCTCTATTCATTTCCAAGGAATCCAAGAGCAAGTGTCTCTTGTAAAGGCACTGAACAAGGAGGGGGCAGGCTGAGAGGCACAGAATGGTATTTAAAGCATTAATTTTACCGTTTGCTCCAAATCTCGATTCAAAGGGTATTTCTCTGCTTTGCCTCGGCCGTTTGGACAAGCAGAGTGAAGCAGGGTGTCAGAAGAACCCCCAAACCCCCCAGCCCCCCCCGCTGCGGTCGGTGACTCCTGGGGTCCCCACTGGGGTCTGCTGTGCCCAGAGGCTGCCCCAGCCCCACACACTGCAGGGAAACTGCTCCGTGCTGTGCAGGGCTCTGGAGAAGTCACTCCAACTCCTTTCGTTCTCTACCCCAACCCCCTCTTTTGGGGCCAGGTCACGAGGCTGTCTGTCCAAGCAGTAACCCAGAACATTCCAGAATGTGGACCGGGCTCCTTTCAAGTGTCAGTTGTGAGCAAAGCAGCGATTTGGACACTCTGGTTCCTCAGCTGAGTCCTGGCATCAGTCGTGCAGCTCCTTGGTTTAGCACTGAGCAGCCGTGAATGTTTTTTCCTGATGGAGCAGTTTCCTCCAAGTGAAATCTTTAATTTGCAGATCCCATTTAATATAATCGGGCTCTTTATTCGAGGGAGCAGATCTGATGAAACTTCCCATTTCAGGGAGGGCAGTTTAGGCCAGACATAAGGAAAACCTTGCTAATGATTAAAATGGTGAGGCACGGCCTGGGCTGCCAGGAGAGCTTAAGGAAACTCCATCATGGGAAGTCTTTAAGAATAATTTTGGCAGCTATTATCAGGAATGATTTAACTATAATTGATCTTGACTTGGAGCAAGAGAATGGACTGCATGACTTCTTCTTTCTTGTTTTGCACGATTTCCAAGAAATTCTCAAAAAATAAGAGTTGAATTTAGATGGTTCAGTATTACCAAATGTTCCTTCCCCTCTTTCTAGGGGAATTTTTTACTACATTTCAACTGAGCGTGCAAATAGTTGAACACAATTTGTAATTTCGCACATGTCGAGGTCTGGACCTCTTGGGAATGTCGCTCCACCTCTCTGCATATTTAAATATCTGAATGTCTTTCCTTCTCCTGCTGCTTGGTGGGTTTGCTGTGTTGCAAAGAGCGGCCTCGAGCTGGTGTTTCCCCAGAGAAGCCAAACGTGGGGATGGGGTTGGAAGGAAAAGCTGCAGCCACTGTGCAGGGCCAGGCTGAGCCAAACCCTTCAGTCCCACAAATGAGATCTAGAACAGAGAGGCCTTGAAGCAAATTCTGCTCAAGTGAAGCCAAAGGGAGAGCTGAGCATTCAGAAAATGACTCAGGGAGCAGCGAGGAGGGGGCTCAGCCCGGGGCTGTTGTCTCGGGCTGGTTTATTAAGTGACTAACAGCAAAACTGATGCACAATGCTGATAATGGGCCTGACCTTAAAAACCCCCACGAAACGTATAATTTGCTCATTTTCTAATTTAAAAAAAAAGCAGTTATATTAGTCACTCTTTACATTTGCCTCTCCAGACTCCATGCAGATAGCCAGATATAGATGCAGATACAGATGCCACACTTTATGTGCTCAGAATGAGCATTTCAGTCTCGAGCATGGAGAAGTTCCACGGTGCTGGGGCCGCCCCCCGTGTGTCTGGCTGCAGGAGGGGCAGAGGGCACTCCGCGATGTGGAAATATCTCCTCCACACCCAAAGTTCCCATGCGCAGACACTGTGAGTGTGCGGAGTAACCAGATCACCTCCACTCACAGCTGCTGCGTGTCGTCCCCCGAACACATCCGTGGCTCCTCTCAGACATTTTGCTCCGTTCAAGCTGAAATATTGCAGTGACAGAAATCTGCAGCCCGGACAGCAGATACCCCAGTTCATATTCCCTGACAGAGGTGAGCCAAAGCTGGAGTTACTTTCCAAATCCCTGTGACTTTGCAAGTTGGAATTAGAATATTTAGGCGAACCACACAAGCGATTTTGGCTTCAGGACGTGCAGAAGTTGCCTGGTGAGCTGTAGCCAAATAAAACCACGCCGGGTTTTATTTCCCGGCAGCTTTTCCAGGCGAGGATGCTTTGCAGAAAATGAAACCCTTTGACCCAGGCCAGCCAAGCAAAGAGTGTGTAAAGGTTAGAACCATGTAACAGTGAGAGAGTTTTTCTCCACCCCTCCATAGTTTCACTGAGCCCTGCAGAACTCACCCTGGGCACTCCTGAACCTGCAGCAGGAGCTCCTGAGAGCTCATTCCCCACCTCAGACTGTCTCAGTCCTGGAAGGCTGTGAAACACCTCAATGAGGTGAGATGTTTTGTACAAAACTATCTTCTCCTTTATTTTTAGTGAATGGCTGTGTCCAGTTATTGCCACCTCTGGTTTGCCCCAGGGGGCACGAGGACCAGCACCAAACACAGCTGATACCTACAAATCAGGCTTCCAGAGATGTTTATTGTCCATGGAGCTCTGTGGTTACCCAGCCAGAGCCAGGCTGGACGGGGCTGGGAGCACCTGGGGCAGTGGGAGGTGTCCCTGCCATGGCAGGGTGGGATGGGATGGGATTTAAGGTCCCTTCCCACCCAAACCGCTCTGGGATTCTGTGATTTTCTGTGTTCACAACACAGGTTAGGCATGGAAAAGCAGCTGATGAGCAAGCAGCTCTGTCCAGCTCTAATTTGGGTGTTTAATTGAGAATTTCTTGCCGAATCAACCCGGTTTTGGCACTCGAGTGCCCCAGCCCCTCCTCTCCCAGTGCCAGAGCCGTGCAGAGCCCATCTTTGGAGAAAAACCAAAGAACTGGCCTCTCCTGTTGTTTCTAATTTATTATTTGCCCACAGATGACACCTGCTCTGGGGTTATCTGTGTCCCGGCTGGAGCAGCTGGGCTCTGGGGGCACCAGGAGCATGTCCTGCTCCCTCCTCTCGATGGCTTTGCTCTCTGTGGACACCTCCAGAGCAGCCAGCGGGGCTGAGCTGTTTCTGCATGCTGGGAACGGCAGCAGGAGAGGTCTGTGCAGGGTCTGTTCCAGCTCCTGGGGATCACCGTGGGTGTCTCTGCTCCCTGCTCTGCATGGTTTGCAGAATCAGGCTCCAGCCACTCCTTCTCTGTCCAGCTGCACCAAACTTCAACGTGCTAACAAAGCTTTATGTCCCTTTACCTTTTTTTCCGACTGAACAAGAAGAGGAAAGGAGGAGTGGATGTTTCGGCCCCCCTTTCCCCATTCCCAGGTGGAATGAGCAGGGGATGGGCTCAGGATGTGTCAGGCCCTGCCCCTGCCGAGCTCTCGGGGCATCCCAGCAGAGCCCAGGCACTCAGACACGGGGAGAGAAATGGTGAAATGGTGAAAGCAGATGTGAGGGGGGCTGAAACCTCTTCTCCTGACTCACCCCGTTAATGGATTTCTCGGTGCTGGTATTTCAGCTCCATGCATTTCCCTGCTGGAATCCATCACGCTCCGTGTGTGTGACATCTCAGCTCCCAGCTGTGGAAATGATTGTGTGCTCACTGAGAAATGGGAACAGCGGAAGGATTAAAGGACAGGTTTCTGCTCTCCTTTACTGATAGTGGAGAGGGAAAGGGATGAAGCCCTACAGGATCATGGGCTGACCTCAGCTGGGAGGGACCCCCAGAGGGGCCTGGTCCATCCTGCTCAGAGGGATCAACTCCTGCAGGGCTCTGCCCAAAGCAAGTCCTGCCCTGCAGGGCCTGGGAGCCTCCAGCAGCTCCTTGGGACACTCGTGGCTGCAGGGGACACAGGGGAGGCCGTGGAGAAGTGCTGAGCTATTCCTCGCCCACTCCTGGGCTCAGAAGTGCCCAGGCAGGCAGCATCCTGCAGGAATTCTCTCCTCTATGGCTTGGCTTGGCTGAAAACTTCACGAGCCTGAGCGGAGTTTGGGTTTGTGATCGCATCCAAAGTGGGGGATGTTTTGCCAGGGGGTTGCTATGAAAATTGCTCCCAGCTCCATTGACTGCCTGCGCTGCCTCTGCAGCATCAATTCTATCCCTGGCTGACACCTTTGATTTTGGAATTGTCTCCATTTTCCAGAGAAAAGTATGCACATCAGCTATTTTTGGATAGCGCGTATTTAATCTCCTGCAAGAAATGGAGCAAGTCACTCGTTCCTCATTTCC
Organism: Chamaea fasciata; assembly: GCF_029207755.1. Lineage (NCBI taxonomy): Eukaryota > Metazoa > Chordata > Aves > Passeriformes > Sylviidae > Chamaea > Chamaea fasciata. Next base: position 852,337 of record NW_027094100.1, read on the forward strand.
AGAGCCATTCCATTTCTCTTGGTGACAGCTCCGAGGGACAGAAGTCCTCATCTTGTCTAATGTCTTCATTTGGGTGATCCAAAGGCACCAAACCAAAGATTCCCTTCTGGGCCACTGTGGGATCCGTCCAGTGCAGCACCAGCCAGGTAAGGCAGCTCCTCCCTCGTCTTGCTGAAAGGGAATATTCAAAAGGAGCCAGGTCCTGGCTCTGCCTGGGAGCCAATTGAAAATGCTCCGGGCTGTTCATCACCTTCTCTGGTCATTCTTTTCTTTCATGCCCAGCTGAGGATAAGCTGTGGTCTTTGCACCATGTAAAGTGTGTTTGGACTCTTTGCCGGAGTGAAAAACGAGCTGTTATCTGTGCCAGTACTGAGGAGAGAGGGAGAAATCTGGGACAGTCACAGGGGCTGCCAAGGGAAACAACCCGTGGAAGATGTGAGTGCTTTAACAGAAAACACAGAGAGCAGAGGCACTCACTGAGAGCTGCTCGTGGTGGAAAAGTGTCCAAAAGCCCGAGCAGCTCCAGAGGGGCTGCAGGACACGGCCTGGGGGGTTCTCTGGGCTGTCCCCACCCCTGCTCTGTCCATGTCTCAGGAGAGCTGGGCTGAGGAGCTCATGGAGGGGATCACACACAGCCCCCAGCTCCCACGGGCTGTTTGCTCTGCCTGTGCTCCCCCTCCTGCTGCGCCTGGCCAGAGCGAGGTGAATCCTCAGCCGTGGGCTCATGGAAAGGCCACCCAACCGTGGGACATTGTTGTCTGCCAGTTTTGATGGCAAATCTGTTCTTCTCCCCGGCACCGGCAGCCCAAGGATGGATAAACACAGCAAGGCATGTTGTGTCACCCCTGAGGGAGTGCCTGGAGGGGACACCAGCACGGTGGGATGAGGAGCTGTTGGATGAACACCTCTGTATTGCTAAATCCAGCCCAGCTGGCAGAGTGGAAAGCGTGGATAGAACAGATTTCTCTTTCTGACAGGACAGGTGGTCCCGCAAGGAACATGGAGTTGGTCTCAGTGATCCTTATGGGCCCCTTTCACTCCAGATATTCCATTATTTTACTTTCTGCCCGATTTCCAGTTTCCCCTAAATGCATTTTGGGTGAGGAGAAGCGCCCAAAATCCAGCCGGCTGCCACTTCCCTGCCTGGTGCTTGGCAGCCCGGGAGGGACAGGCTCCCTGAGTCCCACCTTCTGTCTGCTGAGAGAAGCAGCTGCCAGGGAAACACGGGCAGAGCGTTTTCTCTGCCTCTCTCTGCTTACCCGCAACACAGAGCTGGAGGGTGAAACACTTGAGGAGCATTTGGTGACCTCGGAGTCGCAGGAAACACACCAGGGCAGTTCAAAGCAGCAAATTCTCACACCCAGCATTCACCTGCCTGTGCCCTTTCAGTTGTGTCACCCCCTGCTCCTCCCACAGCCTCCTGAGCACCACCTTGTCCTCTCCTGTCCCAGCCCTGCCTTCCCCACGGCCAGGGCTGTTGGCTCCTCGGGGCTCCTGCTGGGGATCCCTTCTCCAGCTGGCAGTGGATTGCCAAACATTTGTGACACCTGAGGATCAAATGGCTTTGCCCTCGGGGACAGAGAACATTCCAGAACTTGGGGAGGTCCGTGGTGATTCAGTGGGTGCATTGAGAGTCCACCAGAGCCGGGTGCTGCTGTCCCCACCCGGAGCCTGTCCTGGCTGGGAGGTGACAGATCCACGTCCCCTCACCTGTCTGGGCAACCCAGGCTGGCCTCTGCAGGCTCTGAATGCCAGATTGTCCTGTGGCCACCCCAGATTGCTCCTGTGGCCACCCCAGGTCCTGGCTCCCGCCCCAGATTGTCCTGTGGCCACCCCAGATTGTCCTGTGGCCACCCCAGATTGTCCTGTGGCCACCCCAGACTGTCCCCGTGGCCACCCCAGATTGTCCCTGTGGCCACCCCAGATTGTTCCTGTGGCCACCCCAGGTCCTGGCTCCCGCCCCAGATTGTCCCTGTGGCCACCCCAGATTGTCCTGTGGCCACCCCAGATTGTCCTGTGGCCATCCCAGACTGTCCCCGTGGCCACCCCAGGTCCTGGCTCCCACCCCAAATTGTCCCTGTGGCCACCCCAGATTGTTCCTGTGGCCACCCCAGATTGTCCCCGTGGCCACCCCAGATTGTCCCTGTGGCCATCCCAGACTGTCCCCGTGGCCACCCCAGGTCCTGGCTCCCACCCCAGCACTGTTAACCAGCATTTTTCCGTGTGCTCTGAGGGGGAAGGTGAATGCTGTGATCAGAGCAGTTCTGTCAACTGTGCTGCTGAAGGTGTTCACCTTTATTTATGATTATTTAATTTCAGATTTATGCCCAAATATCAGCCCTTGCTTGCAGTGACTGGACACCCTTCTCGGGGATTTCTGTCACTGAAGCGTAATGCAAGGCACAAAAAAAAAAAAATTCTTTCTCGCCAAGAAATGACTGAAATTTCAGAGGAACAAAAGTCTGAATTTGTAATTCCCTCTCATCTAAAAAGCTACAACTTCCACGAACAATTGACATCAAAAGGAGTAAAGCATCACACGCAAACTCTTACAAAAGGCCCAGAACACCCGGATTTCGGACCTGGGTAAGTTTCTGCTGATTTTACTCACATCACTTCTCCTGTGGCTTCACTGCAGCTGTACCAAAGTGACGGTGTTGAGGCTGGAGCAGGCCCTGCTCAGAGAGTCAATTAGATCACAGACACTTTAATTGCTGCTTTGCTGAAGGGCCATGGGAGGGTTTCGCTGTCAGTCTGATCCTCAAGTGAAGAATTTTGGCCCAGTAATGAATGTTAAGTGGGAGAAAAGGCTGGCTCTGAAACAGGGGTAATCTGCACAGGAAGGGAGGGCTGACCCCTGCCTGCCTCCTGCCTCAGACAATTATTTCTGGACGCACAGACGAGCTCGGTGCCCAGCCCTCAGCCCAGCAGTGAAATCCCCCCATGGAAAAGGGCTGCAGGAGCTGGGGCATCCCTCAGCTCTGGCCTCCAGCAGGGCTCAGGGTGACAGGGATGTGGCTGCTCATTCCCCACCGCTGCCCCTGCACAAAAGGGGTTTGTCCAGGGCAGCACATGGGACGGCCACGGCCACGGTTCCGTCCTCGGGGAACTGCTGCCATTTACACAGAAGGGTCAAATCCCTTGCATCAACATCTCCCAGTCTCTGCTTTTACTTAATTAAAAAGAATCAGATACTAATTAGCATTCTTAATTGGGCTTATCAATCTCAAATGAGCCCAATGGAAGCCAATAAAATCTAAGTTCAGGCCTTCATTACCAGAGTGAGAAGCTGTTCGGTTTTTTTACAAAATAAAGCAGCTCCTCAGAATTTCCATCTGCCTTTGCTGGAAGCAAGAGCTGGCTGTGAATCCCCCAGGATGGTTTTGGGAACCTTTGGGTGTTTCTTCCTCAGGAGTCTGAAGTGGCACTTTTGGGTGCTTTTGGGGTTTGCTTTCCCATCCTACTTTATTAGCAAATACATTTTTCATATCTTTGCTGAAAAATGACTTCACGAGTTAATTCCTTGTTATTTTTGACACTGAACAATATTTGTTCTTCAGGAAAAGCTGTTCTGCTTGTCCAGACAATGTTCAGGGCTCTTAAATAGGTGTTTTATTCCCAAAGAAATGCTTCTGTCCGTTCTTGTGTGGCAAAGCACGAGCTGCGCACTTACAGGACAGGGCTTCCCTAGCGAAACTATTAATCTTTAGTTGTGGCAAATGTCTTTTTTGACAGCAAACCCTGAGCCAGCTGTCTGTGTCCTAAACACCACTGGCCACTCGTGCTCACTGTGTTTTGGGGCAGCTGAGGAAACACCTCCTTTAGGTTCCTTTAGGAGACAAAGCTCTGGTCAAGCCGTTTCTAACTGGGTTTTGCAATTCTACAGTGCAAGAAACTGTCATTGCAAATGGATTTGGAATGATGTGCAGCTGCGCGGCTTGGTTTGGTCCAACAAGTGCCATAAGAAGTGCTGAGCAGAGGAAAGCCGTGCTCTGTGCAGGGGAAATTGCTCCCTGTGAGCACTGGGCTGTCTCCTCTCCAGCAGTTTGGGCCAGGCAGACCATGGATTGTGTTCCTCTCCATGCCAGCAGCTCCCTGTGCCCTTCCCAAGCCCCCAGAGTGAGGGCAGGAGGAGGGAGATTCCCCCTCTCCGTGGCAGGGCAGGGCTGGCATTGCCTGAAGCGCTGGGGAGGAGCGCGGAGATGTCCAGAGGAGGAGAACCCTGAGCACACAGTGAACACGGAATGCCAGAGCTCTGCGGGCTCAGAGGGGCCAGAGGACAAAGCCTAGGTCCCCAGTGCTCCCCATGGAAACCCTGGAGCTGCTGGAAGGCAGAGCCGCAGGCTCAGCCTGTGCCGTGGACACCCAGAGAACCCCCCGGGGCAGGCAGGGCTCTGTGACAGCTCTGCCAGCCTGGCACTGGGCTGCTGGCACGGGCTCCCTCACCAGCAGGAGCAGGACTTTGGGAAAATATGGGAGCAGAAATTCACTTTTATTTTCATTGGACTCCTCTAAGTGTCTTTGACAACCATGGCCATAAGGCTGTTTATACAAGCAGAGGTACCAATATATGAGGTATGGAAATGTTGCCACAGTATAAACACAGAGCTGAGATCCTCTCCAGTATCGATGGGATGTTGCCATTCTCCTGACATATGGTAATGTTTTCTCCCAATAATCTCCTGCAGAAGGAGTTCTGGCCAACCACTCGTACATTCAAATTCCATAAAATATATAGCAGAATTTATAAAGTTATTAGAACAGAAATGGGCTTGGAGCTCTCATTCCGTTGTACAATATGCGGCTTCAGCAGAAGGACTCTGTAAACAGATATTTTAGCTGAATACAAAACTCTCTTTAATATTTACTCTGACAATCTTAATGGTGGACTTCAGCCAGTGTGTTTATGCAGCTCCATGCCTGAAGGTTTCTGCTCCAGCTTTACAGCTGAATGTTTTCCTGTGTGATGGACAATTATTTCAAACTGCTGCTCTCCCCAGCCCTCAAATCCAGGACAGTTTTTGTTGCAAGCTGTAATTCCAGTGTACAGGCAGATTCCACACGGATTTCATGTCAGTGTTTGTACACGAGGAGCAGAGCTTGGAGGCTCCCTCTGCAAAAGTAACAGGAGAACTGAATCAGGTCCTTCAGGGTTCAGTTAAAGAGTCATAAATAACATCGAAATAGTTATGTTTGCTACGAGAACCAAACTGAACCACTACACCAGAATCGTTATGGCAGTTCAAATTCAACATTAAAATTGCTTTTTGCAGTTGTTGCCTGGACACCCAGCCCTGGATCAAGCCTGGGTAAAAGTCAAATGCAAGCAGCTTTGTTTGGCTCTGAGTACTTGTCACTGTCTCAAACCCAAGGGATGCTTCAGGAGAGAGACACAAACAATTCCCCAGTAACTGGCTCATCGATGCAGAGCTAATCAATGCAATTAGCTGAACTTGACTGAGTGATTAGGCTCAGCTTTGAGCAGACCCCTGTCACACTCTGTGTTTGCAACCCTCTGCCATCAGCAGCCATAACACCCACAGCTCTTGCCCATCCTTTGATGCCAGTATTAAATTACCTCCTCTTCCATCTGCACAAGCCAGGCTGATATAAAATGATGTGAGAAGTGTGCAAAGAAATAGGTTTTTAAAGGTAATTTAAACAGAGTACCCTGTGAAAGGCCTAAGGAAATGCTGCTGAGCAGTGGGGAGCAGTGGTGTGATAATGGAATAGAGGCAAGATTATGGAAATTGCTGCTCATTGAGCATTTATTCTGAATATAACCCAGCACTCTGCGCGTCTGTAGGAGGTGTGAAGCAGAGTTCAGAGTGGCTGGGGCACCTGCGCTGCTCTGGTTGCTTTAGTGACTGATGGTGAATTTGTACTGAGGCTGGAATTTCAGAAGGGCTCTCTTCCATTTGCTGGTTTATATTTAGTGTAAGTCAAAAGAGAAAAGCAATCAAATGATGAGATTAACACAAATTTTGGTGCACTTTTACTGATTGCCGCTGTGTGACCTTCTAATTATTCTGTGCCTCCAGCTTAGGCACCCTGAAAAATCCCTGATGGTATTAATGGGGTTTCTTCTCCTTTCAGAACGTGTTCCCTGAACTCCTCCTCAGTTTCCCTCCAGTTCTCCAGCCTTTGGTGCTTGGGAGCCTTTGACTGCCTGTGCTCAGTGCTAATGGAGGTGACATGAGGGACAGAGAGGGCATCGCATGAGGAACAATGGCCTGGCGAGGCTGGCCCTCAGGGAAGTCACACATCCCTCTGTGCACAGCCTGCAGAAATCAGAAGCAAATAGAAAACCCCAAATATATCATGAATTCTCGGCTCTGCAACTCAAATGTCAGTAGGTGTGATTTGGCTGTAAACATCAAACTGCTCTCCGTGGAGGTTTTGCCTCCAGGCTGTTGTAGACCAGCTGTAATTTGGGACATTTGGACCTGACAGATGAAGGGCTCAGGTGAGCCAAGGCACGGGCACAGGTGGTCCTGGTGGCTGGGCTGGCCCAGGGGGGTGCCACAGAGCTGAGGACTTGGGAAAGGTGGCAGGAGAATGGGGCTCCAGGGGGTTCTTCCCTGGCATGACCGAATGCAGTTTGTGTTCAGTAAATACCTTCATGTGTTTTATTCCAACCTCTGTAACCAAACCTAAACTGAATCAATACGACCTTGCCCGAGAACATGGATTTTGGTTTGGTGCCTAATTTTAACTTCTAGATAAAACTGAAGAGATTTGGCTTTTACCATCACTCCTCATTCCGAGCTGGCATCTGACCTCGGGGAATGAGAGCAGCCTGGCTGCTCTCCAGGAGCTCCCTGATCTGGGCCAAGCTGAAACATCTGATTATTATTATGTGGCCTTATTGACACACTGGTTAGAGAGTCCCTGAACTGAATTGGAAGAGACAGTTTTAATATCCTCTGCAGGAGAATTTTCCAGGAACAGAGGTGTGCGTTTCGGGGCAGTGAGGGCTCTGCGCATCACCCCACAGCAGGCTCCCAGAGCCCTCCTGCCAGGGGGCAGCGGGGTGGGCAGCCCTGGCTGAGGAGAGGTGCTCCATCACCCAGGGCACAACCCTGGGGTGGATGTGGGCTCCTGCCAGGGCTGGCATGGGCGGAGCAGCTCCCCTGACCACCACCCCACAGCTCCTGCTCGCTCACCTGCCCGTGTCCCCCCTCCGTCCCCCCTGCAGCCTGTGTGCAACATCAAACGCAGCTCATGGTTCCAGACATCTGAGCTGGAAATGTATTAACTTATGATATTCTGGCTTTCATAAGTCTGAGGGTTTCTGATGTTTTGGGACTGTTGTCATCTTGATTTATTTTCTGGGCTTGAAAGGCTTGAACTTGGATATCCATCTTTAGGTTTGTGCCTGTCTGCTCAGCACTTCCCTGGGTTGCTCTGGTATTTTATCTTCCTCGAAGATTACTCTGCTGGAGTAAATGTAAGGATGGCAAAACCCTCTGGAGGCAGTTTGGGCTGGTTTATTTAGAAAGAAAAATGTGGTAGATTTTCAAAAACGCTGCCGTGGGAAAGAAGGGAACAGTGTCTCTTTCGGAAATCTCTGGCTCAGATGATCTGAAGGATGTGATCAATACCCTGTTCCCATGGTGTCCTGCTCCCACTGGAATCTGCCCTGCTGACAGTCTGGGGGGTGGGCAATCAGACACTTGAAGTGAACTGTTTTTTAAAAGTGTGGGGAGATCCATCCCCTCCATTTCCCTAGGATTTGATCTGGAAGCGGGGCTGGGAGTGGTGACACAGCGAGGGGGGCACAGCCCGGCTGTCTCTGCGTGGTTCTGCTCCCCTCTCCCTCTGCCCCACGCTGGGACAGGGGCTGAGCTGGACACGTCCCTCTCCAGCCTCCCAAAGCCCCAGCTCAGCCTTCCCAGCCCTGCTCGTGGCACAGAGAAGGTTCTGGAAGCTCCGGGCTGTGCAGAGGGAAGGTTCTGGAAGCTCTGGGCTGTGCACAGGGAAGGTTCTGGAAGCTCTGGGCTGTGGCACACAGAAGGTTCTGGAAGCTCTGGGCTGTGGCAGAGGGAAGGAAGGTTCTGGAAGCTCTAGGCTGTGGCACAGAGAAGGTTCTGGAAGCTCTGGGTTGTAGCACACAGAAGGTTCTGGAAGCGCTGGGCTGCGCACAGAGAAGGTTCTGGAAGCCACGAGTGCTGGCCCAGCCCAGATGGGCTGTGTCTGCCGTCACTCTCAGGGCAAGATTTAAACACAGACCTCTAGGACCTGGTTTGAATTTTTTGCAACTGTCAGATTTGGTTTAATCCCCGTCTTCTTTGACCAGCGAAGACTGAAGAAAAAAGTTTATTTCCTCGTCTTTTTTTCCGCCATCTGTTTGATGCTGCTCCAGCACCCAGTGATTCAGACAGCTCAGGCTGGGGAAGGGAAGGAGCCAGATCTCCCTCCTTGTCTTTGCGAAAGCATTTCGGGGTCAGATCTTCAGCTTTGCAAAAATGCAGCTCAGGAACATTCCCGGCTTTCTTGTGCCAGGAGAGCTTTGTGGCAGTCACTTCAGAGAGCTGAGGGAACTTTTTGCTGAGATAAATCACCAGCACCACTCTGACAGCAAATATCCATCTTCAGCCCAGAGCACTTAATGGCCATGAGCTAATCTTCATCATAAATACCAGTTCCAATTTTGCTCCAAACAGGTGGAATGTCAAATGGTGAGTGTTGGCCAGCTGAAATTAGTTTGATCTTGATCAGAACTACGGTGGGAGCTCTGGCTGTGAGGGCAAACACAAAGATTAAGTGTCACCCTGCAGAAAAATGATGGATTTGCTGCAGGGGAAGAAAGAAACCGAACTCCTCATTTCCAAGACCCCTTGCTGGAATTGTTCCAAGCAGACTTTGCCCACTCTGTGCTCAAAGCACACGGGTCCTGAGCATTTGAAGCAGAGATGTGAATTTTAGACGGATGAGAGAGGGACTTGCAGCCCCAGGGAGGGGGACTGGGTGTCCCAGCTCCCCATCCCCAGCCCGTGGTGTCACCGTGGCTCTGTGGGCACGGGCCTGGCAGGCACTGTCCGGCTCTTGGTGGTCGGTCCCCACCAAGGCCCACCTCTGCTCACCACCCCAGCAGAAAGGAGACAGAATTCCTGCCTGCCCGCCCCTCAGACACCCCCGTGGCCCCTGCCTCAGTTTCCCAGCAGCTCCAGGACATTGTGGCAGCTCGGTTGAGGTCTGGTCCCAGCTCTGGAGGGAGCAGAGCCTTCCCCTGCCCACGGTGCTCGGGGGGGCAGCTGCAGCCCCCCGGGCTGTGCCATGGGCTGTGGGACACAGATCCCCGGTGCCCTGTGCTGCCATCCCTGAGTCACGGGTGTGTCACACAGCTGCCGAGGGGCTGCGGCTCCTCCAGCTCAGCCCCGCCTTTGTACCATCAGATTTTTTATATCCTTTCCCCCAGTTCCCTGTGAACTCCTCCAGAATTAACCGGCTCTGCGCTTCCGAGCCTTTTAGCAACTATCAGAATGGCTCTTTTTGATTGCTAAAAAAGATTTCTGAGCTTCCCGAGCAGCATCGTGCACTAAGAGCACAAAGGAAGGCGCAGGCTGTGCCGGGGGGACTTCACAGGCTGATTTCTCTGTGCCAGGGAATGACTTTGGATGGAGCTGTAGTTGAGCAGTGACTAATCCTGAGTGCAGAGATTTCTTCTCTTATTTAGATCTCGTGCATCACTTCTATAATAATGCTGAATAACATTGCCAGTGCTGTGCTGTGGCTCCTCCAAGGACTTCTGTTTGTTTATTAAAACTGCCGCACCGATCTGTCCGGGCTCTCAGGGAGGCGGAATGATTGGGGAGGTCAGCATTCAAATCGGGATTGAGCAGTCAGGGAGAGCACGGGGACAGAGGGACAGCGGGGCAGAGGGGCAGAGGGACAGGGGGACAGAGGGACAGAGGGACAGGGGGACAGAGGGGCAGGGGGACAGCGGGACAGAGGAACAGAGGGACAGAGGGGCAGGGGGACAGAGGGACAGGGGGACAGAGGGACAGAGGGACAGGGGGACAGAGGGACAGAGGGACAGAGGGACAGAGGGACAGGGGGACAGAGGGACAGAGGGACAGAGGGACAGAGGGGCAGAGGGGCAGTGGGGCAGTGGGGCAGTGGGGCAGAGGGACAGGGGGACAGAGGGACAGAGGGACAGGGGGACAGAGGGGCAGTGGGGCAGAGGGACAGGGGGACAGAGGGACAGAGGGGCAGCGGGACAGAGGGACAGAGGGACAGAGGGGCAGCGGGACAGAGGGGCAGAGGGACAGAGGGGCAGCGGGACAGAGGGACAGAGGGGCAGTGGGGCAGAGGGACAGGGGGACAGAGGGACAGCGGGACAGAGGGACAGAGGGACAGAGGGGCAGCGGGACAGAGGGACAGAGGGACAGCGGGAAAGAGGGACAGAGGGACAGAGGGACAGAACGACAGAGGGACAGCGGGATGCTGCCCGGACAGGCAGCTGTGCCCCTCCCCTGCCTGCTGTGCCCAGGTGTGCACCCCCAGCACCCCGGGCCAGCCCTCCCCGACCCCTGGGAGGGGAAGGGGAGCAGGGAGGGGAGCAGGGACAAAGCCACCCCCGGGCACAGCCCCCGGTACCCGCCCCGGGCACGGCACGGCAGAGGGGGCACAGGAGGGGAGTGGGCGCTGCTGCTCAGGATCAGACCCTTCAGAGCCCTCCCTCAGCAGAGCAGGGGGCTCTCGGCTCCTGCAGATGTGTTGTTTATAAATACGTGCTGTACTTAGGAAAGCGCCGTTCAATTTACCAATAACGCTGGATTTATTTTTCCCAGTCGTCTCCAGTCTCTAAGTCAGAACCGCGCAGCCCATTGGCTGCCTGCGCTGGTTTCTCAGGAAACTGGCAATTAAGGAGCAGGAAAAACGTCTGTGAGTCACAGATACTTATAAACAAGCGGAGGGGATTGATTGGGCTGCAGCAGGAGCCATCCCCCGGTGCCAGGTCCCCGTCCCCGGCGGTGGCAGTGCCAGGTCCCCGTCCCCGGCGCTGGCATGGCGTGGCCGGGCCCGGGGCAGCGCTGGCTCCGAGGGCTGGCTGCTGCTCCCCCGGTGCCATGCAGGGGTTAACCAGCTGTGCTAACCAGCTGTGCTTTGCCCCCCGCAGTGCAGGGACTGTCCCCAGCACAGCCCCCTGTGCGGGAGCCGAGCTGTCCTGCCCGGCTGGCTGCTGCTGCGGACACTCGAGCGAGGGGACAGAGGGACACTGGCGGTCCCTTGGCCACACTGAGCTGCGTTTCTGCCCCTGGGCTTGTGCAGCGCTGGGCTCTGCCTGCTGCCCCACCGGGCACACCTGGTGTGGACCTCTGGGGAGGGAACTGTGCCCAGCCAACCCCATCTCCCTCCTCTCTCCCAAGCCCTGGGATCCCTCACGGCTCAGCGCTCTGAACTTCATTTTTTGGGGACGGTCTGAGATGGCTCTGTGCTCCTGCAGCCCCCTCGGTCCCAGCCCCGGGATCCTGCCCGTGGGGTGTCCCCAGCCCCGGGATCCTGCCCGTGGGGTGTCCCCAGCCCCGGGATCCTGCCCGTGGGGTGTCCCCAGCCCCGGGATCCTGCCCGTGGGGTGTCCCCAGCTCCGGGATCCTGCCCGTGGGGTGTCCCCAGCCCCGGGATCCTGCCCGTGGGGTGTCCCCAGCCCCGGGATCCTGCCCGTGGGGTGTCCCCAGCTCCGGGATCCTGCCCGTGGGGTGTCCCCAGCTCCGGGATCCTGCCCGTGGGGTGTCCCCAGCCCCGGGATCCTGCCCGTGGGGTGTCCCCAGCCCCGGGATCCTGCCCGTGGGGTGTCCCCAGCCCCGGGATCCTGCCCGTGGGGTGTCCCCAGCCCCGGGATCCTGCCCGTGGGGTGTCCCCAGCTCTGGGATCCTGCCCGTGGGGTGTCCCCAGCTCTGGGATCCTGCCCGTGGGGTGTCCCCAGCTCCGGGATCCTGCCCGTGGGGTGTCCCCAGCCCCGGGATCCTGCCCGTGGGGTGTCCCCAGCTCCGGGATCCTGCCCGTGGGGTGTCCCCAGCCCCGGGATCCTGCCCGTGGGGTGTCCCCAGCTCCGGGATCCTGCCCGTGGGGTGTCCCCAGCTCTGGGATCCTGCCCGTGGGGTGTCCCCAGCCCCGGGATCCTGCCCGTGGGGTGTCCCCAGCTCTGGGATCCTGCCCGTGGGGTGTCCCCAGCCCCGGGATCCTGCCCGTGGGGTGTCCCCAGCTCTGGGATCCTGCCCGTGGGGTGTCCCCAGCCCCGGGATCCTGCCCGTGGGGTGTCCCCAGCTCTGGGATCCTGCCCGTGGGGTGTCCCCAGCCCCGGGATCCTGCCCGTGGGGTGTCCCCAGCTCCGGGATCCTGCCCGTGGGGTGTCCCCAGTACAGGATGCGCACCAGAACCCTCCTCGCACCCCTGGCAGACCGTGCCTTACTCCAGCCACTCTTCCTCCTCCTTCCACCCCTGCTGCTGCTCTAGTGAGGGGCACGAGCAAAGCCAGGGGCCTGGCAGAGTCACCCAAACCAACAAACCAAAGAAGAGAGAGAAAATACAGATGCAAGAGCTGTGCAGAGCCTGTGAGGGCCAGGGGCCGTGGCAGGCAGCCTCACCTTTGGGGTGGCCATTGTCACCCATCAGGGGTGGTCACTGTCACCCGTCAGGGGTGGCCATTGTCACCCGTCAGGGGTGGTCACTGTCACCCGTCAGGAGTGGCCATTGTCACCCGTCAGGGGTGGCCATTGTCACCCGTCAGGAGTGGCCATTGTCACCCGTCAGGGGTGGCCACTGTCACCTGTCAGAGGCGGCCACTGACACTCGCTGCGTGGGACCCTTGTCACCCATTGCTGGTGGCCACCAGACCCACGGGGGTGGCCACGGGCACCTGGTGGTGCCGTGCTGGGCCAGTGGGACCCTGCCTGCAGTGAGGCACTGGGGAGGGAGGGGCAGGAAGCAGCAAGGGCTTCTCAACAGCTCTTGTTCTATTTATTCCGTATCCATTGGAAAAGCGATTCTGTCCTGAAATAATTCCTCTGCTGTCATATGGGGAGTTGATGATAGAACCAGAAATAGCTTCCCCCACGGTAATGCCTCGTGCTGTGCTGCTCTGGCCGGTGTTGCAGGCACAGCCCTGCTCTTTTTTCTCCTCTTTTATCCCCCAGTTCCACGGAAATGTTCAGAAATTTGGGGAAATTTCTTCTTTTCATTCCCAACCTGCCTCTCAGTGCCGCACAAAACTTAACTCCTGTCAGTGCCCCCATTATCGGCTTTGTACATTCTGACACACATTAGTCTGGAATATAAAAATCTTCTTTCGTATTAAAGCTAATCTAGAATTTTGATTTAATAAATTGGATCATGCTCAAGGAAATCAGAGTGAAATATCAGCTTGTTAAGTTTCATATCACCAGCTCTCTGATAGGTATAATACGGCAATTTCTGGTGAATAAATGATCAAAAAGTTTTATGTGCTGTGTCTAATCTCGATTTCCATCAGATAGAAATTACCACCTACCTCCCGAAGGATGGATTTTTTATTATTCTTCTTTTGTACAACAGCAAAAATTAATTATTCTGTTTGGGGTGGGAGTTTATGGAAAAGACACAGAGGGTGGTTCTTAGGGAATTATCTTATTAATGTTACTTCAGCCATCCAGATAAACATGAGGGATTCACTTGAGAGGGAGGCAGAGTCATAACTGCCTTGATTCACTGGAGCGACTCTGTCCCACTTCAAAGTCTCATCTTCATTATTTGGCACCAGCTCTCAGCTTTATCAGTTTTTCAAATGCCCTCCTCTGCTCAGCACTTTGGAGATATTTTCCTCGGCGGGTTGTTTTTTCCACTGGCCCTCGTTGAGCTGCATCATTATTCCACATCTTAACGGCACTCTAATCTTCCTCCTAATTACATGTAATGAGTATTTTGGAGTTGACAGAAGTACATCAAGACATAATAATAAAGAAAATTGCTAAATTGAGTCTTCCAATTACATTCTATTAGCTCAGATGGTTGGCATCTAGTAGAAATAAAAATAGGCATTATTAAAATCCTTCAGTTTTCCCTTGGTATTTCATCCCGACCCCACACGGTGCTTCCACAGTCGCATCAACAACAGGTTCTCTGTCCAAAGCCTTGCGGAGGCGGAGCAGAGCAAGGTCCTGGCTGTGCTGGAGGGGCCAGCACACAACTGGCTGCCCTGGGAGCAGCTTCATCCCTCAGCTGGGGAGCCCTGGAGGCGTGAAGTGACCCCTGATGTGTGAGGGTGCTGTCAGCGGTGCCCCTCAGCACGGGAGGAGTGAGGGCACTCAGCCCTCAGGATAAGCTCCACTTTTTTCCCTGCTGCTTATTGAAGGAAGCGAATTTTGTTCATTGTCTGACTGAAGGGTGAGGGCTCTGCTCTTGTTTTCTCACCACGTCTTGTATTATTTATGGCCTCTTCCCACAGTGCTGATTTTAGTGTAAATAGAGGAAAGGTCTTCATTAGCACGGCTCTTCCATGCACCGAGTCCTTCAGAGCTGTCTCACCTGCCGATGGAGCCGTGGGTCAGTGCAGGGTGAGCACTGCAGTGGCCACCCCCGGGAGCTGGGCAAACTCTGCAGCATCACCATCCCAGAGCCGTGGTCTGATGTCAAGCCCAAGCCACAGCATCTGCCCCCAAACCCTCTCGGGGTCGGTGGTTTGTGTTGGAGCTCCTCTGGCTTTGGGATCTAAATGCAAACAGTTCCCTGGCTTTGTGTCACCCCAGGGTTACCTTGTCCTCACCTCTTTCACGGCCTTTTGCTGCTCTCCGTGTGCATCCCACCACAAAGGGGTTGAAATTTTGGGGAAAGCCCCTCCCAACAGCGAGAGAACAGCTAGAGGAGAAGATTTAAATATTTGTTCATGTCCGTAAGTGCCTTTGTGTCTTCAGAGGTTCGTCCCCTCCCAGGCAGGGGAAAGTCCTGCAGTGCTGCTTTCCCTGCTCCCCCCTCAGAGTGGCCTCAGCTTCGGTTTGGAATGGATTTCTGAACTCAGGATTACACACGAGGCAGGATGCGGCTCTCTCCTGTGTTATGGTAGGGAAAACCACGCGGACACGACGAGCTCTGACCCCCTCAGCTGCCGCCAGGCGCTGGCAGATGAGCAGCTGAGCCCACATTGTTCTCCAGCCGTTTGCCTGCTCGTCCCCACAAAGAGCCGTGTACTGTGCTCCCCATCACTCAGGAGCACCGTCCCTGACATTCAGGCTCATCCCAGCGACCTTGGGATGTCTGAGAGTCGTTTCCCACACGCGAGGCTGGAGGGACGCGCTGGATTGGAGGTGCTCCCTCGTGGAGCGCCGTTTGGAAGCAGGGGTGTGATCACACTGAGGGATTGCCCATGAAGTGCTGGAGTGGTGGAAATGAAACCTGCGAACAGCTCGGCTGTTCCTCCGACCAACGGCCCCACTGGGCCTCAACCCAGCTGATCTCTGCTAAAGACAATTATGGGATGCAAATGTTTATAAATCACCCTTTCATTTTCTGCCCGTTGATACGCTAAACACAATCTCTGTGTTTCCAGTAAGGCCTGAACAAACTCTGCCCCTTATCCGGCGTTCCTGAGCAGGGACACAGGTGCTGCTGGGGCCTCAGGTGTGTCCTGGGCTGCCTGGAGGAGTCGGGATTACATCCCCGTGTTCCCACATCCCCACGTTCCCACATCCCCATATCCCCCTATCTCCACATCCCGCATCCCCACATCCCTACAGCCCCCATCCCCACATCCCCATCCTGCCCAGCCTCTGGGATGGGGGCTGCAGTCCCCTGCCTTTCAGAGGAGCAGGATGACGTCCTCCAAAAATATTCAGTGAGGCACTGGGGATCTGGAACTGACAGAAAGGAAAGAGGTCCCTTCAAAGCTGCAGGTGTCTAAGTGCAGTGGAATCGAAGCCATTTGCCAGTGTCCAGTGCCACCAGGGCCATCCTCCCCCTCCCTCTGCCCACCCAGCACTGTCACTGTCCCCCAGCCCCTTTTGGCTGCAGTGTCAGCCTCCTCTCCCCCCGGACTGTGGTGTGGCCTGGGGATGAGCTGGCTTTGCCTCTGCCACCCCTGCGGGGCAGAATCGGTGAAATGTCACCTCTTGTAGTGATTGTCGGGAAGAAGGGAGCCGGGTGTGGAGGCCAGACCTGCACGGGGAGTGCGTGCATCTCCTGCTGCTGCAGAAAGCCCCAGCTGAGAGTCCCCAGACCCATCCTGTGGCCTTTGGCAGGGACTGTCCCCTCCCTCTCCTCTCCCCCAGCCCAGCTCCAGCGCCTGGGGCAGGCAGCCAGGCCGGGGCTGGGGCTCAGCGCTGCCTCAGACTTGGAGCTGGCCACATCAGACGCACCGTGATTTATACATCCTGTCCCCAGTAATGGCTCCAGCAGAAGAAAAGCCCCGATTGAAATTGCTGCTGTCACTTCTGCTTCCTGTTTATGAGGCAGGATTGGGTTACGCAGATGTCAGCGGTGGCACCGCCAGCGCCGCATCTGCCCTGGCTCAGGTACGGGGAAAATGAGGGAACATGAGCCCTCAAATCACATTTTGGTGCCAATATCTTCCTCAGCAATAAGGGGAAAGAAGAAAAACAATTTCAGGAAAAGGCAGTATATAAGGCAGGGTCGCTGCTGAAGCAGAACAATTACTGCTGCTATAGAGGAACCTGCGATGCATCATCTGCTCCTTAACAACTCCTGTGAGAGAGGAGGGTTATCGAGGGACTCGGGGGGCCAATCTCTAACCCCAATCTTTAATAAAGAGCTGGAGAGAAATCAGGAAATTATACACTTGTAGGGTTGATCTCAATGGTAAATGCGAGTCTACAGAAATTAATAAAGGATGAGGTCACGCAACAGCTGGAGGAGTTCGTGTTGGTTTGAAAAAGATACTCCAGATGGCTTTTCTAATTTACTTTTTAAAGGAATAAGGCCTTACCTGCCAAAGCTGTAAGAATGTTCTCAGCAGCTGACAGAGGAGACCAGGTGAGACGGGCAGTGCAAACATAACTCAATATTCCTGGGGGCAAAGGGCAGAGAGTGGCACAGCACCACAGGGATGGGGGCACAGCTCAGAGCCGCAGCAGGACGTGCCCTGCTGCAGCCCTGCCATGGAGATTTAACCAGCCAGGGGCCACTCACACAGCCCTGGTACAGTGATCATGAGAAAAAACCCCTTCAGTCGTGCTTTTGGGGAGAAACCCCTCCCTCATTCCTCTCCCCATGCCTGCCCCGTGCAGCCAGCCCAGCCCAGGCTGCGGTGGGCACGGCAGTGGGGATTCCCATCCCTCTGCAGAGCTGGCTGGGGTGCCAGAGGCTCCTTTGTTGGACACCTGGGAGGTTCATGCCAGGCCAGGGAACACGAGAGTGCTGCACATCCCCTGGGGAGCAGCTCCTGGTGGTGCTGGGGGTTCCACAGCCCGTCCCAACCCAGCCCCAGCTCCCCTTTGGGGCTGGAGCCAAGGGGGCCGTGCTGCTTCCCCCAGGGCTGGGAGCACGGGGCTTGGCCTGGGCGCAGGAGGGACAGACGGACAGAAAACACGGCCGGGGCTGAGCTCAGTGCTCCTGCTGGGCTGGAGCAGCGGTGACACCCCGCGTGGGTGTGGTGGTCTTTGGGGCACGGGGCTGGGGGCTGGGATCAGGAATGGAGGGCTTGGGAGAGACAGGAGGCTGCCTGGGCCCTGATTCTAGTATAAATAGAGGAAAGGTCCTAATTAGCACAGCTCTTCCATGCACCGAGTCCTTCAGAGCTGTCTCACCTGGTGATGCAGCCGTGGGTCAGTGCAGGGTGAACACTGCAGTGACCCCGGAGCCCCCAAAGTCACTGCTTAATTCTGAGAGTGGAGAGGAGAGAAATGGCTTAAATAGAGGGTGTCTGACCACATGGTTTAATTCCCTGTGATATCCCACAGGATGTTCAACAGGGAAAGAGAGCCCTCAGCGTGTGCAGGAGCCGGATCTGCCCCAGGGGAGAAGCCCCAGGGAGAGCAGAGCTCTGCCCCGGGGCCGTGGGGCTGAGCAGGGACACAGCATCCAGCTGGGGAATGGCCTGGCAGCAAGGTGCCCCTCTGTCCTCCAACCTGACGCTGACCACATTCCCCCAGCTTGGGAGGTTTTATCAGGAATTTCACGGCAGCCTTTCCTTAGCCGACAAGACTTTCCCCAGCTCTATTGCCAGGACTGGTGCAACACAGGAATTTATTCTGGTTTTACTACAACGTGTCATTTCAACCTATTACTTCAGCCCTCAAACAGCAGTGAAAGCCGGGGGCCGGGGAAGTGCAGCAGGAAAGAACCCGCGGGGAGCTTTTCCCAGCTGGGTGGTCTGTCCCTCAGCCCCCCGGGGCCGCAGCTCCCACATTTTCCACAGAGAACTCCTGGTGAACTTTCCGCGCCGCGCCAACCCTGCTCTGCTGCGAGCAAGCTCTGTGGATGAGGAGAAAGTTTTACAAAGCAGGGGTTCTCTGGCGGCAGTCCGCTGGCCTTCCTCTGCCGAAGGGGACGAGAAGTGGGTCACCCTCGGCCTCCTTCTTGCTCAGCTGTTGAAAGAGATGTGATAAGTAAACAAACATTTCAGCGCCGAGTGAACAAGATGTTTCTGTGCTGAGGAATCATAGCAGCCCTGTGGTGAGTGCAGAGGCTGTAATTAGTCAGCAGGAACCGCTGGAAAGCAGCACCTGACCCTCTGTGTGCAGGCCCTGACACGCTTCTGCCCACCCAACCCCGCTGCTTTGGGGAAAAAACGGGTTGTTTTTCAGCTGGTTTCTGATGCCTTGTTAACGTCTTCATCCCTCTGGTGTGTGGGGAACGGACTTTATCCTCTGGTTTTGCTCAGCTGTTGGTGTGACTCTGGGTGAGCTCTGAGCCGCCAGCCCCACGCACTGACAGATTCCCCTGCACACCAGCACGTTTACTAATCTGTTTACTAATTCCTTCACCAACACATTACTGCTATATTTACTGATTTATTATCTCCATATTAGTAAATGTTCAGAGTGATTAGCTGGAAAGTCCTTCTGTTGGGCTCTTTCTCAGCTCCAGAGTGCTCGAGCTGCATGTGGAGAGCTGGGAACCACCAGCCCGGGAACCACCAGCCCAGGAACCACCTTGGGGTGTCCTTGTCACCCTTCCTGGACAAGGTTTCAGACCGTGTCCCTGTTATGTTTTGTAATCAAAACCATAATTTTGGTCTTTCTTTTGCTCCTAATGCCTGATAATGGGCATATGGGGGGGAAAGGAGAAAACCTCAACATTTGACCAGTCCCAGAGATTTCAAATCAGGGCAACTTTGAAGCTTATACTGAGAAACTTATTTAAGATTTTTATCATTTTCCTTTCCATTAAAAAGCTGACACACAGGTGCGTGTCCAAGTCCACCCATTGTCATCTTTCATGTCTTTTTGATTTCCCTTTTATTTTTACCCCTGCTTTCTTTCTCTCTCTCTTGTACTTAACAGTGACAATTCAAAACACCTTTTTGTTTAAAGGCATTGCCAGGTCAGTAAATCACAATACACGCTTTTTAAAGTTAGGCTGCAATGTGCACGGCCATAAACAGCCAATAAATAAATTTGTTGGCGTCTAAAGGTGTCCTCTCCCAACAGACTTTCCTACAGTCCTTTCCTAATTTTACTGCTGACTGACTTACCAAAGTCATTCTTCCTGTCCCTGGGAGAAAAGGAAGAAATACTAAAGAATCATTTATTTCCAGTGGCATCATCTATTCCTGCTAAATCGGTAGCAGGTCACGTTGGCGCAGGAAGAGCTCTCCTCATCCTCCCAGCCAAAATGAACCTTTGCTATGAAAAGCAGCATCGTTACCGTGTGATTTGGGAATGCTGTTAAAAATAAACAGGGATCAGGGCAAGGTGGAGCCGGAGATGTGGCTCATCCCCCTTCGTGTGGCTGCTAACGCCTCTTTATCCGCCGCTCTCGAGGAGATGGAACAAGGCAGGAATTATTGCAGTAATGTCCCTGTCACTCTGAATAAAACATGAACAAAATTAGTTACTCTTGCCTCAGATTGAAGCAATTATTTCATGTCTCCTTGCACGAGGCCGTGTGTAACCGATTGCCAGGCGCTGCAGACAGGGCCATAAAGGATGGAGAAATAACAGCTGGGACTAATTGGAATGATGGTCGACTTGATTCACTCCATTTATTTATTTATTTGTGTGTGTGTGTGCAGGGAGGGGAGGGAAGTTTCCCTCGGCGTGCAGAATATTTAAAGGGAAAAGAGCCGTGGCGAGCCTGCCGGTGAGCTTGGCTGGTTTAATTAACCTCTGCAGGGGAAGCCGTTCCATTCCCCGGCTTATCACCTCCCCGTGTGCGCCGTGCCTGGTGCCTGTCCTCCCCTCCCCAAGGCCAGGCTGGCACTGCCACCTTGTCCCCACACCTGCCGGGGTGGGCACACGGGGCAGCGCTGGCTCCTCCAGCCTGGCACCCACTGGGCTGATCTCAGGGAAAACCTTTTCCTGGGGGAGCTGAAACTCCTGAAATCTTTATCCGTCTCCATCTAGTTATTCACAGGCATGGGGAGGCAGCTCTGAGAATATTCAGGTGGCTCAGGGTGAGAATTCGGGGTGCCCCGGTCCAGCCCCACGCCCAACCAGCCTTTGGGAGGTTTGGGAGGATCCCGTTCCCAGGGGGGCTCAGGAGAGAGGGAAAAGGGCTGAGGAGCTTTTGGGAAATGTCTCCACCCCTGCGGGTTCCTCCAGCCTGTTTGGGTTCTGGTGGCACTGTGGAGGTGGCACTGTGGAGGTGACACAGATGAGGTGACACCCCCATCGCGGTGGGACGTGGGGTTTCTGGGGGCTCTGGGGTGTGTCAATCCCCATAGCCTGAAAGCAGCAAAATGGTGCTTGGCAGCCCTGGGGAGTGCAGAGGTCGGATGTTTGCAGGACGTTTGGGAAATGCTGTGACCTCCTGGCTATAGATAGGAACAGAAGCCACCGAGGCCGTTGGGAGCAGAGCACAGCTCATTTCGGGACCTTGTGGGTTAATCTGGTGGTTTTTCTGCCCTACTTTTTTTTTTTTTTTTTTTTTTTTTTCTTAAGATGTGGCAGGATGCTGCTGAAAATGTGTAAGTCAGAGCGCTGGAAAGAATCCTGTGAATTGCAGTGAATAACTGCAGAGCAGGGAGTATAAAATATATGTGTTTCTTTAATATTTATTCATAGATTAAAAAGCCAATATGGTGGCTGAGATGAATGCTAAAAACTTTAATTAAAACCAAAACAACAACGCTTTCTTTCAGTTGCCGTAGCAGCGGGGAAGATGTAGGTAAACATCCTTCTTTCTGAAAAATGATCTTGTTCCTAGCAAAGCCCACCACCTCCCTTTCCCAATAGGAATGTATCATCCTGCTGAACTGAACCATGAAATGTCACCGGGCAAAGTCCTCAGAAGTCAGCGTGAGGCTTTTTGCTGATCTTGCTGGACGCCGGATCAGGAGGTGGAAAATTATCTCATTTCATTAATTAGTTGGGAGAAAATTAATCATCTTCTGGTGCATGAAATGTTGAGTGCTGATTTCCCCTCTCCTGGGCTGTCAGTGCCAGGGTTTGGGGAGCTGTGGCTCCTGTAAAGCCACGCTGGGCTCAGCCTTTGCCAGGGGCCAAGGGTTGGGACCCGAGCTGGGCCTGCAGAGAACAGAACTTAACCCTGGCTTTGTTCCACGAGCCAGTGCAACCAGGCCACACCTAATCCTGCTACAAAAACCACATTTCACCAAATTGTAACACCGTGAACGTCAATAACGTATTTCAAGGTGGGGACAAGCACCGAGCGTCGTCTGCTCATTGGGGTTCTGCTCATATCCCACCAGAGTGCAGGGACCAGGGGCCAGAGTGAGGGGAGGGATGGAGGGATGGAGGGATGGAGGGATGGAGGGAGGGAGGGAGGGAGGGAGGGAGGGAGGGATGGATGGATGGATGGATGGAGGGGTGGATGATAGATGGAGGGATGGATGGATGAATGGATGGATGGATGGATGGATGGATGGATGGATGGATGGATGGAGGGATGATGGATGGAGGGGTGGATGATAGATGGATGGATGGATGGATGGATGGATGGATGGATGGAGGGGTGGATGATAGATGGAGGGATGGATGGATGAATGGATGGATGGATGGATGGATGGATGGATGGATGGAGGGGTGGATGATAGATGGAGGGATGGATGGATGAATGGATGGATGGATGGATGGATGGATGGATGGATGGATGATAGATGGAGGGATGGATGGATGAATGGATGGATGGATGGATGGATGGATGGATGGATGGATGGAGGGGTGGATGATAGATGGAGGGATGGATGGATGAATGGATGGATGGATGGATGGATGGATGGATGGATGGATGGAGCTCCCTGCAGAGCTGACACCCATGCCAGCAGGTACCTCTGGCTTCCCCTCTCTCAGTTGTCTCCCTTTGGACACTTCCAGGGATGAGGATCCACAGCTTCTCTGGGCAGCCTGTGCCAGTACCCAAAACAGGAACTCCACTAAAACTTTTACCAGCCTGTCCAGTGTCTTCAGGGCTGGCAGGGGCACGGTGAGCCCTGCCCACCCCACGGGTGCAGAGAGTAACTCACACCTGGATTTAAAGGTGCTTTATTAGCTGTGGGGGAGACCTGAGCTCCTGCATGTCAGAATTAGAAACCATTAGTGCAGAGTTTGACAAAAATCAACTCAACCTTGACTGTTCATAAACATGGCCTGACATTTCCCTCGCTGCCTGGACACAGTGGGCAGGTTTTTGAAGAGTCCAACCCTACATAAAGGCTCACTGTTATGAAAAATAATTTACATTGGTTCCTTTCCCAAATACATCAGTTACAACCTCAATAAGAGCACAGGGTGTTTGCATTTCCACTTCCCACCACATGCCCCTGTGAGAGTGCACTGGAATAGCTGGAGCACTTCATTCCATCCATGGATCTTGGTATTCCCAGGTCCACAGGGCCCTCCCTAGGGAAAAATCAGAGTTTCAAAACCAGTTTCCCTCTGCAAGAGGAGAAAATACAAATAAAATTGTTCATGTAATGCTGATGTCACCCAGGATGTTGGCAACTAGGACTGAATAACAGAGCCACAGAATGGTTTGGGTGGGGAGGGACCTTAAAGCTCATCCAGTGCCACCCCTGTCATGGCAGGGACACCTTCCACTGTCCCAGGGGGCTCCAAGTCCCAGTGTCCAACCCGGCCTTGGGCACTGCCAGGGATCCAGGGGCAGCCAGAGCTGCTCCGGGCAATATAATACAATAAGAACATAATAATTTAGCTTTAGGCTGCAAGACATACCAGCAGGTGAAATACCTATTCGCTCATTTTACCTTCAAGTCATGAAGAAACGAGCACTTAATTTACTTTCTTCATTTAGTTGTCAGCTCTATTCATTATAGATGCACATTTTCTAAGTTAAGTATCCAGGTTTCGTGTCTACATTATAATTAGGGCTGGGGAAATGTAATGGGTACAGGTGTCATTTAGCGTTTCTATTCAAATTCCTCCTGTTCTCAGGCAGCCGTTCAGGAGGGGCATTTCCAGGAGGATCCAAGCTGCTGCATTTTCCTGCACCCCCTGTAATGATGCTAAAAGACATTTGGCCTTCTGCCTTCCATGGGCAACAGAAACCCGACTGGCTAAAGCAAAAAAAACCCCTCAGGGCTCAGGTTTGTGTCCTGCCCCGTGAAATGGGAGTGGCTGGGGATGGAGGAGCTGTGACTGCGAGGAGCAATTCCCAAAAAGTCGTGGTGGAGATGGCAGTGTGGAGGTGGAGGTGGCACTGGGGGGTGGAGGTGACACTGTTGATGTGGCACGAGGGGATGGCACCAGTGGGTGGCAGTGTGAAGGTGGAGGTGGCACTGTGGAGGTGGCACTGTGGAGGTGGCACAGAGGAGTGAGGTGGTGTTCAGGTGAGTGAGGTGACGTTCAGAGGACTGAGGTGATGTTCAGAGCAGTGGGATGACCTTCAGAGGAGGAAGATGATGCTCAGAGCAATGAGATGACGTTCAGAGGAGGAAGATGACGTTCGGAGAAGTGAGATGATGTTCAGGGGAGTGAGGTGCTGTTCAGAGGAGGAAGATGACGTTCAGAGGAGGAAGATGACGTTCAGGTGAGCGTTTGGGTGCAGCAGCTTTGCTGATGTTGCTCCATTGAAGTTGCTCCTGAGGACCTGATGGTGCAGCCAAAGGTGGTGGTTGTGTTTGAAGGGAGATGGAGGCACTCCCGACCCCAGTCCTGGCAGAGGGATCACTGTGGGGAGCTGTGTGTGCCACAAACACCGGGGCTCCTGTCCCTCCCCACCCAGCAGGCAGCAGCTTTGCTTTGTATTCAGCTCCTGCATGCAGCTCAGTTACCGCAAATGGTGCTGATGAGGAAGAAGGAATATCAAAGGAAAAACAGGATAACAGCCCTGAAATTATGTAAATAACTGATTGAGGAGTGTGGCAGAGATGAACTTTTTCCATTTGGGTATATTGAGGATTTTATTGTACTTGCAGAGTCGCAGCCTCTCCTGGGGCTTTTCTAACGCTGTGGTTTGTATGTGCTACACTCAAGCCTAACCAGCTGTCTGCATGCCAGGGACATTTTTTTTTCCCCTTTATAAATGACAAGATTTTGATTTCACACCACAGTTGTATCAATATTCTGCTCTCCCGAGAGCCTCTTAATGCGATGACAATGGCAATATTAGCTCAGGCTGTTAATCCCAGGGCTCCTGTATTTCAGCATCTCCCCCAATCTCATCAGAACCGCATTCTTTCAAGAATATATTGTGGTGTTTATCTTCATATGTGTCCCATAAATAATGCTGATGAGCATCCAAGCCACGGTCAGAAGTTTCCAGGGGAGTGTGAGGAGCTATGCATGGTACACTTGGCATCCTGCATCCCTCCAGGACAGGCTCTTCCACAGGCCAGCCCTGCTCTGTTTCTTCATGTAGATTCCTGTTCTTTTGTTTTTACAGAGAGGATTCGCCTGGTGCTGTTTGCAGTCTCCAAAGGGAGCTTGAGGGGGGAAATCCTCCCTGTGGTGCAGGCCCTCAGGTGGGAATGGTTTGGAAACCTCCCCGAGAACCCCTGGGCAAAGCAAAACCGTCCCTGTGCTGTAAAACACGGGAGTTACTTCGGTGCTGTGCTTGTTGTGGTTTGGGGTTCCTTCCAAAACAGTGGTTTCTGCGAATCCTTTGTGTAAATTTGAGTCTGCTCCAGGTGGGTTTGTGCTGGGAGAGGCTGAGGCCACGGCTTTCCTGCCTGGAGAAGCGTTGGTGTGTTCCTTTCTCACACGAACGGCTGTGATTTTATCATTAACCAGATAAGGTGGTGTTGCCTGAAGCTCTATGAATAATCTCACCTACCTTGCAGTGTCTTCTGTCTGGCATTTAATTAGCCTGATTTTTTTTAATGCCTCAGGCAGAGTATAGATCTGGCTGTAACTTTAGGAATACTGTGTGTAACTCCAGGAATAACACTGCTGAGTCTGTTGTGAGGTGGTGCTGTGCCACAATTCCTCCGTGCTTCTGGGAATTTCACCTCGACCTCATGAATTAGGCAATAGTTGAGGGAGAGTGGAGTAGATATTGTGGAGTAGATACTGCAGCGTGTTGGCAAATCAGGACCAACACACACAGTTGTCAGTTCCTGCTGTCCTCGTTTCCTGGCTTCGATTAACTGGCTCGTTGGTATTTAGCAGAAAGGAGGGGATGTCCCCGGAGGAGCAGGGTGGGCAGGAGCTGGCACATCCCCTCTGTGCAGCTCGGGCTCCTCCCCGCCCTGCCCGGTGCTTCTGGGCTGGGGAGCTCCAGGTGTGCTCCTCTCTCTTTCCCAGTTGTCGTTTTCCAGGCTGGTCCCCTCCCCATCCCCTGCAGGCACGGCTGGGGTCACTCCCTGGCTGCTCCTCTGCTCATCTCCTGTCCCCTGCAGTGACCAGGGGCAGCACAGAGCCACTCTCCTGGGCACGCCACGCCTCAGAGGGCTTCACTGTGCCTGTTCCAGGGCAGGAGTGTTCCCTGGAGGGTCTGCTCTTCGTGCTGGTAATGCTCTCGCAGAGCTGAAAATGACTTGATTTTATATATACATATAAATGTTTAAAGAAGACAGAGTAACTTCTCCCATTCTACAGCCTGGGTCTGTCAGTAACTCAGAATATTAACCGTGCCTGGGGCGAGTGGAGCTTCCCAGGGCTTCCTCAGCTGCATGTGGGGCCCTGGCAGGCAGGCAGCTGGGTTCCCTCTCCTGGGCAGGAATGTCACTGTATTTACAGCTCTGCACTGGGAACAGGCTCTGGATGCATCCTGAGCCCAGGCATAGGAAGTGACTCCCATCCCGTGTCTTTGCACAGAATAAAAACTGCAGCCTCCTGCTCAGACTGGAGCCTCCAACACGGAACTGCATCTCCTTAGCTTGGAAAAGGGGATTGTTGCCTCCACCAGAGTGGGGATGCAGCAAAGCCTTTTGTCTGCAGAAAAACCTACTTGCAAAAGCTCTTCAGAAATTCTGCAAGTGGCCCAGGGCTTGCTTTGTCAAAGAATTTAAACATGTAGTCTTGACATGTAAATATTTCCAGAAATATTTCCTGAATAAATAAGATTCCTTCCAAGATGACCTCACCCCTTGGCAGCAGTGAGAGCTGTACTGTACATCTTCCAGCAGGATTCATCTGCTGGGCTCTGCAGCCCCTGGAGCTGCTGCCAGGAGCTTGGCATCTCTGCTGGGATGGGGCAAAGGGAGCCTGGAGTGTGTCACCCCTGTCGAGCTCTCGGCTCTCGAGTCTCCTTTTCTCTCCTAATCCCATCCTCCCTCCAGGTCTGCAGCCCCTCTGATCCCCACCATGTATAGTCAAATGTGGGGAGGCAGAACGGAGCACCACTGGCCTTTATGGGCCATAAATCATTGGGGTTTTATAGTTTCTATAACTTATCTTGCATTCCAGATAACCAGGGCTGGAGGCTGCGTTGCCTCCAGTTTCTGGGGCAGGTTCCTGGGGGCTCTGCAGAGCTCTTCCCGCTGGTCTGACCTTCCAAACCTCCTGTGGGCTCTTCTCCATGTTATTTTTGGAGTTTTCCTTCAGGGAGAGCATCTGGCCCTGCAGCCTGTGCCAGCTCCCACCTTGTGTGCTCACAGGTCCTTGAGGGACAGGGAAAACATTTCCCCTCCACACCTGGGGGGGACAGGCACTCCCAGGGGGTGTGGGGACACAGCAGACAATAAATAAATAAACAAGTGCCCTTCAGAGGCCTCTCTTTCTGCTCAGAGCTATTTCCCACTCCTGTCTCTGGGGATTCCCCCTGGCCCTTCCTCCTGCCAGCCCATTTCCTCCCCATCCCCTGGATTTCCTCAGCCCTGCTGTGTCCTCACCTGTGTGGCCGCACCTCACCTCGCTCCCCTGCCTCAGATCTGCGACCTGCGGCCAATTTCTTACTGAGCTGAGCAAGGCACAAGCTATTCCTGCCCGTGAAATCTTTACCCAGCGATCTTCAGCTCCATTCCAGTTGCCCAGAGAGCTGCAGGGTGTCAGTTCCCCCTCTGTGGGAAGGTTGGTGAAGGAGCTCTGAGGGGAGCAGTTCTGCCTTCATAAAGCGCTGGTTTTTTCTCTCTGCTTGTCTAAAGTTATAAAAGTGATAAAAAACTCGGCTCATTTCTTCAAGTTCCAGGAGAACGTAAAGAGTTTCCCAAAGGGTATCTCTTCAGAGAGGGGGATTTTAAAATCGGTTTCATTTCTTGGCCAATTTGTTGCTCAGCCCTCACTGTGTTATCAAAATACTGTATTTGCAGAAGGGAGCAGGGCTGGCCGGAACACAAGAATGTCATTTTTTTGGAAAACTCTTCGACTGAAATTTGTTTGCAATGCACGTTGAACACAACCAAATGCTTTTTGGGGAGAAAAAAAAAATAAGGAAAATATGCAGAGTGTGCCTCCTGGACGGGCACAGTGACCCCGGATAAGAGCAGCTGGTGCTGGGGTGGCGAGTGGGAGCTGCGTGTTCCTCGCCCTGGAGAGCCCCAGCGGTGGCCCAGGTGACCCTGTGGTGTCCCAGGGACTGGGCGCAGCTCATGTCTGGGGACACAAACCCCCCTGGGCAGGCGCTGGTGGAGCCCTGCAGGGGGGTGGCACTGTCCAGGCTGGGCTGTGACACTGGGGACACTGGGGAGGGGACACTGGGAGGGGACCCTGCCCTGCCCTGAGCACGGTCTGCTCATCCTCACTGACTCCACACATGGATCTAATCATGCTTGAGTCCATCCATACATGAATATTTACTGAATTATTGCTTGCTGAGCCCTGACACTCTGCCTGGTGCTCCTGCAGAACACGAGCTCTGCTGGCCCCTCCAAGGACACGGGCTCTGACGTTTGTTTTCCACCTATGGCTCCGTGGCTTTTCCCCCTCTTGGCTAATTATTGCAGTTCTTTTTAAATGATGCATTTGCTGTTGAACTATGGATTTTAAAAAGTTTTTTATGCTTGTCTTAGCTGGAAATATGTTCTGGCCTGACTTGTAATTCCCTCTGCAGCCTTGTTGGAGTCAGGTAATATACCTCAAATATGAAGTCAATAAAATTGTACTGTAAGTCACTGCAGATTTAAAGATTCTTTTTGGTTTTTTCCTTTCAACGAACAAGAATCCCAGGCAGCCAGAAACAATTTCAAAAAATTCCAAGCCCTAATTAAGAAAACAATTTAAGAATATCTTGGGATTTAAAAACATGCCGGGGGCTTTGCCTGCACAGGGCTGCGGTGGGCAGGGAGCTGAGCACAGCCCCGTGGGGGCTCTGGCCCCTCGTCCTGCTGGGCTGGGAGCGCTGGAACAGCTCTGGGCACTGGGAATTGCTGCAGCAGGAGAGCAGAGGGGGAATCCATCCCTGTGCCCGGGAACTGTCACAGCTGGAGCCACAGCCCGGGACACTGGGGACCTGTGCAGGTGTCAGCAAACCCGCAGCCGGGTTGTGAAAGCGCTCGGGTGGCCCGGGGCAATGCCCGGCTCGGTTTGCAGCCCGGCTTCCTGTGCTGATGAAAGCTCCCCGCCCGGGCGCTCCGCGGCTCTCGGTGTTCTCCAGCTGCCAGGAAAGGGTTGCAGCAGAGCTGTGACCCCGGGGGGACCTCGGGCTGAGCCTCGGGGACAGGGGTGGCATCGGGACAGGGATGGAATGGGGACAGGGATGGCATGGGGACAGGGATGGAATGGGGACAGGGATGGCATTGGGACAGGGATGACATCGGGACAGGGATGGCATGGGGACAGGGATGGCATGGGGACAGGGATGGAATGGGGACAGGGATGGAATGGGGACAGGGATGGCATTGGGACAGGGATGACATCGGGACAGGGATGGCATGGGGACAGAGATGGCATCAGGACAGAGGTGGCATTGGAACAGAGGTGGCATTGGGACAGGGATGGAATGGGGACAGGGATGGCATTGGAACAGGGATGACGTTGGGGCAGGGATGGCACTGGGACAGGGGTGGTATTGGGATAGGGATGGCATTGGGACAGGGATGGCATTGGGGCAGGAGTGGCATCAGGACAGAGGTGGCATTTGGCACAGGGGTGACATCCCCCAGCCACTCCCTCTCAGCATCCCCAGCAGTGTTGGGACAAGCAGCCACCAACCTGTTTGCACCTGATCGTTCTCAGCAACTCCGGAGAGAAGAAAAACAAGACCAAATCCTGTCCTTGGTATTTTTCTGTCCTAGGGCTGATGCACCAAATGTTCTCCAGGTTATTTGTGAGGTGTTTTTGTCACCGCGGTGTGCGAGAGGCAGCAGGAAATGCCCAGAGCATCGTTCCCGCGGTGCCCCCGGCCCGGGCAGGGCAGGAGCCCGTCCTGGGCAGTGTCACCTCCCGGCTGCGGCTCTGCCTGGGGCTGACCCCAGGATGTCCTTTCCCCTGCCTCAGCCCTTTGGTTTCTGTTCTCTGCTCTCCGGGGGTTTGGGGGGCTTGGGTTTGTTTTTTGGGGTTTTTCTGGTTTTGGGTTTTTTTGTGGGTTTTTTGGGGGGTTGTTGGATTTTGTGGGGGTTTGGGGGTTTTGGGGGGGAGGGGGTTGGTTTGTTTGTCTGGTTTTGTTTGGTTTTTTTGGGGGGGAGTTTTTTGTTGTTTTTTTGGTGGGTTCTTGTTGGTTTGGTTTGGTTGTTTGAGTTTTTTTGTTGGTTTTTTTTTTTGGTGGGTTCTTGTTGTTGGCTTGGTTTGGTTGTTTTGTTTAGTTTGTTTTGGCGGAAGTGTTTTGACTTTTTCTAAACACCAGCGTTTCAGGTGGGGGTGCAAACCCTCCTGAGCAGCCCCTCTCAGGGACATTTTCTGTATCTAACGGGGGGAGCAGGAACACCGGAGGAGAGGCGGGCTGCCCTCGGGGCGGGGAGCCCGGCGGGTCCCAAAGGTGCGCGGGGCACCTGCGGGCACCTGCGGGCCCCTCGGGGGGCAGAGCTCCGGTGAGCGCGTCCTGGCCGCCCCCCCGCCCCGGGCAGGACACACATGTCCCCGCAGGTCACCGGGCCGTGGGGTTAACGACCACGATGTTCAGTTTGAGATCCGCGCCCCCCAGCCCTGCTTGACCCGGCCCCGCTCCCTGAGTTCTCCGCCTGCCCAAACGGCACCGGGGGCATTCCTGGGGTTTTCCTGCGCAGAGCAAGGAGCTGGACACCGAGAGTCCTTGTGGGTCGCTTCCAGCTCGGGATATTCCGTGACGCTGCGGCTGCACAGAGGGGGAAGGCACCGCTGCTCCCGCCGACCTCGGAGCTGCCCTGGGTTCGGGCTGTCCCTCCGCCTGCCCCTGATTCCCCTGGGCACAGGGATCCCGCAGGATGCAGCTGCAGGATTTCCAGCTTTACCCCTGCCCAGGATGGCTCCCGAGGGATGCAGGATGGGGAATGAGGGATGTGGGGTGGGGGATTTGGGATGGGGGATTTGGGATGGGGGATTTGGGCTGGGGGATGTGGGCTGGGGAATTTGGGATGGGGGATGCAGGATGGGGGATGCGGGATGGGGGATGTGGGATGGGGGATGCGGGATGGAGGATTTGGGATGGGGATGTGGGATAGGGAATTCGGGATGTGGGATGGGGGATGTGGGTAGGGACTGGGCCAGCTCTGCAGGCCACAGGAGGAGTTTGATCACATTCAGGAGCTGGGAACATCTCAGAGGGTACAAACATTCCCCGGTGAACAGCCCAGCAGAACGATTGGAGAGGCTCTGGGTAGTGGCAGATTGTTTCTGGAAGCGGAGGAATGGCTGTGTAATGGGAACGGCAGGTTTTCCTGGAATTCTGGATGTTGTACAAAAACAGCTCTCTTCAGACCCAGCAGACAGAAGCAGAATAAAATAGGGGGGTTTTGAGTGGAAAACTGCCAATTATTCCAGATTGTTGTGATAGTTTAGTGATTCACACAAGACTTCAGTAGACTGCTAGAGAGAACTCCTTCTCCAAATGCTCTTCAGGCTCCAGAGCCTGTTTGGGAATAATACACATTTGGAAATAACCCTTCCATGCAGTTTTTCTGCTTCCTGAGGACTTGCAGTGTATCAGCAGGGTGGGCAGGGCGTTCCACGAGGCCACCAGCTCCGTGGGTAACCCCAGGGGACAGGACCAGGGGCCTGACAGGTGGGGCTGTGGACAGCCCAGGTGTGCCACTCACACCCAAGGCAGGGTGGGAGGAGTTTTACCTGCAGCTCTGTGGTTAAAGGAAGGTAGTAGGAAAAAAAAAAAAAAAAAAAAAAAAGAACCACTCTTGACTCATTTTTACCTTACTTAAACTTCTCCCTAAAGTATGCGAGTGATAGAATGTGTGCATGTGGCTTCAGTTCTGTTACAAATGCCAAAAAAATTTCTATGCAGTTTATAGAAACCACAACAGATCTTTAAAACAAATGATTTTGGTTTTTTCTTTCTTTACAATTTTGCAGTGTTGGCAGTTTAAGGAATCTGAAAATTGAATCCATCCATCTGGCATTGGGAAAACAAACAACATATTTGTCTCTGTTCTCTCTTCACTCCAAAGCTTAAAGATGCGAAACACAACCAAGTAAATGTGACACGGGAGGGGAAGGGAGGGCTGAAATCACTTACCCCTCAGGCTGTTAGCTTGAACAGGTTCTAAAGACAAGATTTGACTCATTTAGCAAAATTCCTCCTTGAAACTGAGAACTTTCAAGGATTACAGAAGATCTGGAAAGTGCAGAGTGTGTCAGATCCCAGGAACTGATCTGACAGTGCAGGGGTTGGAGCTGTGCTCTCCATGCAGGGCTGGCACGGAGCCACAGGGGACACAGGACCCACCCTGGTGCCCTTTGGCTCCTTGGAGGCTTCTCCAAGCAAGGCCAAGCAGCAGCAGTGCTGCTCCCAGGAAATTATTTGGAGCACGATGACCTGGAACTGCTGGCTGAGGTGTCCTGGGTGCTCCACAGCGATGGTCTCACCCTCCTGACCCTCACTCTCCCCCACCAGGGCTCCTCAGCCATTTCAGGGCCTGATGGAGAGGTTCTGCCATCACTTTTTGCTCCTTTTGGATGTGGGAGGAATGACAGAAGGAGAGTGATGGTGCCTCAGCAGTGAGTCCCTCCACGAGTCGTGCTGATCGGGAAGATGTAACAAGCCCCAGATTCTCTTCCTCCATGTGCAGAACAAAACAGTTCCAGAAATTCAGTTCCCCCTGCAGTGACAGCTCCCAGATTCCCTCAGGGCTTTGTGCACTTGGCTGTCCCTGCTTCTAGAGGTGATTCCTTTAATTTTTCTCTTCTGGGCTCTCACAGTTTCAGTCCATCAGGAAAGCTTTGGCTGTGGGGAGCAGGGGGCTGTGTGTGCCCTGAGCCTGTGAGCTGGAAATCTCCTGCACTGGGCTGAAGATGCAGAATCCTCTCAGAGTGAAGGATAACCCTGACACTGCTCCCCTCTAGGAAGGTGCTCTGGCCTTCCACAGGAGGAATCACATCATTCACACACTGATTACAACCCGAGGACAGCAGGGGGAAACTGAGGCTGTCCATTTTCATTCCTGGGTTCAGGGCAGTCGGGAATGGATCACTGGGCACCTGCTAAAAAGAAACTGCAAAGGGTTAATCTTTATCAGAAAAGCATAAGCACACTTAAGCACACATAATGGCCACATTATTTCCATTAAACTCCCTCCTCCCATCCATAACCTTGGTCACATAATCAGGAATGAAAATCATTATCTATTTCATTCACATCTGTTAGTAATTTTTTTGAAGCCTCCTTTTAATCTGATTAGAACTTGTCCTCTAAACCAAACAAATTCTAAACTCAAGGCTAAAATATCAGGCTAGCTTAGTAATCCACATAATATTTTCATTTTCCCTTCCTAACTGAATTTGTACATTGATCCATGTTACCGTTCCCCTGGCCGTTGTTATCAGCTGTTTCCCAAATGCCAAAGGTGTGTGATGCACTGTGACAGCACGCTGCTTTTCCAGTAGATGCATCCCTGTCACTGCCCAGGGACACCCTGTGCCTGCCCCCGCTCTCCCTCCCCCTCAGGATAACGAGGATTCTTCTCTAAAACTCACTGGGAACGTGGTCTGAAAGGTGAACTCCTGGGGACTGGCCTGGGCGAGTGCTGTGAGTGGATCCCCCATCCCTGGGAGTGTCCAAGGCCAGGGCTTGGGGCGCCCTGGGACAGTGGGACGTGTCCCTGCCCATGGCAGGGGCGGCACAGGATGGGCTCCAACCCAAACCATCCTGGGAGTCTCCGATCCTGCTTTGAGGGAGCATCCTGCCTGGCAGCGGCGGTGCAGGCAGAAAGAGAAGGCAATTCGAGGCGTTTTCTTCACCTCCTCCTGAGTGTTATTATTTTATTTTGCATGGCCTGGGGCTCAGCGGGCAGCAGGACGCCGTGCAGAGGAGTGGGCACAGGCAACCCCTCAGAGCTGTGGTTTCCTGCTCTCTCTGCCAGTTTTTTAGGGAGTTCTCTCAATAAAACCAGCCACCAGCTCCTCTGGGGCTGCTCCTGGGGACCCCAACACCCCTGACACGGCCAGGGCTGAGGGGACGGACAGAAATAACCTGGGGGGTTTCACTTTCGTTCTCACAGATGCTCGCAGGCAGTTTCACTTTGCAGAAATCCCTTCCTAAAGCAGCTCAAAGCCCCGGTGGGAGCTGCTGCAGCACTCGGGGAGGGGCAGGCAGAAGCCCCCGAGCCCCGCGGGTCCGGGAGCTGCCACGGGATTTGCTCTCATCAGGCCTCCAATTTTCTTGCCTCTATCTCAGCCCTTCGGGGGCTACAGGCAGAGCAGAGTTTTGGCAAGGAGAGCACGCTGTAAAGCTTTTATTTGCCTTTTGCAGTTGTTTCGGGTCCTGTTCCTTGTTAAGCAGTAATGGAAGAAGTCAAACACTGACCTTTCGTGTAAGCACCAAAGAGCCCTTTGGGGCACTGTAACAACCTCGGAGGACTCCTGTAGTTCTTCACAAGTCTGTGTAAAAGTTACTGCTCGTCATCTGCTTTTTCCTTCCTCTCTGAGGATGACTGAGTTATTTTAAATTAGCATTTCTCGCTTTATTAGTCAATATTTCTCAGTCCCATCCGTTCATTTGGGGGCATTTTGTTACACTGCTCATTTAAGGTGCAGGTGTCCCTGCCCATGGCAGGGGCTTGGATCAAAAATCACCTTTACCGGCCCTCCCAGCCCAAACCTGTGCGGGATTCTCTAATTCTCCAAACATTTTGGAGAGCTTTCCCGAGGAGAAAAGCACGCTGTGAGCACTCAGAGTGCCCTGAGGATGCAGGTCCATGGCAGGGATGCCAACACACCACAAGGCCCTGGGCGATGT
Organism: Chamaea fasciata; assembly: GCF_029207755.1. Lineage (NCBI taxonomy): Eukaryota > Metazoa > Chordata > Aves > Passeriformes > Sylviidae > Chamaea > Chamaea fasciata. Next base: position 887,107 of record NW_027094100.1, read on the forward strand.
CAGAGCCTCTCTTGCAGACGAATGGCGCAGCGAGGCTCAGTACTGGACTGCTCAGAGCACCCAGGGAGCTCCAGCTCCTGAGAGACGTGAGAAACCTTTGTAATAATTCCCAGCGAGTGCTGAGCCTGGAGTTCTCTTCATCTCTGCTAAACCCTATAAATCATCCCAGCTGCAGGACTTCTGCCATCACACAGCCCCTTGGGCTGTGGCGGCAGGGGTGCGGCTGCCGCTTACCTGCAAATTAACCAGCAGCTCCACACCATACCTGAAAAACCAGAGAAGACTTGTTTCACAGGAGAAACGATATTTATTTTTTTTTTTTAGGAAGTTTTGCGTTGATACAGGAGAGCCCAAACCTTCATTAGTGCCTCTAAGACAATTAACCTCGCTCGTGCTCTCTTGGGGAGAAGTTTGCAAACTGAGGAGTTCAAGTGCTGTGAGTGAGTCTGGTTCCTCCCGGCTGCTGCAGCTGAGGGTTTCTGTCTGCAGGGTGAGTCAGGCTCTTGTTCCTCCCAGCAGGAACCTCTGATTTCTTTGTGCTGACACCCACAGCAGAACTGGGCCCTCATCTGTCTTTGCTGGGGTTTTAATAAAAAGGTCAGGCTCGTTCTCTGCTTTCTCACCCCTTCCAGACAGCTTTCATGTCAGACAAATTGAGCTGCCCAGGCAGAGAGAGAGGATCCTTTAAAGGGTCAGAAAGTGGTTAAAATGTAGAAGCAAAAGGTAGGAAGGGACAGATCATTTCACAGCTAAGTGGAGTCCCACAGAGATCTCTGCCATTCCAAATACTCATAAATGACTTGGAGAAGGAGAGGAGGTGGCAGGAGGTGGCAGGAAGTGACAAAGTTGTCTGCTGGAAATACATCATTCAAAGCAATAAACCCAACATTTAACTGCAAAGAGCTGCAGAAGAACCTGACCAGTGCCTGACCTGAGAGAGAGCAGGTGCTCAAATGCCAGGCTGGATTTATAATGCACAGAAGATTATCATGCACACAAGGGAAAGCAAGAAAAACAAATGAGCGTGTGCCATGGCGAGCTGTAAATTAGGTATTGCCACTGGAGATACAGAGTCCTTCTGAAACAAACCCCTCAGTGGCTGTCAGAAAAATCAGCTGGAATCTTCAGAGTGATGCAGGAAGGGAGAGAAAAGAGCTTTGTGTGACCATGCCTTGTGTACCGTGTGTACTTCTGGTCACCCCTCTCAGCAAGTGTGTCCTGGAATGAAAAGGTGTAGAGAAGATCAAGGAACAGGATTAGAGCAAAACAGCAGCTTTGGAGAGCACACAGTCCTGCTTGGTTCCGTGGTGCTGGAGCCAGGGCTGAGGCTGCTGTCACTGTGCCTCTGCCCCTGTGACACCGGGTGTGACATGGGACACACGGCCCCGCTGCCCCCGTGTCCTGGGGACACTGGAACCCAGCCCCGGCACGGGCTGCAGGGGACAGCAGGAGCTGCAGGGGACAACGGGGGCTGCAGGGGACAACGGGGCTGCAGGGGACAACGGGGGCTGCAGGGGACAACGGGGGCTGCAGGGGACAACGGGGGCTGCAGGGGACTGCAGGAGCTGCAAGGGACAACAGGGGCTGCAGGGGACAACAGGAGCTGCAAGGGGCAACAGGGGCTGCAGGGGACAACAGGAGCTGCAAGGGGCAACAGGGGCTGCAGGGGACAACAGGAGCTGCAAGGGGCAACAGGGGCTGCAGGGGACAACAGGAGCTGCAAGGGGCTGGCTCCAAGCTATTGCTGAACAAAAACCGGGAGAGGCCCTGCTCCTGGAAATATTTTAAGTGAGGCTGTTTCTGACAGAGCTGCTGCTCATTTACACTCAAGTGTTTCAGAGCCACTGACAAATCTGGGTTTCAATGCTGCTGGCAATGCAGAAACTCTCAGGTGGTAAAATAACCACCTGTTCTGGAGAGCTTTATGTTACCAGAATGTTTAGGCTGTCTCTAAACTCATCTTTAAATAAGATAAGACAATATGATTGTCTTTTTATTTGTTTTCTCTTTTCAGCACCAATTTTGGTGATGTCAGTCTGATGCCAAGCACAATCCCAAAGAGAAAATGCCTTGGTAACTCTTCTGGGGTTTTTTATAAGATCTCCCGACTAAATCACAGAAAAAGCCTGTTTGAAAGAGCAGTCCTTTGAAAGTTATATCCACATAAATACTGGAACAACAAAACACAGGGAGTAAAGAGGATGGAGCCCAAAGGATAAGGACAATTAAGCACTTTTTGCATAAGAAATTAAAAGATCAAGACCTTGCATCAAATTAATTTCTACTGTATTCCCTTCTTGTCTCCAGAAAAAAACTTTTAATTTTTATGTCCCGGCTCCTTACTTAACTCCCTTTGAATTCTCCAATTTTGGGTGTGTGATATTTAGGAAAAGGTTAAAAAATCCTTTCTTCTTATGGTGCTCATACTGCAAGTCCAAGAACCCTTCCCCTTGGCCCCTGGGATTGCCTCAGGCTCTAATTTAGGACCCGTCCAGGGCACTAAACATGTCAGAGTTTGGAATTATGGTTTCAGTTTGAAGAGGTACCAGATCTCTCGCTGTAAAGGCAGATGTTTTAAAAGGCACGTGGCATTCCATAAAACACGCTTTTAGTGGCAACATTTTCGTTTTGTTCATACCTTTACTCGCATATTTCACTCCTGAGTCCGAGCTGAAAACTCTGCCAGTGTCACAGCTGAATTTGTTTCATTAGAGAGCCCAGCTGCACATAACTCTGCTTTATTGCTGACAAGCCCTGGATTTATCGAGCGTGCTTTGAAATCACCAGCATGGGGAAGCAGGACTTGCTTTAACACAGAAATAGGTGTGAGCCTGTTGTGTGCTGCACTCCTGCATTGGATCTGCCGTGGTGGAGCCAGGTGGGAATGCAGCTCCAGAGTCCCTGGGAATGCACAGCTGTGCCCACTCTGGTTCCAGCACGCTGCTGCAGCACTGCCTTGGCACTGCGGTTCATTTGCCCCTTTGCAGCAGCAGCAGCAGCAGCACCACAACATTCCAGAGCAAACAAAGGAACTCCCAACACTGCTCTGCATCATTTCCACCTGCCTGGCTCCTTGCACACGGCAACTCATGGAGCTGGCCCAGGAACTGCTGAGCCAGGTCAGGCCTCCACCGACTCACCTGTCCAGGTAAGTTCTCCCTGGCCCCAAGGACAGCTGAGCCAAGGTGACCCCAAGAGGTCCCAGGCTGCCATCGGGTCTCAGGGACCCTACAACCCTCCTGCCCATGGAGGGGCTGCCTTGGCAATGCCACAGAGCCCAGACTAAAATCTCTGTGCCACTGGCTACTGGATTTCAGCAGGCATCGTGCTGCAGGAAAAGATACGGCTGCAATCAGAGGTGGTTCTCTTCTTGCAGGCATCCTGTAATTAGCTCGAGTTTTCTTTTTTCATACAGAGGTCTTGATGCATAAACCAAAGGTTTCCTCTTCCTTGCATGTTGTTGCCAGATGTTTCTGCAAAGCTTCAAAACAACAAAGTTGTTTGTGTGTACTTGCACATGACTTCACCCCATGCCTGTCACAAAGTGCTCCTCCTCCTCGTCAATTAACCCAATTAATTCCTCTCCCTTCCCCCCCTCCACTTCTGACCACTGCATTTCACTGTCTGTCTGTCCCAGCACCTTGGAGTTTCAGCCCTTTGTCACAGATCCCACAGGAACGGGCTGAGCTTCAAGGTCCCTTCCAACCCAGGCCATTGGATCCTTTAAGGGAAGGAACAAAGGGATTCAGGGTGAAGCAGATCAATACATGCAAAGAGGAAGGAGCTGGAAAGGAGAATGGCACAGAGGAAGAACTACAGAGTGCTTCATGTAGAAGTGAAGGACCTGGTGGGAAATCAAAGCACAAAACAGATGAAAACAGACAAGGGCGATGATGGGAAATACAGGAAAAAAACATGGTAAAAATAGAAAAAATACCAGGAGTCATTACTGCGAGGAGGAGGTAGGAGGGCATGGCCCAGCTCTCTGTGCCTCAGCCCGTGTCTGACCACAGCTAATGGCAAAAGCACACTTGGAGTGAGCTCAGAGCCAGGAGCCTCCCCTGACAAACATGTGGGGGGTGCTGTGCTGTCCTGCTGGTAAAGCAGCAGCTCCTGAGCTGTGGGAGCCACAGCTGGGGAACATCCTTATCCCATCCTGGCTTCCCTGCAAAGCTATTGACAGGCTGCAGGCACTGCCGGGGGGACTTGGATGTATGTTCAAGAATTAAACAGAATTACCCTCAAACTGATAGGAAACAAAACGCAGCTCCTTACAAGGCAGCCAAGATCTTAAAAGCTTTGGCCTTGGGAAGAGCCTTAGACGCTGGGCATGTCACTGCCCTCTTGGGAGGGAGCAGATTGCAGAGGGAGGAGCAGTTCTTCCTATAAAACTCTGCCTTACATGAGCTGTCTGAGGCACAGCTACACAACTGGCATTTCACAAGAAAAGGCAACACAACCCTTGCTTTTGGAAGTACTTCCAAGTAGGCTTAAGGACTTAAGGAGTTGTTATGTGTGGGCTCCACGGAGCTTTTATTCCATGAGTGCAATCTCTGATCTTTGCCCGTGTGACTCCACGCCGAGATGCTTCCTGTGCCCCAGGTTCTGCACCCTCCCTTCAGTCAGATGTGACAGGATCTGCTCATCTCCAGGTGCCCCCATTGTCCGTGCTGACGCCAGGCAGATTTATGTCAGCATCTGGCAGCCGCAGGAGTTCCTTTCGGTGCCTCAGATGTTCTTTCTGACCTTTGGAACGCTCTGCACAAAGCTCAAAGTGGCTCCTGCTCCCACGAATTGCCCGATCTCCTCAATGAGAGCCATAATTATGCTTTAATGATTTAATAATATTCTCCACTTCTATATTTTAAACTCTATATTTAGTGTTTGTTAAGGTCAAGGCTCGTTATCTCTGCAGTATTCTTACACTGAGGAGTAGGAATGTGCAGCCATTTACAGATTTTTGAAATCTGGAGTATGACAGTTGGCACCTCTCTCTCTGTGGCTCCCCAAAATTCCTGGGGCTCTGAACCAGACCTGCACTTACCTGGAAAAAAAATCACAAGTTCATTAAAGCCCAACTTACTTCATGCCTCTGTGTAAACCAGCAAAGATGAGTTGTGTTTGACTCTGACCATCGTCACACAACACATTTGAAGTTGTTCTGCATTGGGAGCACATTAATGTTGTAAAAGAGCCGGAACACGCAACTTATCAACTTCTACATCACATTTATTTTTATAGAGTAGGAGTGTCCTGGGGAAGACTTCTGTCTGAAGGAGGACGAGGGGAGGTGGTTTGTTGGCCTGTTCAGCCGCAGAGGACAGCTGTGTGAGCAAGGTTTGTGCAGCACCGGGGGAGCCTCGGGCACAGGAGCATCCCCGGACACTGCCCGCGGGAGGCTCCGGCTGCCCCCGGCCGAGGAGCACCCGGGGAAGGACGAATCTGTAACAGCTTTATAGAGAGAGGCAGAAAACATCCGACATTTTAAACCTGCTCCGTTCAACAGAAAACCTTTTACAGGGAACAGTTTTCAGGGACACAATCCGGTGCAGACCCGGAGCGGCCGCAGTGCCGGGCTGAGCTGCGGGGACAGACCGGGAGTGTCCCCAAAGGAGCTGGCACTGAGCGCTGCAGCCAGCACCGGGGAGATAGAGCCCCGGGGAGAGGGCACCGAGGGGATACAGCCCTGGGGAGAGGGAACCGAGGGGATACAGCCCCGGGGAGAGGGCACCGGGGAGATAGAGCCCCGGGGAGAGGGCACCGGGGAGATAGAGCCCCGGGGAGAGGGCACCGAGGGGATAGAGCCCCGGGGAGAGGGCACCGAGGGGATAGAGCCCCGGGGAGAGGGCACCGGGGAGATAGAGCCCCGGGGAGAGGGCACCGGGGAGATACAGCCCCAGGGAGAGGGCACCGGGGAGATAGAGCCCCGGGGAGAGGGCACCGAGGGGATAGAGCCCCGGGGAGAGGGCACCGGGGAGATAGAGCCCCGGGGAGAGGGCACCGGGGAGATAGAGCCCCGGGGAGAGGGCACCGAGGGGATACAGCCCTGGGGAGAGGGAACCGAGGGGATACAGCCCCGGGGAGAGGGCACCGAGGGGATACAGCCCCGGGGAGAGGGAACCGAGGGGATACAGCCCCGGGGAGAGGGCACCGAGGGGATACAGCCCCGGGGAGAGGGCACCGAGGGGATACAGCCCCGGGGAGAGGGCACCGGGGAGATAGAGCCCCGGGGAGAGGGCACCGAGGGGATAGAGCCCCGGGGAGAGGGCACCGGGGAGATAGAGCCCCGGGGAGAGGGCACCGGGGAGATAGAGCCCCGGGGAGAGGGCACCGAGGGGATAGAGCCCCGGGGAGAGGGCACCGAGGGGATAGAGCCCCGGGGAGAGGGCACCGGGGAGATACAGCCCCAGGGAGAGGGCACCGGGGAGATAGAGCCCCGGGGAGAGGGCACCGAGGGGATACAGCCCTGGGGAGAGGGAACCGAGGGGATACAGCCCCGGGGAGAGGGCACCGGGGAGATAGAGCCCCGGTGAGAGGGAACCGGGGAGATACAGCCCCGGGGAGAGGGCACCGAGGAGATAGAGCCCCGGGGAGATAGAGCCCCGGGGAGAGGGCACCGAGGGGATACAGCCCTGGGGAGAGGGCACCGAGGGGATACAGCCCTGGGGAGAGGGAACCGAGGGGATACAGCCCCGGGGAGAGGGCACCGGGGAGATAGAGCCCCGGGGAGAGGGCACCGAGGGGATACAGCCCTGGGGAGAGGGAACCGAGGGGATACAGCCCTGGGGAGAGGGAACCGAGGGGATACAGCCCTGGGGAGAGGGCACCGGGGAGATAGAGCCCCGGGGAGAGGGCACCGGGGAGATAGAGCCCCGGGGAGAGGGCACCGAAAGGACCCTAAAAGTCACCTCATTCCCACCCCTGCCGTGGACAGGGACACCTTTCCCTGTCCCAGGCTGCTCCAAGCCCCAGTGTCCAGCCTGGCCTTGGACACTGCCAGGGGCAGCCACAGCAACTCTGGGCACCCTGTGCCAGGGCCTGCCCGCCCTCCCAGGGTACAGTAAAATCCTGTGTAATAATCTAAAATTGGGTTCTTTCGGATCAAAGATGACGTTAAGGTAAAGAATTATTCATTAGGGAAGGAGTGCCTAGCCATTACTGCACAAACCCGGCTGTAATTAAGCATCTGAACGGGTGTTTATAAACAGATGTTCTCAACTAAATGTCTTAGAAATAAACAGCTTTGTTATTCCAGTCTCCCCAAACTACAGAAGGAGCTTACAGCTCTCCTCCAGGCTGAGATTCTCCCACGTGTACCCTAATATTTGAGTTCCCCAAATTGCAGGGGTAAGAAGGGTTCCCAAATGCAAGACAGTTTCTGCAACAGGACATTCACAGAGCAATAGTGTAAATTTTCCAGGTGTAGTCCCAGCAGCAATTTTGGATTTCACGCTTTGAGAGACATTGTTGTCTTTATTTTCTACATTTATTGTCCTGTTGCAGGACCTCTGCAACAGCCCTGAACTGGTGACACAGGTTTCACAGTCTCTGTGAACACTCTGACTTCTGCTATTCCGGTTCCCTCACATGGGAAGAAGAGTTTCCTGAGAACTGTAAATCCATTGCATCATGCAAAACGCACCACAAGACAGTTTTGAGGGCTGCTTTAAACACATCTTTCAAAAATGGGGAAGAGCTACAATTTTTAGAACCATTTTTTTATAACTTGTGGGGGAAAAAAAAGTAATGTTAATGTAACATCGTGTGCATGTGTTTTGCATTTTAAAAGTAAAATAACAGCTTCCAAAAGTCAATGTGGCCAGAAAAAAACTTAAAAAAAAAAAAAACTTAAAAAAAAGGGCATATAATTGTGCTGTAAAATCTCATCTTGTCCAACCCTTTGCCAAGGCAGGGTCACCTGGAGGTGACACAGGAATGTGTCCAGGTGGGTTTGGGATGTTTCCAGAGAAGGAAACTCCAGCTCCTTCCTGGGCAGCTGTTCCAGTGCCTGCCACCCTCCAAGGAAAGAAGTTCTTCTTTGTGTTGAGGTGGAACTCGCTGTGTTTGAGTTTATTGCTCCTTGTCCTGTTTCTGGCGCCACTGAACAGGGTCTGGCACCGTGCTCTGCCAGCCCTGGGAGATGTTTGTGTGAATTGATGGGATCCCCTCTCAGTCTTCTCCAGACTAACCCAGCCCAGCTCCTATAGTCCCTATTCCATCAGAAGGATACTCCAGACCCCTCAACATCTTCATGGCCTCCTCTGGACCCTCTCCAGTAGCTCCTTGTCTCGCCCACAGAGCAGAGCCCAGAACTGGACACGGGCTCCAGCTGTGCCTTGCCAGGGCTGAGCAGGAGCATCTCCCCTGTCCTGTCCTGCCCTGTCCACTCTGCTCTGCCCGGCCCTGCTCTGCCCGTTCTGCCCTGTCTACTCTGTCCTACCCTGTCCACTCTGCCCGTTCTGCCCTGTCCACTCTGCTCTATCCTGCCGTGCTCTGCCTTGTCCTGTCTGCTCTGCCCGTTCTGCCCTGTCCACTATGCCCAGCTGTGCCCAGCTGTGCCCTGCCCTGTCCAGCTGTCCTGCCCTGTCCAGCTGTCCTGCCCTGTCCAGCTATCCTGCCCTGTCCGCTCTGCCCAGCCCTGCCCGCTGCGGGCCCGGGCCCGGCTGCACTTTCCCGGCTCGGCCAACAGGTCGCACCGTTCCCCCTGGGCTGGGGCCGGCCCCGGGGCCGGGCGGCGGCGGGGCCGGAGCCGGGCTGGGCACGGCCGAGCCGAGCCGAGGCGATCCGGGGCGCGGAGCAGCTCCGGCCGCGGCCGCCCCTCGCCGAGCCGGCCGTCTCCACTCCCTCTCACGTCGGGGAGGCGGAGGGAGGGAGGGAGCGAGGGAGGGGAAGGGGAGGCGCGGCCGCCGCCGTCCTCCATTTTGTGGCGGGGGCAGAACCGCCGAGCGCGGCGCTGCCCGGCGGAGGGACGGGGCGGGGAGCGCGGAAGAGAGGAGGGAGGGGGGCCGAGATCCGCGGAGGCAATTAGCGCTAATTAACGGAGGGGGCGCCGCGGCGGCGGGCGGGGACGGGCCGGGGTCTGGGGCCCGCGGGAGGAGCGGCGGCAGCGGCCGGAGCGGCACCGGCGGAGCGGCAGCGGGGGGAGCGGTGCAGCCGCCGCCGCGGCCCCCGAGGGGCGGCTGTGTACCCCCCCCCGCCGGCTGCCGCCCCCGCCGCGGGCCGCCATGGCCGTGGGCGGCTGAAGGAGCCCCAGCGCCCTCCCCCGGACGAGGTAAGGCCGGCGGGGGTCCCGCGGGGGCTGCGCTTCCCCCGGGAACTTGGCGGGGAGGGCGGCGGCGGTCCCCGCAGGAACGCCCGGGGCGGGGGGAGGGGAGCCGAGCCGAGCCGAGCCGAGCCGAGCCGCCCCCGGAGGAGCCCGGGCCGGGCCGGCGGCGGGAGCGGCGGCGGGGCCGCCCCGGCGGGGCGCGGGGAGCCCCGGGCCGGGCCCCGCTGTCGGTGTCCCGCGGGAGCGGGGGGCGCGGGCGGGGAGCGCGGCCGAGCCCCGCGCCGGGCTGGTTCTGCACGAGTGGGTGTGCCGGCAGACGGCTCAACAGGTCCCGACACATTTCTCTGAAAACTGTACTTTGCAAAGGCGATTTTATTGCAAGCCGGCGGTTTTAAGTATTCGCAGCGTTTTCCGCCCTTGGGCAGACTCTCTCGCAGCTGATTTTTGACACGTTTCCTACGCTGGATGATTCGCTGCCTTGTGGGTTTTTTGTTGTTTTTTTTTTTTTTTTTGGGGCGTTGGGGGAATTGTCAAATGAAATAAGTACCTTTTCCCTCCCCTTCATGTTAGAAAGGAGGAAGGCAGCGCTGGAGGTAGATAGTTGTGTTTTTTCCGGTCGCTGTTGGGTGTCCACCTTAAGCAGCGCGGCGGTTCGGGGCTGCCCCGCTCCCGGTGCGGGCCGTGGGCCGGGCTGCGGCTCCCTGGAGGCGGCCCTGGGGCTCCGTTCCCCCGGGCAGCGCGGACGGGAGCCCCGAATGCCCTCGGAGGGGCTGCCCGAGGCTCCTGGCGGCTGAGCCGCTCCCGCCCGGGACGGGCTGGCCCGGGCCACCTTAAGGTTTTTTACACGTGGGGCCTTTGAGTCGCTCGCAGCCTTAACTCTGCACACAGAAATAGCGGCGGGGCCGCCAGCGCCGGGCTGTGCCCGTGTCCCGGTGCCCGTGTCCCCGTGTCCCCGTGTCCCGGTGCGGAGCGCACGGGCCGGCAGTGGGGCTCTGCCCCCCGGGCTGCGGCACTGCCCGGGGAAAGGCCGGACGCCGTGTCGGAAGTTTGCCGAAGAATTTTACGGTGTTTTCTCCAAATATTTATGCTCCCCGCCGAAAAAGAAAAAGGCATGTAGCGAATACAAACATCTGAAACTTACGAGGTTTGTTTTCGGCGTCGGGTGTTGTTTGCAGAGTAGCCGTGGACGGGTAGAGTGCTGGGAGCTAGTAGAAATCCCGCTTTGTTTGTAGCTAGATTTTTATTTATAAACTTGAGATGTGTCTAAAGAGTTCCGCGGGGTTCGCTGCGAGGTGGGTGGGTTGGATTTTAAGGCTGATCTCGTGCAAAGGTGGCGAACGCTGGCTTGTGTTTTGTGGCAGGGAGGTCGAGTCCTGGGGAATGCCAAACCACGGGAGCTCCGGACCTGCTCTGCAAGGGGAGAGCTGCCTGGGAAAGGTGCCAAATGTCCTTTTCCCCTGCTCAAGGTGTAGCTAAATAGCAGGGAAATTTACCTGGCAGAATTTGTAAACCGGGTCCTTTAGCAATTCTTGCAGTTCCTTAGTGCGGGCATGGGTGACAGAGCTGGAGAGTGCGTGCAGAGATGTCATGTGCTGTAGCTTGGGTTGTGTGCTGGCAGACTTTACCCCTTCATCCACGTTTAGCAAAGCTTTGAAATACACACAGTTCCTCCTCGCTAGGCAGAGAACAAAAACCAAAACCCCCTGAAAACAAGCGCAGTGCGTTTGGGAGACGTGGCACGTGTCAGCCCAGAGCGTGGCGTGCCGTGCCTTCGCTCTCAGAGCAGCTGAGCCGGCTTCGCCAGGCGAAGCATTTAGACTTTTTATTTTAAAGCTGTTATCAATGTGCCCTTGCCGTGCTGACTTTGACTGCTTCTCATCTTTTTGCAGTTAATGGTAAAGTAATGGATTCCAAAGAATTGCTTAACCCGTCGGATCAAGACGAAACCAGGAAAAATGCACTCATCAGTACCAAAGGAGGGATCGTGATGGACTTCCATCCACCCTTCAGGGGTGGAGCTACTGTCCAGGCCCCTGTGTCTACATCCCCTCTCCCTGCATCTTGTCAGGCAGATTCCAGTCAGCAACCTGCTTTGGCTGACTTTCCAAAAGGATTAGGAAACAATGTGCCTCAGCCAGACCTTTCCAAGGCAGTGTCGCTCTCGATGGGACTGTACATGGGTGAAACAGACGCAAAAGTGATGGGAAACGACCTTGGATTTTCGCACCAGGGCCAAATCGGCATCTCTTCTGGAGAAACGGACTTCAGGCTCCTGGAGGAAAGCATTGCGAGCTTGAACAAGTCCTCGAGCCTGGCCGAGGACGCCAAGGGAACCGCGTCTTCTGAGGTGCCGCTCGAGCCGGATTTCCCGGGCATGGCCGGGCGCAGCGTCCCCGCCGAGTCGGGGGCCGCAGTCCAGAGCCAGGTGGGCTCGAATGGCGGCAACTTGAAGTTGTTCTCCGAAGACCAAAGCACCCTGGATATCCTCCAGGATTTGGAACTGCCGCCGGTGTCGCCGGGCAAGGAGCCCAACGGGAGCCCGTGGCGGCTGGACCCGTTGCTGGACGAGGGTGGCTTGCTCTCCCCCATATCCGCGGACGACGCCTTTCTCCTGGAAGGAAGTCTCGGCGAAGACTGCAAGCCTCCCCTTTTATCTGACACTAAACCTAAAATTAATGACCGCGGTGACCTTTTACCCAGTTCCAAAATGCCAATGCCTCAAGTGAAAACAGAGAAGGAAGACTTCATTGAACTGTGTACTCCCGGCATCAAGCAGGAAAACATGGGCCCGCTCTACTGCCAGGCCAACTTCTCCGGGTCGAACCTGCTGGGTACGAAAGTCTCGGCCATCTCCATCCACGGAGTCAGCACCTCTGGGGGACAGATGTACCACTATGATTTAAATACCGCGTCTCTCTCTCAGCAGCAGGATCAGAAACCAATTTTTAATATCATTCCATCTCTTCCTGCCGGGTCAGAAAATTGGAATAGGTGCCAGGGATCGGGGGACGAGGCACTGGCTCCGCTGGGAACGCTCAACCTCTCTGGCAGACCTGCTTTCTCTAATGGCTATTCAAGGTAATTAGTTTTTGTTGCTCTTGATTAAAACGCTGCGAGTGTGTTTAGCACAACTCCATGCGTGCTGGTTTGTTGCTCGGGCTTTTTTTTTTTCCCTTTTCTTTCCCGTTTTCCATTTGGTCTGTGTGGCTGATTAGACATCACTGGGGAATGTTTATCCCACAGTACAACAGCAGCTTTAAGCAACTACTCAATTACTGGTATTAAAGGGAAGAAAAGTGGAGGGGAGCTGGCATGCTGTAAAAAGTAAATAAATAAATAAAAATAAAACTTCCAGGGTACAGCCTGGAGGGAAAATGGAGCATGCGGTGGCAGGATCCATACACAGGCAGTATGGAAGGAAGTATTTAAGTGTATAGAAAAGCTCCTTCGTTCCCAGGGGTTAGAGGATCAATCACTGTGGGCTTTTTTTCCCTTCCTAGCATTACTTAAATGTTATGCACAAAAATAACTTGGTTGCTGGGTAAATTTCTAGCATTACATTTAAGCTGAACTGGAGTTTTTGCTGTGCTCGGTATCGCATTTACCTTACATGGACAAGAGGATTCCGAGTGGGAAATACTCAGCAGCTTGTTCAATAACTGCCTTTGAAGAGATAAGGGTATCTGCAGTCGGACTTCAACACACCTGGAATTTAACTCCTGAGGAGAAGGGCCGGAGGGCTGCCGGGAGGGGGGTGTGGGGAGCTGGTTCCTACCTGTGGCCAGTGGTGGTTGTGTTTCCTGGAGTAATGCAGGGGTGCGGCTGCTGCAGGAGGAGCAGCGGCCGGGGCAGCTCAGGGGCAGCCGGGCTGTGCTGCGGGAACACGGGAACAGTTCCCATTCCAGGGGAACACCCCGTTGTGTCTCCCCCAGCCGCTCCGTGTTCAACAACTCCTTGCACGAGCAGCGTGTGGCCTCCACGGAGGGAGGGGGATTTTGTGAAATCGGTTAGAAAACGGCCCTGCAAGTGCCTCTACAGAATCCCGGTGTTTGTAGGCTTTTGGTGAAGGATCTGCTTGAGCATTCTGGGTTTTATTGCTCTGCTGACACTTGGATCCCCAGGGTGTTCCCGCCGGTCCCGGGGCTCTCCCTGCGCGATACTTGCTCCATTTTCCCATGGCTGGAATGAAGTGTGTGAGGATTTCTTCTTTGTTTCTTTGTTTCAGGAAGACAACTTTTAGCTTGCTTTCATTCTCAATTTCCTTCACAGATTTTGATTCCTGTTGTAAATGTTTTTGGGTTTTGTTTTTTTGTTTTTTCTTTGTAGTGTTTAAAGCAATTTGTAATGTAAGAGGTCCAGAAAAGAAAATCTAAATCTGTGGCCAGATTCCACCTTGATACGTGAATATTGAGCATGTCTTACCATTTATTTCGACAGAGTAGAAATGCTTCGTGCTAATCTTTTGCATAATTAGTTTAATTCCATGTTGTGTTCAGTTTGTTTCGTGGGGATTTTTTGGGGAGTTTATTTCCTCCGCGCTCACTGTATCTTTAATGATAATCATATACTCTGCGTCAAAGCAAGAAGTGCTTCTGCATCGGGGAGGAGGATTTCAGGGACAGCTGAAATAAGCAGATTCCCCCGAGATAATGGAAATGTCACTGTGGAGGATGGTCCCGAGGAGGTGCAGCCCGGGCTGTGTGTGCGGGCAGAGCCCCGCGCTCTCGGGGTGGGTAACGCGGGGATGTCCGCCCGGCTCCGGGGAGTTCAGACACCGCCTTTGTGTGTCCTGTGTGTGGTCCCGGAGGGATGGGGAGCTCCTCTGTGCCAGAGCTGCTCCTGGAGGGAGCGGGAGAGCAGGGGGAGATGTCCTGGTGCTGTCTGGAGCAGTTTGGGACAGCACAGGGAACATCCCGGAGCATCCCGGCCCCAGCTGCCTGCTCCAGTGCCCGGGGTTATCCACCCTGGGCCTGCAGCACTGACGGTCTTGCTTCCTGCAAGGTCATCTTATGTTTTATTGCTTCCTTTTTGCCGTAAGATAATGGATTTATTTTTTTTTCTTTATGGAATGTGTAAAGAATTTCGAGGTGGCTCCTAGTTGGGCTTTGCATACAAACGCGTTATTCGCAGCTTTGTGGAAGCTGTTCTTACTTCCCAAGGATTTTTATATACTTCAGCTACAAAGTCCAGTTCTAAAAACAGCATTGTTTGGGTTTGCTTTATTATTTCTATTCCATAACATTCAGGCATTTCCATCTTCCTTTTTCAGTGTTTGAGGTATTAATGAGCCCTGGGTTTGAAGCAGGAATTTTCTTCTTGAGCCTTGCCAGAAATATTTGGTCTAAACTGGGTTAGTTTAAGGTGATGTATTGTGGATTTGTTTGTTTTTCTTGTAGAAGACTTAACAAAATTGGCATTTGTTTTAGAAACAAAGGAAGGACTCTCTTGCCAGGTTCCCGTGGTTGTTGTTTTTTTTTTTTAGGTAGTGAATGTGAGAGGTGGAGGCTGGGATTTTGAGAAGCTTCAGGTTCCAGGAGGAAACACATCTTGGTGTTTGTAGAATTATTTGCCTACTAATAACTTACTAATTGTAGACTGAACATAGGGGGAGAAAAGCTGCAGTTCAGCCCTGGTGTTCAGGTTGTATTTAAACAACCTGTTTAATGGGAAACCTGGAATGTCCCTTTCTATCCACTCAGGCTGGAATTGATGTCATGCCATTTCTGAGTGGTTTTGCTCCTCCAGGTAGCCCAGCGTGCTGGGCTTTAATGAGACGAGTGATAATCAGGCCCGAGAAAACCAATCAATTGCAGTGAGCTGCGGGAGGGATCCAGAAGTTAACAGGCAGAACGCAAACTTCGGGAGTTTGATTAGTGGGAATGGATTGGCAATAATCAATAAGCTGCTGGTGGTGGAAGAGGCAGCTGGTGCTTGTGCTGAGCTGCTGAAACGCTGAGCTGCAGCTCCTCAAAGCCCAGATCCTGAGCAGCAGGGATCCTTTGTCTGGGATGGCTCCGGGATCTCCCCTCTGAGTGCAGTGAATGAAGAAGGCGGACAGAATAAAGCGAGGAAAAAGTAAACTAGCAGGCATTTTACCTTAGATTGTCCTTAATGGCAGTGAGACAGCAGCTGGAAGAGGAGCAAATCGCGCTGCAGTGCCTCGAGGAGTTGGAGGGTTTGCTGGCTGTCTCCAGTGGGATGTTCCTGTGATTTATTACACAAACCCAGGGAAAACCGCTCCATTTCAAGGAAATGGCTTTAGCAACGCACACTCGTGGGGCTCTCGCATGGTATACACATTAAATCCTTTGCTCAACTCCTGTTGCTCCGACTTCCTGGAGATGTGGCTTGTCGTGGGGGGAGCGAAGGGTGCCGAGAACCAGCCCAGCAGTGCAGGGTTTGCTCCTCCAGCCAGAATTCACAGAAACTGGGCCCCACTGGCGCTGGTCGGGCTTCTCTTATTACAATTGAAATCATTCCTAGTACTTAAGCTTGTGGGGGATAAGGATCATTAAGGAAGTTTAAGAAAGGGCAAGAGCTGAGAGAAGCCATTAAAGAGGAGGAGAAGTCTGGAAGGAGGAAAAGTTTCGCTGGGTCGGTCGCAGTCCAAAGCCTTGCTGCCAAAAGTTCCCCTCCTGCCCTTAACTCTTTCCCTGGGGTTCTTCTTGTGCTCAGGTGCTGTGTGAGAAGGAAGGGGGAGGAAAAAAAAGGGCTTGTTTGCCAGCGGTGGTAAAGGTCAGTTGTCCGTTTGTCTTCCCGCTTTGTTTCCCTCGGCTGCCGGCCAAGGCCGGTGGCTTGGCAGGGCTGGAGGCAGTGCTGTAAGTGCTGCCTGACTCAGCAGTGTCTAATGTATGGGCCATCCGCAATCGGGGCTTTTTTAATCGTCCTGTTTTGATATAAAACCCAGGCGTGGTCTTTGGAGTGCTCGGGGATCCAGTAGCCTGTGTTGTGATTTGTCGGCTTCGTGCAGTACCGTGCCTGGGGCTCTGACTCTGGGAGTACACGGCAAAGAAATCTGGTTGTTTTGGCAGAAAGGGATGAATCGGGAATGTCCTGCAGAATGTGCTCTAAGGCGCTGTGGAAAGGTAGCTGGATAAATGAGAGGTCATGCAAGATGGAATCCACTCTTCCCGGTTTTGGCTGGTCCTTCCATCAAGCTCATAGCCAAGGAGGTTGTTGGAAGTCCAGTCCAAATGGTTAACGTCTGCAAATTTATTTCTCCCTGCAATGATCTCTATTTCAAACTCCATTCTGGCTTCTAAAACAGCTTTATTTTGGTTGTCCATACCATTTTTAAAAAATTTATCTCCATGGTTAAGCCCCTTGTACTCTTCTGCTGCCAGTGAAGGAAGAGCTGTGGAATGAGTCCTTAAGGAATAAGTCCTACTCACGAATCTTCTCAGAAACGTGAAACACAGGTATTATCCAACTCCTACATTGTATATTTACCATGCTAAAGATTACTTCTACAGTGAGAGCAATTTGTCTTGGTGGAAGCAAATTTCCCTTCTCCCCTTGATTTTTGCCGCTCATTCTGGAAATGAACAAGTGGTGCATATTCTGCGGGTGTATGTAACTGCAAACTGGAATTTTTTCTGCGCTTTAAAAGGTTCCCAAGTCCTCCTGGGTCCGGTTTTATAGCCACTGCTGAGTGTGGTGGTAACTTTGCTCCTCCCAGAGCCGTTGCTTTGGGGTTCCATTCATTTTTGGGGTAGTTGAAGCTTGCCCGAGCTGCTGTCCCACCCCAGGGTGCTGCTGTAGTGTCACGTATGCATCCTGTGAATGGCCCCCATGGCATCAGTCTGGAGGAGAACAACATCCCAATCAAATCCTGTCTGCAGTCCACGTCACGAGCAGTGGGAAAAGCTTTGTAGAGCCGTAGTTACAATTACCTGGAGTTTGTGCTGTTGAAATAACTGTGCGGGCTGCCTCTGGTGTAGAGAAATGAGCGTGGAAGTGCCATTGTGGAGTGATCAGCTTGGAACTCAGGAGCACGGAACAAGTGTGTGTGCAGCAGGGTGGTTTCTGGGAAGGACACTTGCTTGTGCTGAGTGCTGTGTTCCGGCCCCAGGAGTTTGGGTTGAGCTCCCTTTGGTTTCCCAGCCTTTGTCTCCCAGAGTCTCAACTGTACACAGATTTTAATCTTATTTACTGAAGAATTAATGTGTGGCACCGTTGCATGTACAGGTTATTGTTCTCCTCCCGGGGATTTTCTGGCTGATTCGCTGCAGTGTGAGATCCATTGATAACCGTTTGTAACAGGCACTGGAGTGTGAGGTCCATTGATGCCCTTTTATAGCACAGCCTTTGCTTAAATAGCCGAGGCCCTCGCAGAGCAGACCAGGAGTTAATCCTGTTCTCAGAGCTGGGTTCTGGAAATACTGGTCGGATGCTGTCTGTGGATGGCCTCATCCCCCTGGGACAGGAGTGAACCAGTACAGCTGGAATAGATGACACACGCAGAAAAAAAGAATAATTTCATCTCATTGTCTTGGCTCTGACTCCAGAGCAGCTCTTTTGGGCTATCTGTGGGAAAAAAAGCAAACAGAGAAGCCACAGTTTCTCTGGCCATATGTGAGGGTGTGCCCATTGTGGGGTGTCAGCAGAGGACCTGCAGGGACTGAGCTCCATCCCTGGGTTGGAGCACTTGGTACCAGACATGAGGGGCAGCTGGAGGACTCTGGCCATGCAGCTCTTGCTGCCTGCGGGCAGGAGAACCAGCAGGTGTGGGGTGTCCCCATGGATAACCAGTAGCTGTGTCCCCAGAAGTGCAGGGCTGGGCTGGGAGGACAATTCAGCACAATTGCTGTGTCTCTCCTGGGGGTTTTCTTCCTTACCTCACCTTCCCTCCAAAGAAGATGTTGTGCCTGTGCCTCCCACGTCCTGGCCTGACTCAGCACCCACCAAGCTCTGCCGTGCTGTTTCCTGCTGGGATTCCATCCCTGGATGAAGCAGTGTCTCCCTGGGCTCAGGCCATGCCTGTGTTGTGTGAAATAGAGCTACAAAACACCCTGACAAAGGGTTTTCCTCCCCGTCCCGTGGCCTGTCCTGCCAGTTGTGTCACCTCTGTGTCCCAGAGGTGTCTGGCCGGGGCAGGAGGAGCAGCTGCAGCTCCTCTGGCTGGGGGAGCCAAGCCTGGAGCTGGGCTTTGGGCTGCAGGGGATGGAGATGAGGTCAGGTTTTCTCACCGCTCGTGTGTGCGAGGCCAGTCCAGGCTCCGGGACACGCTGTTACTTACCCAGGATATCATGTAGAGTTCTCTAATCCTGCTGCCTTAAATCAATAATCACCACAATTGTGTGGGTTTCTGGAGGAAATTGTGCTCTTCAGAAGTCTTCTTGACATGGCGTGTGGAGAATGTTTCTGTACCAGCCCACTGCCTTTTTAATCCAACCATTGAACCTCCAGATTCCAGCTCTACCTGTGGAGCTCCCAGCCCTTGCTAAATCCTGCTAGAAAATTACAATCCTGCTGCATTCTGGAGATTAATGTCCCACAGGCTGCTGATCCTTTGCTGTGGGAATGCAGTATCACACGCAACTTCCTCCTTTTGATCAAATATCTCGGGGTTTGTGAGATTGCAAAGGCAAAAGTACTGTTGGGGAAGGAATTCTAAAGTAATGATCATGTCTTTCCTGAATTCAGTTCGCTGCTACTGTAGTTTAGTAAAGAAAACGAGTTTCAGATTGGATTTTACAGTAATACATTCTTCATACTATTTGTAATATGTTTGTACAGTTACTGTGTGTCAGAAAACAGCTGGAGATCATCAAATTCCTGCACCACGGTCACACAAGATTTAATATGAAACTTGTGAGCAGCAGGGCGCCATTTACTCTTGTGTTGCTTTATTCAGATACTTCTCATTTCTCCTTGCTTTTATTTGTGTAGCTGAGCTTAAAGTTAGCAAGTATTGCTCAGGATGGGACTTTCCATAAAGAAATGAGGGCACAAGTGCGTAGTTTATCTCAAAATACTGCCTGGGAAACTCAGAAATGTGCTGTAGAGTCAAGGAGGAGCAAACCATGAGGTATCAGTGGAGTCTGTATTCAAGAAGCAAATAATGGAAGTGATTTCACAGCTCCCTGGCTTGGTTTGCATTTTCCCCAGAGACCTGGGAGAGGTCCTGTCATTGTCCTTCCCCAGAATATCCCTTGTGGTGAACGTCTGGGTGCAGCAGGGGCTTCAGGCTTCTCTTACTGGAACCTTTGCAGGCAGGGGTGATCTGGGGGTCTTTGGTGTGTGTTCCTGTCCCTGGATGCTGGAATGCCTGATCCAGTCCCTGGATGTTGGAATGCCTGATCCAGTCACTGGATGTTGGAATGCCTGATCCTGTCCCTGGATGTTGGAATGCCTGATCCTGTCCCTGGATGCTGGAATGCCTGATCCTGTCCCTGGATGTTGGAATGCCTGATCCAGTCCCTGGATGCTGGAATGCCTGTTCCTGCAGGCAGTTCTCAAGGAGAAGAGGGGCTGCAGGGTGGGTGACCTCCTTGTCACAAGTGCCTTGGCTGCTCTCACTGGTGGGAGGGAGGTGAGAACAGCATATCTGGGGTTAGAGATTCTAGGGAATTTTTAGAAAATGAGGTTTTGGTCTCGGATGAGAATCCCCTAGCCATACACAGCTCCTTTGCAGCTGTGTGAATTGGGTGTGACAGGGGAGGGCTTCCGTGGATCTCCTCCTTCCCAGCTGGGCATTGGGACGGGCAGGGCTGCCTGTGGTGTGCGTGCACCTGGCCTTGCTTTGGGCTCCAAAGCCTGTGTGGTGTCTCCTTGCCTTCCCCTGCCCTCGCAGCCTGCTTGGAGAGCACCACTCTGAGCCTTGGGGGTTCTCAGGGGTTTTTATTGCCGAGCTCCAGCAGATCCACTCTGCCCTGAGCCGGGAGCCTGGAATCCGTGACGGAAAAGAGCAGCTGATGGGGTTTATTTTTTGCTGTCACGGCTCAGAGAACCTGCTCCAAGGTGTGGTGGTGTGTGGGGATGTAGTGACGGGGTCTGGGAGGGCTTGGTGTGACCAGGGAGCTGTGCCAGAGCCGTGCTGCCAGAGCACCACGGTGCCACTGGGTGCTGTGGGGCATGGCTGGGGGAGCAGGAGCTTCTGGGGGTGCTGGGTGGGCACTGGGGGCTGCAGGAACCTCTGGGGGTGCTGGGTGGGCACTGGGGGCTGCAGGAACCTCTGGGGGTGCTGGGTGGGCACTGGGGGCTGCAAGAGCCTCTGGGGGTGCTGGGTGGGCACTGGGGCTGCAGGAGCCTCTGGGGGTGCTGGGTGGGCACTGGGGCTGCAGGAACCTCTGGGGGTGCTGGGTGGGCACTGGGGGCTGCAGGAGCCTCTGGGGGTGCTGGGTGGGCACTGGGGCTGCAGGAGCCTCTGGGGGTGCTGGGTGGGCACTGGGGGCTGCAGCTGCTGGTCTCGGGGGGACTGAGCTGCTGCTGAGCTGTGTTTGTCACTCATCCCGACACCTGGGACAGGAGGGTGGTGTCCCCAATGTGGCTGTGCAGGAGGGGGATGTCCCCAGGGATGTGCTGCCAGGAAAGGGCTGGGTCATCTCCCCCATCACTCAAAAACGAGGGAGGGTGAGAATACAGCTGTAATGTATTAAATTCTGCGTGTTGTTCATGATTTTGGTAGGTCTTCGGTTGGTTGGATGCTGTAAATTGAGGGTGATGTATTTTAAACCAAACCACCCATCCACAGGCACGCTGTCCATTGCCGTGCACTCGTATTCCTTTTTCCTCTTGCTTATTTTTTTTCTCCCCTTAGAGTTTCTGTTACCTTTGTGAAGCAATAACTTCCTAAAGGCATCAGCAAAGGTTTTGAATAAATCCGTGCTGAAAACGTGCACGTTCTGCGTGCACATGTGCGGATTCGTTGTGCAAGAGTGCAGCCCAGGCTTGTTAACTTCAAAAACAAAAACCAAAACTAAATAAAGAGAAGAACTGGCAGACTTGACAGCTTCATGTGGATTTCAGTTTGCATGTGGATTTCAGTTTCCTGCTACTCGGCTGTTGTTTTCTCTCTTGTATTTTTTTCTGTGGGTTACTTTTGCTGCCAGGGCCTTTGATGGTTTCTTTTGCCGGTCGAATTTCTGTTAATCTCGTGTTCCGTATGAATTGCTCCCAAATCAATTGTGCTGTCCCCATATGAGGGGAGGTATAATTAGACTTTTTTTTTTTTTTTCCAATAAAGGACTCTGCATCTTGGTCCTCTTAAAACACGGACTAGATCAGAATATAAGCCAATATGAGAGAAACAGTTGTATCTGACTTTTAAAGCAGCTTTAAAAATTAGAATTCTTAAACTTCATGTGCAGAATAGTTTTGGGATGCTGAAGGTGGATGGAATTTAACTTCACTTCATGCCTTAATTTTAATAAGGTAACAGGTGTTTATTACAAGTTTATTGAAATAATAGCGTACCGGGGGATGTACTGCCTGTTGGTAAGGGTTGGCTGTGACCCCAGTGATGGCATGGGAGTGGCCTTTGGATGTTATTAAAAATAAATTTATTAATGCATTTTATTAAAAATAAGACCTGGATTTATTAAAACCTCATTTCCAAGCAGAGCCATTTTGGCTGGAAAAGCCCTCCTGGACCGTTGATTCCAAGCTGTGCCCAATCCCCACCTTGTCACCAGCCCAGAGCACCGAGCATCACGTCCAAGTTGTTCTCAGTACCTTGCTGGGATTTCCAGACGTGAATTAAAATTATTTGTAGAGGATGGTCTTAGATCTTTGTGCCTTTTGATTAGTAAATGATGTAATCCTGTTTGGGGGGAAAAGGAAGACTTGTAATGCTTTGGGGGTTATTTACTTAGACCAGACAATCCTGATAAGCTTCGGGTTTAGAAGCAAACTGGAGGTTAAATTTCTGCTGGGACTTGAAGCAGCACAAAGTGCAGCCACGATCCTGGATCACGGATAGGCTCTCCCAGCTGGAACAGCGCTGCTGCTTTAATCCATATTTCAGCAAAGGCTTTTCCTCTGACCTACTTTGGCCCAGCCCAGCCCAGGCTTTGGAGAGGTCCCTTGGCTGCCCTGACTGTGGGGGAAGTTCTCTGGTGTCGGGTCCGAGTCCTGCCGTGCTCTGAGTTCTCTTGGTTTCATTTTCTTGTTGCTTTATGAATTCTGCCCTTCCTGGGCACGTGTTTCTGCTAAGCCCCACACATCTGCCATTTTCTGAGCTGAAGAGGAAGCTTCCCTGACACCTTCTTTTTTGACCAAACCCATCTAACGAGTTCTGTGCTGACTTGGTTTCCGTAGCTGGAGAAGACAAGTCTGTTCTCATGCACTGCCAGGTGATTTGCAAGTTCTGTGCATGATTTGATTAAAAAAAAAAAAATCCGGTGCTGAAACTCCCTCATGTAAAATGTAAGTGTTGTAAGAACCTGAGTGCTTGGAATTCTGTATGATGAGGAGCAGAGCATTCCTTTTTCAGCTCCTATTGAAGGGAGCAGTTAATATCAGGATGCCTGCACGACAACATCCTGAGTCATGGAGATACTTGACAGCTACTTTCCAACCAGAGCAACTGGTTTGACAAATGAGCTTGGACTTATTTTATCACTTTAAAGATAAATCTTTAGAGGCTCTTTTAACACGTTAAAGGTTGGGACATCTGATATTTTATTAAATAACAATCTGGAGGTTTCGAAGTCCACTTATTTTTGTGCCTGGGCTTGTTCCGTGTGGCGGATCAAAGCCCGGCTGAGCGGTTTCAGCATACCAGTGGGGAGGAGGAAGTGACTGGGTTTCTATTCCTGGCTGACCCCAGCCTCGGAACCGAGGAAGAGCTTTAAAGGAAATGCAGCATTCAGCTCTCTGAATCTTTCCAAGTATTCATCGGTGCTACCAGCACCGGCTTCCTGCATGCGGCGTTTCAAGGCGTGGACATCTTGAGACTGTCCTAATTTCAGAACGAGACGGGGGGTGACAAGGGGAGCCCTGAACTTCACGGAAATAGCAAAACTCGCAAATCCAGATTTTACCAAAAACATCCAGAGCAGCCTATTTTGACCTGGCGGGCAGCTCTGCAGGCCCAGCCAGGGTGGGAGGAGGTGGGGAGGGGTGGCCGGAGCCCAGTGGGGCTGCTGGCACATGCTCTGGGCCCCTCCACTCCATGGGATCACTGCAGGGCCAGCGTGGCTTTGCCCAGCAGACCTGGAGGAGCTGGCAGCCCTCAAAGATGTTGTCCCCAAGGGCCCAGCGCCGTGACAGGGCTCCTGGAGGACCCGGAGCTCCTGGGTTGGGAGCCCAGCTCCCTGGCACAGGGGGAGGCTGTAAACCTGTAAGGTCACTGCGCACGAGGCGGCTCTTGCGAAAGAGCTGTCCTTGCTCCTGGAAGGAAAGCATCCCCTCAGCCAGCGTCCTGGACTCCTCTGAGGCTGTGAGCTGGAAATCCAGTCGACCTGAATTGGTTGGAACGGCTTTTTCTCCATCCTTTAAGACTTTGGCGCGCGTCCTTGCCAGAGGCCATTTCAAAAGACGGAGCCCAGCAATCCCCCCAGGCTGTGGTGGAACTGGAAGAGCGGTTCTTGTGTGGGCTGGAGAGCTGGGCAGACAAGGGGCAGGATCTGGGGGTGCCTGCTGAGGCTGGGGTCACCCCTGGTCCCGATGGGTCAGCGCTGGGCTGGGGAGGGAGCGTGCACAGAGGTTTCTGGGTTAGCTGGTCCTCAGCTATTTCGGGTGCTGAGCACCAGGCTGGAAAGCTCTGCCAGCCCAGAGCTGAGCAGAGAGGGAGCTCCAGCTGGGAAATGTGAGGCTGTGAGCCTCAGGAATATTATCCATGCACTGCTTGCGCAGGATGGAGCTCAGGGCTGGCAGCTGGGACTCGGGAAGGGGTTCTGGGTTGTCACTGATCATGCTGGGCCGCCCTGAGCTCAGCGCGCAGGTGGGTGTTGGTCTCCAGGAAGGATGGAGGAGGAGCTGTGGCTGTGCTGGCTGAGCCCTGCTGTGCTCCCATCCCAGCCCCTTCCCTGCTGCCTGCTCCTGAGCGGGCTCGAGGGGTTCCTGACTGGCTACCAGGGAATTTCTGTGCGTGGGTTTGGCTCCAGTGCTTGAGAAACTGTCCCCAGATGCCACCAGATAAACAGCCAGAATGGAGCGGGGACAGTGGCAGATCCAGGGTGCTTGTGCTGATGTCCTCCTGCACAGCACTTCCTCCTTTCCTCGTTTTTGATACTGGGATACTGATGTGTGTGTATTCCCCCGCCCCATACTTCGTTTTGTCTTTAAAATTTCCAGTAAATCAAGGTGATCATAGGAAACAGGCTCTTCCAGATGCTGCCTGGGGAAGTTCCTGAGGGCTTGAAAGCCATCCTTCACTTCTTTCATGCTGAAGTCATTGTTCCAGAGACATCTAGGAAATTAAAATCTGTTATAA
Organism: Chamaea fasciata; assembly: GCF_029207755.1. Lineage (NCBI taxonomy): Eukaryota > Metazoa > Chordata > Aves > Passeriformes > Sylviidae > Chamaea > Chamaea fasciata. Next base: position 911,751 of record NW_027094100.1, read on the forward strand.
AGATGAGTTACTCTGTCACACGTATTACCATCAGTAGTTTCCCTGGCTGTGTTGTCCCCGCACATCGGGATTGCTGTACCAGCACTCAGGAATCTTCTTTTCCCTCCTGTGCTGTTGCCACTGATGAGCCACCACAAGCAGCTAGACCCCACTTTGGCAAAAATCAATTTTTTTCTCTAGTTTAACTGCAAGGAGATTGTAGTAAATAGAATAAATACCAATTTGATAGAATTAATACAATTTTGTGACTTAAATGTAATCTTTCGAAGTACTGCCTGCAAATACAGCAAGAAGGAACTTTAATTGCTCAGGAAAAACGAGAACTTGACCATGTTCTAGCCATTCCAGTAGTTTATTTTTCTTTATTTTCCAACTGCCAAGGATGGAACTCGGTGCTCTCCTCTCTCTAATCCTCCTTTCCCAGGGAAGGCGATTACGTTTGTCGTTGCTGTGTTAACAATGTGCCTGTGGTGCTTCATCCTCCTCGTTTGGCAGGTGCACTCACCGCGAGGGGTTTCCAAGGTGAGGAATTGGGCTGCAGGGAAGGAGCTGGCCCTGGTTTGGGTGCGTTTGGAGGAGGCTGCGGTTGGGGTCTGGAGGGGCACATCCCTCCTGAGCCACTCTCCGTGTGTGCAGTACATTGTGTTACTGCTGTACGTTTCCCAGGGTGATGATGGATCTCTCGGAGTTTTCCCAGAATTGTAGTTTTAGTGAATAAAGCTGTTCTCGGTGCCGGAGCGGGGATGGTGTTGGGAATCCATGGTGTATTCCTGCCTTGAGGGGCTTGCTAATTCTTTCCAGTAGAAAGTCATCGTGCGCATACTGCAGAGCATTAATTGCTTGGCCTTAGCCTCGCACAACGTGTGAGAATTAACAGTAATACAAACAGGCTGAGGAGGAGACGCTGCGCTGGGAGATGCTGTGTTAAAATGACAATTGTTGGCTTCTCCAGCCCGTGTTTTGAAGACCTTTTTGTGCCGGTGAGACCAGGCTGGGAGCAGCTGATGGCTCCGTCCTCCCCGGCTGCCGCTCTGCTCCAGGGCACGCAGCTTTGCTCTTGTTTCTGGAGCTCAGGCAGGCAGGTCTTGCAGATCCTTTCAAAGGCAGCATTTCCTTGGTTCAAGCCAGTCTGCAGGCACTGGTGTCCTTGCTGTAGGATGCCACAGTTGATGCGCAGCAGTGGAAGAGCAGAGCTGTGTCACCGCACTCTGGAGCAATCTCTCAAGGAAGAGCTGTCCCCTTGTTCTCACTGCCCCGGACTACCTGAGACCTCCTTCTCCCAGCCTGTCTCTTGGCCTCAGCACTTGAATTTCCTTGGACTCTCTGGACCTGTTCAAACCAAACCTGTTGGTTTGTTGCTGTTATTTTCCCTTCACGGAAGAACTGCAGGATGTTATTACTTTCCTCTTTTTGCAGCTGTCTGAATTGTCACCTGCCTTTATTAATGCCTTTGCAGCATCATGCTCACCAAGCTGCTGCAGTTTGGATAGGGGCTGTATCTTTTACCATCCTTCATCTCAAAAATTGGAGTCAAATATTTGATTATAATTTTTAGCACTTCAGCACTGACACATTCACCTTTTATTTTGGATCCCTGGGTTGCTCAAGTCTCTACTTTCTTTTTTTTATTATTATTGCTGGCACAGTGAAGACAGGATCATAGAATGCCTTGGGTTGGAAAGGAGCTTAAAGCCCATCCAGTGCCACCCCCTGCCATGGGCAGGGACACCTCCCCCTGTCCCAGGCTGCTCCAAACCCCATCCAGCCTGGCCTTGGACACTGCCAGGGATCCAGGGGCAGCCACAGATTCTCTAGACACCCTGTGCCAGGTCCTCACCCAAAATCTCCTCTAACCCTTCCCTCTGTCAGTCTAAAGCCTTTCCCCAACCCATGTAAAAAAGAAAAGCACCTTTTGTCTCCTTCTAAGTAACGTTTTGCCAGTCCAGATTTCAGTTTTGAGGCCAGTCAGTCTGGCTTGTGCAATTGCCTTTGATAAATAAGCAGTGTCTGGGTTTGCATTTGACGGGACAGGCATGTTGGAATTCACTGGGTGAAGCCTTTTGGCCAGTGGAAACTTCTTCATCCCGGCGATGCCTTTTTCTGTTAAAACACCAGCTGTGATTGTATCACCGTATGCAAGTAACATTTTAAATTTTCTGTCATGAAACTTGTATTTACTTAGGTTAGAAGGCACATGCAGAAGGCCTGTATTTGATGTTTAATATTTTTAGAGAAGTAGCGTGTCTCAGGGTAGACATGCAGATGTAAGACAAACACTTTGAGTCACAGGTTTGAAGGCTGTTGGTCAGTCCCAGCCTGGGAGACGAGATTAGAGTGTCTGGCTGTGAGAGATGGTCGAGGAGCCAGTCTTTTTCTTAACAAACCACGGGTTTTGTAACTGTCCACGTAAAGAGCTGAGCCGCTGTCCCCTGGCAGCTCCTTATCAGCCGTGCTGCAGCCTGTGCCGCTGGAATCACGGAGCAGGATTAGCTGGGGCTGGCAGCATCACGTGCAGCTGCAGATGCAGCCCAGCAGCACCTGCAGGAGGGCTCAGACACCTTCCCCCTGTCCCTGCGGGCTGGCCAGCTCCAGGCTCGGTGTGTGGATGGAACACCAGCCCTGGTGTTGGCTCAGCCAGCCCGGGGTGCAGCTGGCAGAGCCCTGCTGCCCACGGAGCTCCCGTGGGGGTTTGGCAGCAGCTGCTCCCGCAGTGCTCGGGGTCGGCAAGGGGCTCAGGCCCAAAGCTTCCTGCTTTACGTGGCTGCAGAGGAAGAGAAGCTGCTTGGAAAAGCCTCTGCTCCCTGTTTGTGAGGGTCAGAGGCAGTGCCCAAAGCCATGCCCTGGCACATGGCCGGTGGAGCTGGCACCTGGACACCGGGACTGTGACCCCAAATGCCGTGAGTGGTGAGGGTGCAGTGACAATGTTCTGTGTACACTACAGGCCCTGGCTTTTGACACATTTACCAGCCCCTATCAGCCGGGTTTTTCACTTGGATCACAAGATTAAACTTAGCCTTAAATACCTGAGAGCTCTTGGAAGGAAGCAGACATCTGTGTTGTGTGTCTGCCTCGGGTTTGCGTGTGCTCGGCCCTTGTGCTTGCTCCGGGAGCACGGAATCCTGAGAGCTGGAGTTTCACATGGGGCCACGTACACAGCAGCATTACTTCTCTATAATAATACAATTCCTGCTTGTGTCTAAATGCTCTTCCCAGTTTGATGCATGTGAATTTTAATTTGATGCTGGATTCGTCATTCACTGTAAATATTCAGAAGTGAGTGCGGTGGCCATCAGCAGTGGGTATTTTTATTGTTGTCTTCTTTGTTCTTCCTTCCTCTCTGACCAGAAGACTTGGTTCTTTTTTGGATTCATGGATGCGCTCCGGAGTTATCAGTGGTTAGACAACAAGTAAACACGTACTGTACACGGGCTGCTGGCCAGCTGGCCCTGGCAGCCGGCAGCTCGGGACTTGCTTTCAGCCCCACAAGAATGCCGGTTTGCTTGGTCATTTCCTTTCCTTTCAAACACAAAAAATAAAACTTTTTTTTTTTTCTCCAATTAAATTGCTTTGCTGGCCTAAATATTGAAACCAGGGAGAGAGCTCCTCAGATATTGGGGCTCAGGCAGTGTGGGAGGAAGCTTTTGGGTTTGCATAGAAGCCCTCAAGAAACAGTCATGCAGATGCTGGGCTGGGCTTGAAATTCATCTTTTTTTTTTCCCCTTTCTTTGTGGGGGAGTTTCACGCTGATTTTCTCACCCTGGTTGAGGCCTGCATTGTCAGTGCCCTGACCACGGGCTGTGTCCCTGAGGCTGAGCGTCCTCTGCTTGGAAAATCCCCTTTCACAAGGGTGTTTTCTGCATGTTTTCAGCTCCAGGGTGGGGAAGGCAACTCAGAACATGACCTGAAGCACCCTGGGACATACCTGGCCACAGTACCCTGGTGTTTTGCACCCCTGTGACTGCTTTTCTTCCAATATTTGAGTGATCACGTTTCTGTCATGTGGAATTTAAAATGTCTGTGCCGTAAGCTGGAGAATAATTAGGCTGAATGCGTGCCTGTAATTGATCTTTTTGCTGGTTATTATACTAAAGATCTGCCAGGAAATCTGTTTCCTTTCCTGCATCCCTTTCCTTCTCCCCTCCAAATGTGCTCAGAAACTCCAAAACAAAATCCTTCTGCTGGGAAAGCCTCAGCACATGAATCAAGGCTCATGGTTGTGGCTCCCTTCTTCGACCAGAGGAGGATTTTTTTCAAAGGCACCAACACACAATGTGTGTATCATTCCCTCCAGCTCATGGGTTCTTCAGCCTGGGATAATGTATGGGCAGGTTTGGCAGGGGCTGCCCAGGGAGGTTTGGAATGCCCATCCCTGGAGGTGCCCAAGGAGGGGCTGGAGCTGGCACTGAGTGCTCCGGGCTGGGGACAAGGTGGGCACTGGGCACAGCTTGGATCAGTGACCTTGGAGGTCTTGCCCAGTTTGAATGATCCTGTGGTTTTGATGGCATCCTTTCACCAGTGTTACATATACCAAGGAATTATCGTTGGATGCTGGAGTAAATCTGCTTTTGCAGGAACTTCACAGAAATTGTTTCTTACGCAGCAGTCTTAGATATCATCTCTCTTCTTGGCTCTGGTTCGAGGTCAAAAAGAAACCAGAGGGTGCCTTGGCAATGGGATTGGAACGGCAGCACAGGTGATCTTGGGGTTAATTTACTTATTCTACAGAGCCCTCTTTCCAATTTATCTTTATCTCTTCCTCTGATCTGTTGTCTCTGTCCACGTAATGCTGTTTTGCAATAGCCGTTGCATTTCTGGCAACTTCTGGGCTGGTTTGGCCTCCTTGGGGTGCCAGAGCAGCCTCGGCACAGGCGCAGTCGCCCCTGCTCGTGGTGCAGTGCTGGGGGGGAAAGTCGCGGTGGGAACACATGGCTGTGTCTCCTGAGCTCCTGGAGAGGCTGCAGAAAGTCTGAGGAGAGATCCAACATTCTGTATCTTGGGAAATCAAAAGAGCGGAGGCTTGCAGGAGAGTGAAGGCTGTTGATGGGAGCCACCTTCTTTTCCAGCTGCCTCCAATAAATGTCAAGCAAAATGCTTATTTTACACACCAGAGGTGTGGGGGAGCTCGCCTTTAAAAAGTGTGTGAAAACATTCTTTTCATATTGTAATTCAGGACTGGGTTTAAAGGCTGGTTTTGAAAGCAATAATACTTAGTGGAAACTGGTTTTGAGTATTTTGAATGGTTTTCATCCTTATTAATTTTCCATTTGAGCACTTTAAAGCCTATCAAGTCCATTTCCCGTCTCCATCATCACACTGAGACTACTTGGTGGTTTCTCTGATCTTCTCAAGGCCTTGCTTTCTGTAAATGACAGTCCCTGTGATATTTATAAAACTGTTTTTTGCTTGGTGGCGTTATTAAAAAACGTCGAGCAGAAAAAGTGAGTCTGGGAGGAATGAAGTTGGTTATTTCTGGCTTTGCAGCACTCTGGGGTGGCTCTCGCTGGGGGAAGGAAGAGGCTGGTGCTGAGCAGGGGAGCAGTAACCATGGGTTTATTCCATGCCCTGGGAGCACATTCCTGCCAGCAGTTAAGGCTGGAATGAGTCCTCTGCCAGGCTGCCATGTGCAGCCCCTGCAGGGCTCCAGGCACAGGAACACGTTACATTCCCACAATACACTGAATATCTGGGAAGTATCTGCCTAGACATGTAGGGCAGTGCAGGTGAACGCAGCCACAGGCACTCCCCTCAGGGCTGGTCCTTAACCTGCTGCACCCCAGGACCATTGGGCTGCATCGTGGAGCTGGGATTTGTCACCTGGAGTTAGCACTGAGCCGTGGAATTTGTTCCTTGCTTCATCAAAGTCCATGAAATATTTCAAGTTTTTCTTACAAAGCTTAAAAAGACTACCAGGTCATGGTTTGAGGCTCAGCCTAATCGTGGGATTTAGTTGGTAATTTCCTTTCAAATACAACATTTTAAACTTTCATCGTCCAACTAAATTGCTTTCCTGGCCTAAATATTAAAATTCGGGAAAGAGCTCCTCAGATACTGGGGCTTGGGCAGTTTGGAAGGAAGCTTTTGAGGTTTTTGAGAAAAGGTCACGCAGAACCCAGAATCCCAGAATGACTGAGGTGGGAAAAGACCCCCCAGCACCATGGAATCCAAACTGTGCCCAATGCCCACCTTGTCCCCAGCCCAGAGCACTGAGTGCCACCTCCAGGGATGGGCACTCCAGACCTCCCTGGGCAGCTCCTTCCAAACCCATCCCTACATTATCCCAGGCTGAAGCATCCAGGAGCTGGGAGGAATAATGTTTTCTTTTCTTTGTGCAGCAGTTGAAGCCCATTTTCTCTCCCTGGTTGAATTCAGAAGTGCTCCTTTGTTCTTTAGCTCTTCTGCACATTCATTTCTCAGCCCAGAACAGATTTTCTGAGAAAAGACAGATTCTCTTAATTGTCAGCCCTTAAGTGAAGCTGAAGGAGAGATGCCAGATGCTGCAGGATTTGTGATTGAAGTTGCAAGAACAAGCAATCCAGGCAAACACTTATCATTGTCTCCTTGGAAAGGCTGACCTGCTTATCTCCAGCACCGGCTCCAGCTGAGGTGAGGAGCTCAGCCTTTTCCCTGGATCTGGTATTTCCTTATGGGTTGTTGCGGTGGAAAATGGGGCTAAGGTGTGACTTTTCCGTGCCTTTTGAAGCACCACAACTTCTGAAATTCTGAGAATTCGCAGCAGTAATGGAAGTTGGTGGGTCTGCTCTTGTCACGTTATCATTTACTGTGTTTCTCTCATGGTGCTTCCCGGGTTTTTCTTCCTGAAAAACTTTCCTTCCAGCTATAGGTTCCACGTACAGAATAGGGGTAAGAGGAAGATCTGTATTACAGGTAGGAAAAGCTGTAGGTAATGATGGCGTGCTCAGCGTCATGGGTAAGAAAATACAAAACTTGAGACACGCTTCCCTGTCAATTTGATGATAATTCATATTCAGGCATTGGTTAATCTCATCTAAATTCAGATGTGCTGAGGACTCAAATTTAAGAGCATAATTATCTATACTTCAGTTTTCTCCATGAGGCAGTGGGGAGGAGAGACAGGCTTGGATTGTTCTTTGCTGTTCGGTGTTTCTCTGTATTTCCAGGTAAGTGTTCATTATAGCCATACTTCTAAAATTAGTATCTCTTTTGGTTCCTGAAGCTAAGTGAAATTATTTTGGGGGGAAAAATCAACCCTAGATTTTTCTTTAATATTTTATTCTTAGGATGTGTTAGTTTTTGGTTGTTTTGTTGGGTTTTTTTAAATTTTCTGTAGTGGTGGTTTATTTGTTTATAGTCTCAATCATACTTTACAGATTGGTCGTTGGGACACTGAAATGTTTTGACTGCATCCATCCTGCCTGATCCAGATATTGTCTTAACTTTTAACCTGGTTTGTCTCTGAGCCAGATCCTTCATTACCTTGCCCCGAGTAGATTGGGTGGTGGAAGCTTCCCTAGGCGGGGTGGACAGGAAAAGCCCCGTGTGTGGTGGGACGACTCCATAAAACCCAGGAGCTCCTTTTTCTCCTGGGAGGGGCAGTGGGATGGCTCCATAAGAGCAGATGCTCTGGGAAAAGCAGTGGGATGACTCCAGAAAACCAAGAGGTCGTTCTCTCCCAGGAAGGGCCGGCACAGCCAGCTCCTGTCTGCCACCCCGCTGGGTCCTGCTGCACGCGCAGCCGCAAACCTGTGCCAGGTGAATCCCTGTCCCAGCGAGGCTTTATCTGTGCGTTCCAGCAGAGCCCTCTCCACACAGAGAGTTAAGTGTGCAGTCAGAGCTGGGTTTGTTCCTGTTTGGCGGCGTGACCTTTGTTTAATGGTTCTCGGGCAGAACATGTGAGTGACATAAGAGCAGTTAAGACATTGTCGGACAGATTTCAGCCTGGAAATACGGCAAGGCTTTGGTCATATGTGTATTTATTGCACCTTAAAAATACTCCTGGGGTAGCTGCAGCTTCTGGGGGCTGTTCAGACCTGGGTGGGAGCACTGTGCTGGGGAGCCAGGCTGGTCCCAGCCTCTGCTTTCGGAGCCCCGGCTGTGCTGACGTGTCCGGAGTCTCACGTGCTGCTTCAGTCTGAACCACTGCGTTAAAAATAAGGGAAGATTAACCACTTTGCTGTTGCCTAAAGGTGGTTTGTTTTGGGGTTAATTCCTCTAAAGCCCCACGAATCTGAGAGAAGCTTTCCAAGGGTAGAAAAGCTTTTGTCCGAGGGAACCTCATCCCAGCATTGGAGTTTGCTGAGCCGTGGGATCAGTGTCTCTCAAAGATGCAGCAGCAGTTGAAGTTATTGTACTGTTAAAGCAATACTTGTTTAAACCGGGATGTTGTGTTTTAGATAAAAGCACCGCCACGGGCTTTTCATTTGAAAACTTAAGGCTTTCTGCATGTCAGCATCCCCTGTTATTTGGAGTTCAAAGCTTGTTTGGTGTGTGTGATTGCACCTGTATGGGGTCTGCTCCCTGGGAGGTTCAGTGCTGCTTTGGGTTGTTTCTCTGGTACTTGCTGCTGAAAAAGCTGATTGTAAAGCTGAGACTGAGGTAAAAGAAGTTGTGCCCCAGTGAGGTCTTCTCAATAGTGGTTGATTGAAATAGATCTTTTTTTTCTCCTTTGCTTTATGTTAATATTTTTGAAAGGTGGGATTGTTGGATTGGCTGGTCATCTGACAGGTTGAAGGAACTGGCTGATGAATTTTCATTTTTTCCTAACCTATCCTACATTTTGCTTTGTCAGATTCTTGTCTCTGATGTGCTATTTTCAGGTGCCCATACCTTTGAAACCCTTCCTAACTGCAGCTCAAAAAGCTTTTTTTGCGTATTTTTATATTGTTTGATTTCATCAATAATATGGGAAACTGATGCTGTACCTGTTCTCTCACCTCCTGTGTAATTATGCTTAGGAGATAAGGACTTAGGGACTAATACCTAGTCTTAAAACTGAATTAAATACCTGTTTTCTTCAGGTGCTGAGTAGAGTGAGCTCACCTTCCAAACCCAGTGTGCAGTGAATTCTGCCCTTCCCATATTTCAGTAGCAAACATCCAGTAATTTTTCCATAAGGAGCACTATAGCTTTCTTACTTGAAGTCTTCAGATGACTTCGAAACCTGTTGCAGCTGTGAATCCAATATATACTCCATTGAGTAAATCTTGAGTATTGACCATAGTTAAAATGTTTGATCTGAGCTGTTGTGGCACACTCAAATTCAGGAGAAGAAAAGGGTTTCCCAGCGGGAAAGTTTTTAATGCTTTCCAGAAAGAATGTTGGAGCTGCTGCTGTTGGACACTTGCAGTAAGTTCAGCCCTGGAGACAGGGGAGGTGCTCTCGGAGAAGAGGGATGGGGTGGAGGACCCGGGGTCTGTCTGTCTGTCCCCGTCGTGGTGGTTGTGTGAGGGAGGTAAACAGCCCATTAATGAAGTTTACAGATGGAGTTTAATTGGGAGGGGTTCCCAGTGCTGCTCAGGAAGAGAAAATACACAAAGAGGCAGAGAGGAACAATGTGGCCAGGAAACAGTGCGAGGTTCAGCGAGGAAGGAATCGAGCTTCCTTCAACTGACAGGGAGGGGAGAGGACAGAGGAAAGTGGATAAAATAATCCCAGGTGCCCAGGAGAGAGAAAGAAGACAAGAGCTAAAAGTATCATGGGGGGGAATAAAGCACACCACGAAGGAGCCCAAAGCCCCAAGGTGAGAATTGCCTGTAAAGGCCGGGTGTGGGCAGCAGGAGGGATGTGGTGAAACATCTTTATAGTCTTGAGTGTGTGACATGGTTTGCCAAGGGGAAATAAAAGCAGGTAATAACCTACTGTGTGTGCATGTTGTAGCAGAAATTGTATCTGTAATTGCCTAACAGTGTTGACAAAAGTAATTACGGCACTCCACTGGATAATTCAATAAAGTTGACTTAAAAATGCCTTGGAAATTACATACAATGCACACGTCATACAGGGTGTACAGTAGCTGGAGTGCTGCTCCTTGCTTGGCCTTCTGAGAATATGACACAAGTTTCTGTGGCTCAGTTTGTGTCAATAAACAAACCTACGATGTGCTTTTCTTCCTGTTCATGCGGGGAAGAGTGGTTTCGTATTTGTTCTTTGCTTCCACCGTGTCAGAGGCCAGTTAAAGTGGAGAGAAACTGCGTTCTGAAGGGTGGTAAAAGTGGTCGAAAGAGTTTGGGAGATGCTTTTTAAACAGGTTTGCTCAGTTTTAAGCTCTGTTACGTAGACGCACAGATCTGGATATGAAAGATAAAATGCACCGAGAGCTGAATGTAAGAGAGGAAAGAAGAAAAGCTTTTTGTGGGGTTTGGGGGGAGGCCTTGGCCTCTCCCTCAGGGCCCTGAGCCATCACTGTGCTCGTCCGTCAGCAACCCTCTGATTCTTAAGTCACCAGAAATTTTGAACTTGCTCCTTGTCTTCACTTCAAGAATTCCTGTTCCCTCTGTAAGGTGGTAAAAAAGAATCTGTGCCCTTTCAAGTGACGTTAGTGCTGATGTCTAAATGGGGAACATAATCCACACGAGTCGGCGCTGCACCTCAGCCCGGGCCCGTGGCAATGCTGACAGCAGCGTGCAGTCGTCATCCTTGTGACTAAGATCTCAAAACCATCACACGTATTTTTGTCTTCAGCAAAGTACCCAGGATATGATGTTTTTATTGGTCTTTGTTTGTTTTTCGTGCTCTTGGAAGCCGTCACAAAAGCTGATTTAGAGTAGCAAGGCCCAGTCTCCCTTCCCACTGCGCTTCTCATTAAAGCCAGCTCAGGCTCATCCTCGGCTCGTTTCTTTAGCTGCTGATGAAAATGAGTGGCTCTAACAGTGAATTTCCCTCCCAGGGGATCAAAACGTACTGAACACATACCTGAAACTGGAGTGGAAACACAGTGAGTTTAGTAAACAGTTTGAAAACGACAGGAATGAACCTTCAGTAGGAATTCCTGTTGGTAAATGTGAATTGTCTGTGTAGCGGGTTCATTTGATGTCACATCCATGTGGAAACAAACCAGTAGAGTTTATGGCAACTCTTCTGTCAAACAGTACTGAAGCAGTAACTTCTGGGGGTTAAATCTTTTCATTTTCAGTTGTAAGTTGAGCGTTGGCTGAAGCAAATGACCAGTGTGCCCACTGACCATCCAAAATTTCAGGAATATATTAAAAATACAGTTCTCATTTGCTGGTTGATTTATTTTGGGGGGAAAAAGTTTGCTTTCCTTCCTACAGAGATTTGGAATAAAGCAGACATGTTTTAAACCACGAGGTAGATTTTGATTCTTTGGCAGTTTCTGCTAAAAGCAAGTGTCATTTAAGGGGAGTATTTTTCTTGCTTGCATGCCTTATTTAAACTCTGGTTTGGCCGCTTTCTTTTTGGTCCACTGGTGTTTTTTGAGCTTCTGGACTCCTGTTCAAAGTTTAAAGAACAATAACCAGTCGAATGTAAAATAATGTCAATTGAACCAACCGATGACTCAACAGTCAACCAAGTCATCCTGGCCCCGCACCAAATGGACCGAGGCCAAAACCTAAAGTTGGCACCGGTCCCCGTCCCTCTTCTCCATAGATTTGCACTGAAGCAGAGCCCAGGGTGCAACATGTGGGTTAATATTCCATAATGAAGTGCTGCACGTGTAAATGTGTGCCTCCCATTGAGAAAGGCCGTGCGGGGGAGGACTCGTCCTGCAGGGCTCCCTGCCGTGGGATGGGAAACGGGGAAACTGGGTTTGTGCACCCAGGAATTCAGCAGCCTCCGTTCCTTCAGTGTCACTCCCCTCTGAACAGAGCTGCCTGGAAGGGCTGGAGAAGGAGTGAAGGATAAAACATTCCTTTCTGCTTCTCTTGCCTTCTCTTCGTCTTTGCCTCCTCCTCTTCTTCCTGCTCAGCGTTAAGGTGTTACTTCTACTCTGTTATTTGTGTTTGAGTTACATTGTGTTACATTACATAAAGAAAGTTTCTTTATGTTTCTTTTGGTTTTTGTTGTTGTTGTAAAGCAGGAATTAGCTCTGCAGTGCGGCTAAAAGCATGAACTGGTGAACAAGCCTGTGTCTCCACACCGATACAACTCCAGGTCCAGACCACTGTTAGATGTTCCACTGGCAGCAGGAGAGTCTTGATTTTTTTGTGTTTTTTTCAGAATAGAAGAAATGAACTTCCTAATTAGGAGTCTAAATTTATTTCTATCTTGACGATTGTTTGACTGTGGAAGGACTGTACTGCAGCTTTGAGGCTTTTCAGCCTGGAGGAGAGAAGGCTCCAAGGGACCTCGAAACCCCTTCCAGGGCCTAAAGGGGCTCCAGAAGAGCTGGAGAAGGACTTTGGACGAGGAGTGACAGGACAAGGGGGAATGGCTTCCCACTGCCAGAGAGCAGGGTTAGACGGGCTATTGAGGGTGGGGAGACCCTGGCACAGGGTGTCCGGAGAAGCTGTGGCTGCCCCTGGATCCCTGGCAGTGCCCAAGGCCAGGTTGGACAGGGCTTGGAGCAGCCTGGGACAGTGGGAGGTGTCCCTGCCCATGGCAAGGGGTCTTTAAGATCCTTTCCAATCCAGGCCATTCTGGGATTCTGTGATTCCACTGCACTTTGGCTTAATCTTTTACTGCCTTTCTTTCTGTATCATTAATATTTTTCCATGTATGTTAGAATCAGCTTTCCAGATGTCTCCCTCCTTTCCTAGCAGCATCATTTTGGCAGCCTGCACGCAGTCCTGTGATTGACACGAGCACTGGACACGGCTCACGCTGAGGTCATTAATGGAACAAGTCCTGTTTAATATTTTAAGTTCAGTTCCTCTGGTACAACATTAATGTGTGCTGGAATAAGGGGTCAGGTCTGATATATGCTGACTGTGGAGGAAGAGCCAAAATGCTGTGGCTGCTCTGAGCTCATGGATCTCTTGTGGTCACCTCAGAATATCTCAGCGCAGTTCTGCTGCTGTTGAATTCCAAGTGCTGGCCCATAGAATTGGTGTGTTAAAGGGTCAGTGTTAAGACAATACATTTTTGGGCAGTATCTTGCCTCTAGGTTAGTTTGCAAGGTTCAGAAAACTAAAAACCTGCTTCCAAGACAGGTAAAGCAGCTCTGAGGCTGCAGAGATCTGAAATGGAGCCCCAGAATCCACTGGAGTTGGAAAAGACTTTGAATGTTATCGAGTCCAACCCGTGCCCAATCCCCACGTTGTCCCCAGCCCAGAGCACCGAGTGCCACCTGCAGTCCTGCCTTAGACACCTCCAGGGATGGGGACTCCACCCTTTCCATGGAGAAATTCCCCCTGCTGTCCAACCTGACCCTCCCCTGGCACAACTTCAGGCCATTTCCTCTCATCCTGTCCCTGCTCCCTGTGAGCAGATGCCAAATCCCACCTGGCTGTCCCCTCCTGGCAGGGAATTGTGCAGAGCCACAAGGTCCCCCCCTGAGCCTCCTTTTCTCCAGGCTGACACATTTCTTGGGATGCAATGAAAATAAATTTAAAAAAAAAAACCCTCTAATTTTACTTACACTTTTGCACTTTATTGTACAGTGCATTATTCTTGCAGCTGTCCTGGTCCTGGCTCTCCTCAGTCTGTGAACACCGAGCGTGTCCCCGTGCCTGTGATGTGTCTGTGAGACCGAGTCTGGGAAAAGCGGGATTGAGATGATCCAATCTGTAAATACTGCTGGATCAAATGGCTATTTTGTCATCCAGCAAAGCATAAACAGCTTGGATGGCCCAGAATCATTTGACTCCTTATTTTTATGCAAAGTTTGTATTTAAGTATAGAGGTTCTGGCTTTTGTCTGGGTCTCTTTTTTTTTTTGCTGCCTCTTTCTTTAGGGAAGGAAGGGTGGGCAATGAAATTAAAAAAGCAGCACAAAGCTTTGGAAAAGTCTGCCTAAGCTGATTCATATAGAAATGAATTCTACCCTTGAAGGTAAGACATTTTGGCCGCTTTACTGAAGCTCTGTAATAAATATAAAAGTTTAGAACATATAATTTAATTATCGTATTCTGGCCATAAATGCTTTAGGTCTGTAGTACATTTGAAATCCCGAGAGCTCTGGCTGAGGTTGCAGCTGCAACATCAATTACCATTTATCCATTCCAAGAAGGCTTTGCCTGTGCCCTTGAAACCTTGCCGCCCTGGAGAGGCTCCAGCGGGAGCTCCCAGTGATGCCAAGATGGGAGCGGGCGCCATTTCACAGCGGGGCCAGGGCTCCTCTGGAGCTGCCAGCAGCTCCTCGGAGCCTCCAGACAGCTCAGAGTCCCCTCAGCAGGATGCTCCTCAAGGTTTGGGAATGGCCGTGGTGCAGGCTTGGAGAGGGCTGGAAGCGCCGCCGGAGCGGGTTTGCTCCGTGTGTCGTGTTGGGAATCTGCAGGTTCCTGTTCTGCTGCCGTGCCGTTGGTGTCTGCCGCCAGTATTTGTTTGACTCGGCAAACCCGCCAATCCTGCAGCCAGCTCTAGCTGCATGAAGAGATGGTAAAAGGTGTGTTCTGTAGGTGATCCCAGGACTTTGCTGCTTGAGGTATCTCCCGTATTTCAAATTTTTCTGTTGGAGCCCTGGCAGTCCCCTGGCAAGATTTACTGTGGCAGGGTCGGGAGGAGGGACGGTTCTCTGGAGTTTCTCTGCCGTGAGTTTCTGGCTCCAGCAAAGAAGGAAATTTGGCCGTGGCCTTCTGGAGTGACACATCCCTCCCGGTGGCATTATCTTGGCCGTGTCACAGACATGTTGCACGAAACGAGACCGTTAGTTCAAAATCTGATTTCCTGGCTTATCAGGGTTTTTTTAATACAGTGTTTATCTGGGTGTGCGATAAAGGAAACCGTGTTAATCGTCCTCGTTCTCAGAGCAGCTGGAAACCAGAAGTGCTGGGGGCTTTTATTTGCAGGCTTTGGTTCAATACTCCAAAGTAGATTTTTCATTTGTTATGGTGTCGTTGAGGACCTGCTTGCCGTCAGGACCAACACTCCTACCAAAACCATCCAGGTCTCCATTTGAGAGAGAAAATAGGAAGGAGAACTGAAGAAGAGGTGGGTCTGTCAGGAGGTTGTGTGGAGGGAGGATTTGTGGCTTTGTGAGCAGTCAGCACCCCAGGACACCTTGGCTTGGGGTCTGTCACCATGTGGTTTGTGACTGTGGCAGTGGCTCTGTGTCCCCTCTGTGACACCCAGCCGGCAGGGCTGGCTCTGTGTCTGCAGAGTTCAGGCAGCCTGGGAGGAAAACCTGGGTTCTTACCAATTTGCAGGCTCTTCAAAATGAAGTGAAAACATTTCAAGAGACAGAAGAAACCAGTGGTTCAGGTTCTCAGCAAAATGCCTTTCTGGAATTCTTTCCAATTGGCAAACGCAGTTCTGTTTTAATAGTCGTGACAAGTCTAGTGTCAACAGCCTTGGATTAAAATTTTTTCCTGCTTGAGCTGAAAACTACTTCCCTGCCTAAGAGGATATAAAAATAATTAATAGTTTCTCTAGTTAATGAAGAAATAAATAAACAATTCAAAAAATGTAATCAGGCAGTGTCCACAGCCTAATGTTTACATTGTTCTCATTGCTGGAAGATAAGGAGGAGGCCTGGATGGCAATGACATTGAAAATGGTTTCTTTACTCTTAGTGTTACTCTTAGTATCTCTCTCACACCAGTGAGTAAGTTGCTTTTAGGAGTATGTTCCCAGTGGTTGGGTCAGTTGAGCTGCGGAGCCAGGATGTGTGGTGGGCCACGTTTGGGTGTCTGGGTGTGTCAGGAGTGAACTCCGTTGTGGACAGAACGTGATCCAGGCTGACCATCCCTTCCATGCACTGATGGAAGGAGGTGCAGGCTGTGGGCTGGAAATGGTCCGTAATTTTGTTTCCTGAAAGCGTTCCCCTTGTCCTTGTCACACTAGAGCTGCTTTTCCTAGGATCAAAGACTCATGCAATGGTTTGGAGTTGGGAGGGACCTTAAGGATTATCCTGTCCCACCCCTGCCATGGGCAGGGACACCTTCCACCGTCCCAGGCTCCTCCAAGCCCCAGTGTCCAGCCTGGTCTTGGGCACTGCCAGGGAGCTGCTCTGAGAACCTTCCAGGGCCTGCCCACCCTCACAGGGAAGGATTCCTCCACAATACCTAATCTAAACCTACTCTTGAAAGTTCAGTACTTTTGTGATTTTCATTTAATAATGCCAAGTAACAGGAGGGTGATGCATTTTTTAAATTGTGTTAGTATATTGGTATTTTTAGTGTATTAGTATGTGTTAGTAGGTTCAGCACATGGGGCTGTGCCCGTTCTGTGTGTTGGGGAGGTTTTCTGCTCTTCGCGGTAAAGAGAAAAGAGAGACCAGCAAACGTTCTCCTCAGCAGGGCCCACCTGCACTGCAGGAGGTTATTTCTTCACACAGTGAATCCCTCCTGCCCTGCGTCTGCTCCACGTCTGTGGCTGGTGGCAGAGCTAGAGCCCGCTGCTCCGTCTGTGTGTCCCTGTGTGTGTGTCCCTGCTGTCCAGGCTGGGCTGTGGCTGTCCCCCAGCAGGATCCTGGTGCAGGACCCTCCCCAGAGGCGTCAGCACACGCGGCCGTGCTGCAGGTGACCCTTGAGCCGGGGCTGAAGTCTCTGGTGAATGATTAACACCGGAATGGCTTTGGTTAAACAGCTTGGTTTCTGCAGAGCTCACTGCTGGGGCGGCATCTTCATTGAGCCTCTGCATTTTGCCCCTTCGTTAAGGTTTCCCATTTCACCCCCTTCATTAAGGCTTCCCGTTTTGCCCCCATATGTTCCCTTGACTGGAAATTTTAAACACATCCACGCAAATAAATTAATAAAATCAGATTATATATGAATAGTTTCTGAAAAAATACATGAGAATGTGCTAAGTTTGGTACCCCCTACTGATACCTTGCCTCCCAAAATGAAATTTAATCAAGGTTTTTACAGATGAAAACCTGAAACTCGGGGATTTTTTTCCTCTCTCATCTATGCTGCTTGATTTTTTTCTTTTATCAAGATAACACTCATGGTTTATTAGGGTTTTGTTGAATTGAAAGCAATTTCTGTAAATACCGAAAGGTATTCTACTATTATATTATCTCAGAGTATAATTTCCCTGCCTTACCTCTTCCTTAGGAAGTGGTCATTCGCCTTTTACTGTGTGTAACTTCATAGATGAGAGATTTATTTTAAATGTCAGGCAGGTTAGCTGTGGCTGCTGCAGGAGCCCTGCTGCCCTGCAATCCCTCCTGGTGGTGTTTTACAAGCAGGGCTGTCTGGCAGCTCTCCACACGGTTAGTAAATATTGCCCTTATCTGATACAGCCAGGCTGGGAAGATATGCCTGCAGCCCGGATTAGATTGCTGGCTACTGCTTTATTAATCAATGTAATCATGTATTTTTAGTTTTCGAAGTCATATCATCTGTTTTCTTTCTCATGTTACATTTTCTGTGGTGCTGGTACAGAAAATGAGCCCTGTTTAAAAATTAAAGGTGACTGAAAAGTTTCAGTGGAATATGTTTGGCACTGTCATGGTTTCCCTGACAGCTGATGAATGTTTCCCTAAAAATGCTTTTGTCAGAAATTTGAGAGGTATAAAGAGTTTTATTTTTGTATCTAAATTAGCTGTCTTCAAAACTATACATAGAAAGATGTTTCCATCTTTTTCTGGTTTTAATAATTTTAATGAAGCAAAGTTCTCAAGTTATATATTTCTTGCTTAAAGGAAGCTCTCAGCCTGTACTTCAGTGTTTAATCTGAGATATTTAGTCTTAGAAAAGGAGCTACTGAGCCCAAACCTTTAGAGAAAATAAGGCATCTTAGAGTGGCCAGGCAATGATTGCTGCTTGTAGAAGAGGTATTGCTTGGTTTTGAGGTCAGTGTTGGGTTTTTTTAATCAGGTTTTTTTTGCATATGACAGTCTAAAAGTAGAGAAACAAATTTCTTTCTCCAAATGTATCAGTAAGCTGGGGAGAGAAGAAAAAAAAACAGAAGAAGAAAGTAATATGTACATCACATGAAAGGAAGCAAAGCTTTGAGTCAAAATTACTTGTCTGATGATTAGGCAGGAAACCTGTGAGAGAGCAAAGAAGCAAGGATGGCTCTCAAGCCTGAGGTTCTGCTCTGGTCTCTGGGCTCCTTCTGAAATCTCCACGGAGCAGCAGGCCTGGCCAGAGCCAGCAGAGCAGGAATGGATGTGAATCCTCAGCCTCCTTCCTTCCTTCCTTCCCTCCCCGTGAGGTGTGTGCTCCTGCGGCCCCACAGCCCAGAGAGGAGAGGACAGGGCAGTGCCATGCCCCTCCACCCTCCAGAGCTGTTCCTAGAGGTCCGTGCACTTGAGGAAGGCAGGCCTGCTGAGCAGAAAGCAAGATGAGCCTGGAATTAAAGATGCGTGTTCCTGCGGACATCCAGTAGGTGGGACTGGCTTGGATTACACCCTGCCACGGCTGGGATGCTGAGGGCTGGGTTGTGCAACCCGAGGGGTTTATTAAAGCTCACCGCTCTTTAAAAAAAACGAGAAATGAGTTGGAAAAGCCATGTGGCTGCTGAGCAGGGATGCAGCCCATGAGTGAGCCGTGCTGCAGCTGACAGACACGTTGTGGGGGCTGGCAGCCTCGTGGCACAGCCCTGGAGGAGACGTGCTGCAGCATTCCACGGATACTTGCCGAACACAGAGGAGCGATGTGACAGATTCGAGTTCTTTTCCAAGTTCTGGAAAGAAGCATTCTTCCCTTTGGGAAAAGAGGGGCCTTTTTCTTCCCTTTTCCCTCAAGTTTGACTCATTCTCCTCCATTCCTGCTGCCAGCCTTTCCTGCTGAGGGCTTTGCACCGCCCTTGTTCTGATCTTACTCTGCTCTCCTCTTCCCACTGCTCTTCCAGCGTGGTGTTGCTGTGTTCCTGTCTGATGTTTTCTCCTCTGCTCTGAGACAACAACTCAGCTTCTCCCCAGCTCAGACACTGGTTTGGGGGGTCTCCACATCCCTTAGGTCTTTGCCTGCCTGTGCTGTCTCATTTTTTCCCCCCAGCGCAAGTAATTTTCACTTCTCTCTGCCTTCTGATTCCATTTCTGTCAAAGTGAGAACTTCATTGACACATTTATTCTGGTCTGACTTTGATCCTTCTGTATTTGAGTGGGAGGATCCTGCTCCTTGTCTTTTGATTGCCTCAATGCCTGTAGGGAAGAACAAACGCAAGTCCTTGGGATCGTTGGATGGGCCATTTCTCAGGGGCTCTCTGGGGATGGGACATACGGACCTGTGCAAAAGCGGAGCCCCCAGGTGTTGGAATGTCTTTATTTGGGATGGAGTTTTGAGGTTTGCGTGAGCGTGTTGGAGCTGTGGGGGTTTTTTAAATGTGTGACCAAATCTGGTCAGACTTCCTTGAGGAGAGGAAAAGGAATTTTCCATGCAAAAGCCGTCCCACATACAAATGTTAAGCCCACATCAGGGAACGTGGATGGTCTGGAGAGTTTCCAAGGAGAGGCACCAAAACCTTAAATAAAAGTGTCGTTTTTCTAGCTTCATCTGGAGAGTGGCTGGAACCCTGGTGAACAGGATTTTCTGTGAAAATCAGTGTCAAGTGAAGCAGGCAGCACAGAAACGGTATTTTAGGAGTTTGAAATTCAGCTGGAAATCACAGAATAGCTGGGGTGGGAAGGGACCTCTGGAGATGATCCGGTCCAACCCCCTGCCAAGGCAGGGTCACCCAGAGCAGGGGACACAGGAACGTGTCCAGGTGAGTTTGGGACGTTTCCAGAGACGGAGACTCTGTGACCTCATGAACAGTCTCTGCCCCCCACCATGGAAGGAAGTTCTTCCTCATGTGGAGGTGGATGAGCTCTACAAGCCTTTCCAGGGCTGTGGGGCAGTGCCGTGGCTGGGGCTGCAGCTCTGCAGGATCAGCCCCTGAGCTCTGGCCCAGCACTGCTGGGTCAGCCCCGAGGATTAGGAGCAGCTCCAAGGTGATTACGATGGATTGTTTGTTGTTCTCAGGGGGATTTGGGTTTTTTTCTTAACGGAGCAACCCTTCGTTTGTAGCTGGGCTGGGTGTTTATATCCAGATCCTGAAACGAGGAATATTTCTCACTCTTCTCCTAAACTGCTGGGGTGAAATGATCACTTGTAACTGTGAATATCTGTTACTGTACGGCCCAGTTTGCACAGCTCCTTGCATAACAGTATCCCAGCAGAAAAGCCCGTGGTAGTGCTGGGAAGGCAGCCCTTGTGCAGACTGCGGGGAATGTGGCGGTAATGGAAACAATATGGAGTAAGAACGTGTTTTAAGAGTCAATCTTTAAGGCTGGGATAATTGTGCAAGAACCTTGGCCTCAGAAACGTGTAAGGGAAGGAATCTTGATGCAGCCAAATAGGCCGTGAAGAATCCATACAGCTTTCCTTGGGTCTGACAGAAGTCCTTGTTTAACTGTTTCTGGTGTCTGTGTGTGCAGAACTGTCCCACCGAGGGTGGGGACAAGCCCTTCCTGGCAGGTACGATCCCTGTGTTCGCCTCTGTCCCAATTAAAGGCGTTTTTCTGCTTCCTTTCAGCCCTGGAATGAGATCAGATGTAAGCTCTTCTCCATCCACAACCTCAGCAACCACGGGACCACCTCCCAAGCTCTGCCTGGTGTGCTCAGACGAGGCCTCCGGGTGCCACTACGGTGTTCTGACGTGTGGCAGCTGCAAAGTCTTCTTCAAAAGGGCAGTGGAAGGTAGGACCTGCTTATAAATACAAAATCCCCATGCATATCCTCCATTTCATCAGTGGTTTTGCTGGAATTCTGCTGAACATCCCATCCATTAGATCACTGATCTTGTCATAGTAAATCACATTGATAATGGTGCATTATCCAAAGCATGGATTCCATTCACATTGATAAAATGCTCCCATTCACTCTGCGTAAAAGAATTTATTGTTGTCTTGGCTTTTGTCTCTTTCATTTTCTTTCACGGTTGTTTTTGTTTATTTGTCCCGTTTTTCTACAGATATTTGTGCAATAGATTTGTAAAGTTTGTGATTTTTCAGTTTAAGGTCAGTTGGTTTGTGTAGAAGACTTACGTGGAGCTCAGCCAATCTGTTGTGTGTGTGAGGTTATTGTAGTTTTACAGTTGTTCATGTAAACAACGTTGGTTGAATTGCATCCATGTCCCTGGGTGTTATTTGCAGGGACACTGGGTACCAGGGACGTGTGTGAGGTTGGATCACTGAGATTTCTCTCTAGTTGTGTTCAGAGAAAATCTTTCTGGAAAACAGAGACCATGGAAAACGATGTGAATAAGGACGCTGTGATTTCTGGGTTCATCAGTAGCCATTTTGTAAGGGGCAAGGTTGTACCTCAAGATGTGACTCTGGTTCAGTATCACACGCAGAAAAACTGGAGCATATTCCCAGTGTTTCTGGGAGGATGGTGACTCCTCAGGTCTGAAGAACATTGTTCTTAGTTCTGGCCCTCGGGGTTTCCTGTCTTGTGCCTTCCTCGTGCAGCCCTCACTGGACCAGACTCTCTCTGCTGACATTAGTGCAAGTTGGGGTCACTGGAGGAGAGGGATTGTCTTGACAGAGACGAGGCACCACTCAGTCCTCAGAAGCAGCACTTCCCCCAATTCCTGCCTCACCAGGTGCCACGGGGAGCTCCATGGAAGGGCAGAGCCTCTGGGAGGGATCAGGAGAGTCAAGTTCTGTCGTGGTTTCTGCTGGTCGCAGAGGGGTGCTGGCTCTGTGGGAGCTGGAGTGTAGCGAGGCAGTATCAGCTCAAGTGCAAAGCAAATAATCATCTGTACCTTTGATTAAAACATGGTCACCAGAGATCCCTCAGAAGACAGTTTATAAGGCAGCTGGACGTGTGCCATAGCCCTGCGTTTGCCTGATCTCAAGCTTAAATAAATCACAAAAGCATTGGTAGAGGAAGGAGTCACCCCAGTGATTGCTTTTGGTTCTGACACACCATAAATTGACTGTCTTGATGCTGAAACTGTAAGCTGGCTTGTGGCACTCAGTT
Source organism: Chamaea fasciata (assembly GCF_029207755.1). Classification (NCBI taxonomy): domain Eukaryota; kingdom Metazoa; phylum Chordata; class Aves; order Passeriformes; family Sylviidae; genus Chamaea; species Chamaea fasciata. Next base: position 933,703 of record NW_027094100.1, read on the forward strand.
CTTCAAGGCTCACCTCTGCTTCTGTTTTGACTGTGCCACAAATTTTCCCCCGTTTCACAGAATCCCAGAATCATTAAGGTTGGGAAAGACCTCCAAGATCAGCAATTCCAGCCTTTGACTGATCCATGGCACCAGGGACTGAGCCCCCTGAGCCCTTCCACTGGATGGCATGGATGTCTGCAGGACCACTTCCAGGGTCCGTTAGTCCCAGTCTTCACGTTAAGGAACAAATAATTTGGTTTTGTCTTTTATAGGCATTTTTCTTATTGGGAACACATGTAAAAAGAATTTGTTTCTGCAATATCCTTTTTATTAGCGGCTGCCAGGCACCTGTTAGTGTTCAGATCAAGCTGACTCTGCACACTCGTTATCCGGCCTTTAGCCAAAGCCCTTTTTTCCACCTTTGCCTCCAGGCCTGTGTACTGTGGCAGAAATAGTCACAGAAACTGGAAATGTCAGTGTCTAGAAAGCCAGTATGAAGTGCATTTTTTTCAGCAAAGAGTAGAACCAGAGGAGAAGAGGAAGGGTGAAGGTGGGACAGCAGCTGTCGATTTCTGTGCAGTTCCTCAGGCAGACAGGTCTTTCTTCAGGAGCCCAGGCTGGCCAGAGATGGCTTTTTCTAGTTCTGATTTCACGGTGTTTTAGAGCCCAGAGCCCTCATGACTGAGTTTCTCCAGCCCCAGCCCTGCTCAGCCCCCAGCACGTCACCCAGTGTACCAACCTGGATCCTCACCGCTCCTCCGCACCTCCGCTCGCCTCGCCTCGCTCCTCACACCTCCCTCCCTGCAGACTCCCCAGCACCTCTCCCTCCTGCTCTGCTCCAAATTGCCCTTGTTCGTCAGCAGCTTTCATTCCATCTTCCAAAGTCCTTTGTCTGCAATTCCCAGCCTTTTTCTAGGCTGCTGTGCTCAAATGGGCACAGGGCTGTTGGTGTCACGCTGCGTCAGAGCCCTGGTGCCAGCGGGGGCTCTGGGGATGGGGATGGGATTGGCCAGCCTCTGAAAAATGCCCCTGTGTGTGCCCCAGGTCCCCCTGGAAACACCTGCATTGGCTCACTCCTGGTTTTTACCAGAGCAGTCGTGGAGTATCTGGGTTTGAGCAGCAGAGAGAACCGAAGCACATTCCTTTGGCTGCTGGCACATCCTGGTGGACGTGGAGCGCCAACTTCCCTTCGTTTTCCCCCAAAATGGTCATGTGGCAACAGGGCTTTGAGACAAAGTAATGCAAAGAAATAGTGTAGCTCAGTCCCAGAAAAGGCAAGAATAGGTGGGCAGTAAATACAAGAAACCAAGCACTCGTGGAGAGGAGGCTCTTTGTTAGGAATAAAATGGAGCAGCTCAGGAGAATCCTCACCTGAAGTGTCTGCACTGATGTGTGAAGCTGTGGTCTCATCAAACAGCGTGGAGGGACATGAACTGTTGTCTCTGCTCCGCTGCAGTGCTGGCAAATGGGCATCAGTGCATATTCTGTGTTTCCACGTGTTAGGGTGCTAATGGCAGCCAGAATGGTGAGTCGAGGATCTGCTGTCTGAGTTAATTAAACACAAAGCTGGCACAGGGGTCAGGAAGGCTCCTCTTCCCCAAGTGGAGGAGGTGGGAGGGTCATTCAGAAAAACATTCCGTGGAATATCAACTTGAGACGCTTCACAGGAGAAGTTTGGCCAAAGCCATAGGAATGAACTCTGCATGCCCATAATTTTCACAGCTGACTTGTAAGAAATTCCTTCTCCAAGCTGTTCTCCTGTGAGAAAACTCTTGGACTCTGTTGTTAATAACTCAGTTTTGGAAAATCTATTTGTTTCTCACAGTGTTGTACTGTCAGTACTTTGAAATACAGTGTAAAAGCCCAGGCTGCAGCTTTCTGCCCTCTGGAAAAACATGCTCCTTGACCCCTATCTGGGAGAAGGATCTGTTCTTTGGTAATACCTTTCCCTAAATAAGTTACAATCAGACATTCATTCACATAAACTCATATAATTAACAATGGATACTTCTGTTGCCCTGCTTTAAACAGCTAAGAAACACGGTTATTTAATTTATGTACTTCAGCTTGTCATGTTTTCAGGGCCAGTTTTGTTCTGAGTCTGTGAATCCATAAAAGTGTCAGAGAATTAGGTTTGTCCGGGTCAGGCTGTAAGTTGCAGGAAGGCTTCATGACTGTCCAGCTGAGGAGGCTGTGTCTGTGCTCTGTAGAAATGTTTACGGGTGTTTTCCCAGAACATGTTTGTGCACATTATTTATGTCTCTTTTCAAACTATTTAGAGAAATGGGAAACGTGCTGTAGAGTATGGCTTTAGTAAATGCAAGGGGAAATCGTTTTAAAAATAGAAGTTAACAAATAGAAAATAACATTTCTACCTAAATGTATTGGCTTTGAGGTCTGAACGTGAGAAATGGGTTTGGATATGTGAAGTCAGGTGGATACTGATGCTTCTGCAAGACACACAGTGCAGCAGGTGAAGGCTTTCTGGGTTCCCTGCTGTCACTGAAGGGATGGCTGAGTGGGGTGTCTGACCTGGGGAGCTGATGTCTGTCTGTCTGTCTGTCTGTCCCAGGGCAGCACAATTACCTGTGTGCCGGCAGGAACGACTGCATCATCGACAAGATCCGCAGGAAGAACTGCCCCGCGTGCCGCTACCGCAAGTGTCTGCAGGCGGGCATGAACCTGGAAGGTAACACACACACACACACACACACACCTGGGCAGGGACAGCTGCTGGGGGACACTGAGCTGCATCTCGTGGGCATTGCAGCCACGGGCAGCAGGGTTTGTGCTCTGACTTCTCCTGGCTGTGCTCACGTGCTGTCTGTGGTCAGCACAAGTGAGTCGCGCGCACAAACGAGGGTTGTTTGTTTTTCGTTCCTCCCAGCACAAACGTCTCGTGGCTTTTTCGTGGAATGTGAGGCAGCAGAACTCCTGGAGAACACCTGGAGGGAGGTGTAACACCTGTGGGAGGGTGTGCTGTCTGGGTGACCTGACACTGAGACCATGGGGGACAGGGAAGGGAGTGGGGATTGCATCTTCCAGCTGAAGAAAATCAAAGTGCTTTTGTCCATGCTGTTGTGGATACTTCTTAAATACCTGTTAAAATTTCTCTAGACAACATTGATTAAATGTTACGTACCACCACATCGTTGTTCTCTGCTGAGTCCTGAATGACTCTTGGGGGTCTGAGGGCCACATCAGCCAGAGATTTAGCAGTGGTTGTAAGATGGCATAAAACACTTTTATTAGTGTCAGCTTCATTTTATGTCTGCTATTTTTCCCTGAGCAGCAGAGATTAACACAGCACTTAACTAGTGCAGTTATCCTGGTGGTACTTGTGTAATCAAAACTGTCAGATAAAATAAAAATGTCAAAGATGGATTTGTCAGCTCCAAGGATGAGCAGAATTTCATTTCAGCCAGTGATAACATCCTTGGTGAGGTGTAAGTGATAAGGTAAAGAGATCAATGAGGCACAGACTGGCGGCTGTGTAAGCACGTCCTTCTTGTGCTCCCAGCCTCCCTCAGGACACAGCGCCACATCTCCTGGGCTGCAGGGGACATTTCCAGGCACGGCCCCTCCTCAGGGGAGGCTGGGATGCTGCTGCTCCGTTTGTTGAGCTGTCGTCATGATCTGTGTGCAGGAGGAGAGGCTACAGCCAAAACCTGCAGCAGTGGGTTCTGAAATAAATCCCTGGAGGACGTGGATGGTCAGTGAGTGTCTCCCAGGGGATGGATTTAGGTTTTGGACACTCCCAGTGGGCTGGACCTCATCCTTCAGAGGTCAGAGCAGGACGGGCCTCCTGCCTACTCTGGTGTCCATGGGGACAGGTCACTGCCCTGCCAGTGTGGCTGGGAGCAAGGACACGTAACAGCAGAGCCTAAAGGCAGCTTAAATAACGCCAAACCCCACAGGTTTGGTTTTGAGGTGGACAAGAAGGCATTTTGGTTAAGATTGATTTCTATTTTTTCTCTTCACAGCTGTTTTCAAAACAGATCTGTGGTATTCATGTATTTATCTGTGTGGAAAAGGAATAGTTCTCTGTCAGTCAGGTTTAGTGCTCCCATTGTAAGCTTTTCCCTCCTGCATCTCTTTCAGCGGACGGCACTATTGCTGTCCGTGCCTCTAGGACATGGAGTCAGAGAAGCGTGGGAAGCTTTGGTCTGGGAAGGTGCTCAGGGCTCACCCATGCCACCCTCCGCTGGCCCAGGTGGCCCCACGCCCTGTGCAGCCTGGCCCTTCCTGCGGCACAGAAAGTGCAGTGGCATGACGTGGGGCTCTTGTCACTTCTCCACACGTAGGTTGGAGCCCTTCCAGCCTGGTTTGTCTGGATTCTGGCACAGAGAATCCTAGAGAATAGTGAGGTTTTGGAGGGTGGATTTTGTTATGTAAGTTGCTGGAGAGGGTGGGGAGAGGGAAGCTTTTATGGCTGAGAGGAAAAAGGATCTATAGAAACTCAGCAGCACAAAATGGAAGAACCCAGGTAGTGTGAAAGGGTGAAAACCACCCCGGAAACAAGGATTTTTGGGACAGATCTGAGCAGATGGAGAAGTGGCCCTGCAGGAAAGCAAACTGGGAGGCAGCATAAAGTGCAGAAGAGGCTAAAATCCAGTTTCTTTTATCTTGTCTATTTTAGGGTCACAGTTCAGGAATGACTGTTGTTTAAAAAATAATTAAATTTGCATGTGTTTTAGACAGTAATTCTTTTTGGAAAGTCCCCAGCTGCATCCTCAGTGCATAAACAGCAAACCAGTGACTGGCCAGAAGAGATCCCAGTATCCAGCCCATCAGTCCTCGGGCCCCTTGCACTCACCTGCCTTCCTGCTGGACTTTTTCCAGCTTTGGTCATCTCTCAGTCTCCAGTACCTACAGTGCATTTCACTGTTAGCTATTGAGTACAAAACTGATTTATTTTTAAATTAATGAATTCATTCATTTATTCTGGCATGCAGTACTTTAATTGACCTGTTCTTGTCCTGAGTTAAAAGTGGCCCTTTATAGTCACTTGATACTTTTTTTTTACCATAAAATCATTATGGTTGGAAAGGACCTCAAGTCCATCAGTCATCCCTTTTGCCCTGCATGGCATCCTTTTCTGGAACTTTGTTTTCCCTGTTATATGGTTTTTGGGGCGTAGGGGACTGGAAAAACATCAAACTCTCAAGCTGCAGGTACCAGAGATTTACACAGCACAATGATGATATTTTGTTCCCCAGCCTTTATTTCCTTGAGTTCTCATTTCCGCTCCCACTGTTAATTGGTGTTCCTTGGCACCCTTTCTCTTTGTGATGTGCTGGAAGAAAAGATTTATTGTTAGCTTTTATGCCTGTAAAAAAAAAACGGTCTCATAAATTTTTTGGCTTTTCGTGCCACATTTTACAGTTAAACTTGGCAATTAATTGGTTTTTTTCTGCAGCCTTCACTTGGAATTTATTTCAGTTTTTTTTTTTTTGAGGAATCTTTGGTTCTTTCTAATTCTTTGCCCTGCTGTGCCTGCAGTGGGCTGGTTCTGGCTGCCAGTTCAGGAGGGCAGTGCCTGGTGCCCGTGGGGTGGTGGCAGGTCCCTCTCCCACCTGGCTCAGGTGCTGGGGCCATCTGCCCCCAGGCAGGGAGGAGGAAGCCTCTGCAGCCTGGTGGATGCCAGACTGCAGGAGGTTGGGGCTTTGGGGGGTTTTGTTTGTTTGGAACAGAAAATCTTGGATTGCTTTTCTCTCCGTGCTGAGTTTATCTGTGGGGGTTATCTCCTGTAACGTGCCTTAAGGAGCTGGCTGTAAATTAGTGGTCTTTTTATTATTTAAAAATCAGTTGCAAAGGAATGCATTATCTCAGCCTTCTTTTTTTTTTTTTTTTTTCTTTTCTTTTCTTTTTGTGAGGTACAGCTATATATCTAAGTCAGGACTGCTAACAGCCTAATAAAAATTCTTACATAATTGTCTTATCAGATCTGTTTATTTTGATTATAATTTTATCAGGCTTTCTGGGCTGGAAATACTCCATCCAGGTGTCTGCAGGAAGCTGAAGGCATGTGCTTCTAAATTTAAGTCAAAGCAGTTCATTTGCTCTTCAGAACACGGATAATGGGGCAGAAAAATGCCGGAATATGAAAGGATTTTGAAGCAGCCATTTCAAAATTGAGACGAGAATAACAAGAAGCTCGTTGCTCCAAGGAAACAACTGTTGCTATTCCCTCGTGGCAGGCTTGGCACATGTGGCCAGTCTACAAAACTTTGGGAAAATGCAATTTATACAAGGTCTGTAGAGGACTCCTTGTCTTTGGCAGTGGTTTTCCAGAGGCTCTGTCGCAGCCAGAGGGAGAGGCGGGTCCAGGAGGGGGTTCTGTGTGCTGGCACTGCGGGGCTGGTGCAGTTTGGGTGCTCAGGGATCCTGGACAGGTCAGGAGGAACTTGGAATGCGCAACCACGTTACGTGATGCTTTTATGGGCTACGGATTGATCTCGGAAGTTCCAGAGCAGAAATCAATTAATTAACTGAGGCAGCCAGGGAGGGAGCTGGGCTCCTTCGGTCTGCCTTAAACAGCGAGTTCCGTGTGGCCGCCTGCATCCAGGAGAGCCAGAGCCAAGCAGGAGACTCCATTAGGGACAAGATGCTAATAAAATCGTTGCTCCAACTTTCTGTAGTTTACAGTTAACATCTCTGTTTGATGTTTTATTTTTTTTGGCAAATGAGTTTTTATGGTTTAATTACGCAGCAGTGATTTATATGCAAGAGAGCTGGCAAGAGAAAAAGCTCCTCCTGCCCAGCATTTAAAAAAAAAAAAACCACCCTGTTTTCCCTGTCTTGAGAGATCCAGTAACTTCTTACCCATTAAATACATTTTTTTTTCCTTTCTTTTGCCTAGTTTCTATGCTTGGTATTTAAAGGAACTTCTAAAGTGTGCAGGCCTGCAGATATTTGCAGTGGTGGGATTGAGCCTTGTACTTTAGGGTCAGCCTTGTATTTTAGGGTCAGCTTTGTAAGGCACCTGCAGACATCACTGAACATTTGGAAGCCTTGGCATAAATGTGACTTTTATTAAAATGTAAGGTTTATTTTCACTGGAGTTTTGCTTGGAATGAACGTGAGACTCCCGACATTGCAAACAAACCCTGCGCAGGTTTCCCTGCCCTGCTGCCAGCTGTGCGGGGAGGAGAGCAGCGTTCCCTCTGCCCTGTTTGTCTCTGCGTTTATCTCATCCCCACGGCCTCACCTGTGGCTTTCCCCACCCTTTGCAGCCCGCAAGACCAAGAAGAAGATCAAGGGGCTGCAGCAGGGCGGCGCGGCGGGCGCGCGCGAGGCGCCGGAGGCGGCCGGCAACAAGAGCATCGTGCCCGCGTCGCTGCCGCAGCTGACGCCCACCCTGGTGTCCCTGCTCGAGGTCATCGAGCCCGAGGTGCTCTACTCGGGCTACGACAGCTCCCTGCCCGACTCCAGCTGGAGGATCCTCTCCACGCTCAACATGCTGGGCGGCCGCCAAGTGGTCGCTGCAGTCAAGTGGGCAAAGGCGATCCCAGGTAACGCACAGCTGTGGGGAATGCTGCCTGTGTTACCTCCTGGAAGGGGCTGGCTTTAAATTACTGGTCTTTTTATTGTTTGGAAATCAATTGCAAAGAGATTTATCATCTCCTTGGGTTCCTGTTGAACCTAAATCTGCCTTTGTTTTCCTTCAAAGCTGTACGGATGAAGTGTTGGTAGTAGTGGGGCTTGTTCGTGGCTCAGGTGCTTCCGGAGCAGAAAAGCAGAAAAAACTGCAGATGCAAACGTTTATTTACCACAATTAGGTCATTTTACTTGAACACTTTGACCACTGAATATTAAAATTCTTATTTACATGAGTATTTCTTGTAAAAGTATTACAGAGAACTGTTTGTATTTTATTTCTATCTCCAGCTCAGATTCACAGAATGCCTGAATGGTTTGGGTTGGCAGGGACCCTAAAGCCCGTCCAGTGCCACCCCAGCCATGGCAGGGTCACCTTCCACTGTCCCAGGCTGCTCCAAGCCCCGGTGTCCAACCCAGCCTTGGACATGCCAGGGATCCATGGACAGCCACAGCTTCTCTGGGCAGTAAACAATTATTTCTTGAATACTTTTAGCAATGAGGTTCTCTTGACTTCTGCAGCCCAACATCACTGTGCTGGCTCATTGGGTCTCCGTTCGTGGATGGAGCTTTTCTGACTCCCCCTCCCTGTCTAGCTCTAGGTTGGAAGTCAAGGGGTTATTTTCTCTCCAGCTCTGTTCAAACTGACTCTTACCTGGGCAGAGAGGGAGGTTTGCTGCTGTTTTGGCTCCCACCTAAAGGCTCAGTGAGACACGCAAGGAATGATGTCAGGTTTCAGCCTTGGACGTGACACGTGGCATCTGTTTTGGAGAGGCCGGGGCCAAGGGGAGGTGAAGATGTTTGTCCCTACAGAGCAAAGCCCAGTGTTCATCTCCCTCTCTCCCTGGTCAGTGCTGTTCACTACCTGTTCTCAAAGCCCTGGCAAAAACACCTCCATGACGCATAGGTTGCCCAAAAATAACATCACAGAACAGGTCTGCCAAAAAAAAAAAAAAAAAGAAAAAGAAAAAAGCCCGATAATGAGATTTATGAGTCATAACTGTGTCTCTTTGAGCAGGGGAAATAAATTAACAGCAGGAAAGAAAGGCTGGAAAGCTCAAATAAAGCGCCTGTGTCCAGCAGAGATGCGACTGGAGAGATTTGTGTGGGGTCTGGTTGACAAGGTGGACTCAGTGATCTTGGGGGACTTTTCCAACCTCAGTGATTCTGGCATTCTGTGTCAGGGCTGTTTGCACTGGGCACTGGTGCTGGATTAGCTCACTCTGCTCTGGGAGAGGCTCACATGCACACACTTCCTTCTGGGACAGGTTTTTGGGAGACCATCTGGTGTTCCCACATCCAGATTTAGATTCCATTTTATACAACACTTCTCTGTTCATCATTTCTGCTGAGCAGTTTTTGTAATTAGCCAAACCCTCCAGGTTAGAGCTTATGCTCTCAATGAAAATGCCAATCTTCTCTTTAATAGCCACATTAATAGCAACTGTTCTTATCATTTTTATCTCCTTTCTTTTGTTTGCTGAGGTGGTTCCTCATGAGTGTTTAATTTGTATATCCTGCTCCTGGTTGTAGCCCATCAGCCATGCTGACAGCATGCCAGCATTCCTTGCCAAACCCTTTAGTTGGGATTTCAAAATAATCTTTTCCTGGGGAGGGTTTGAGCACAGATTTCAAGGTTTGACCCAAAAAGACTGGAATCACTTTGAAACTCTTTCTTTGTATTTTTAGAGGCCGGTCATTCCTGGTGACTCCAAAGCCAGGGGCTGTGTTTAGACCCACCAAGTTCGTTACACGTTCATCCACTGGCTCTGTCTGTTGGCACAGCTTCAGGAAGCAGCTCTTTAGATGTTATGAGCTCTTTAGATGTCAGATGCTTAATAAAAATAGATAAAATCAGCTTGTATTCAGGCTCTAATAATGGCTCCGTATGGCACAGTGGTTTCTTGGTAAGTGTAGGCTGCATCTGATAGGAGCTGGTGCTGCAAATCCAGAGCTGGTGGCATTTTCAGACTCTTTGAGGGACCAATTGTCAGGTTTTACTCATTTCCTCCCTGTTCAGTTGGCTCTGATGGTGCTGCATGCGAGATTAGCAGCAGTTGATGCTGGTAACTAACGCACTACTTACTTTGTAGGTTCAGCGTGCAAGTGTTGAGTAAGAACAGAATTTGATATTAAATCATTTACGGCCTAGCAGACTGCTCTCGTGAAAAGGAGCTAAGCCTGTTATTTTTGGAAGGCAGCCCAGTGAATTGCAGTGTATGTGAACTATAATTGTTGCCTTTTGTGATGTATCTGACTGACCATCAGTTCCAGATGACCACATACATATGTACTGTGATTTTTTAATGTTACATCCCTTTTACTCCCTGTAGTACCTATGCACTGCTAACACAGCAGTTGCGCTGCTCACAACCCTGCTCCTTCCCCAAGTCACGCAACCTTTTTGTCCTTTGCTGCTTTTTTGCAACTGACACCGTCCCCCCTTCAATTTTTATTCCTCCAGGTTTCCGGAATTTGCACCTGGATGACCAAATGACCCTTCTGCAGTACTCCTGGATGTTCCTGATGGCTTTTGCGCTCGGCTGGAGATCCTACAAGCAGTCCAATGGCAACCTGCTGTGCTTTGCTCCAGACCTGATCATTAACGAGTGAGTAGGAGCTGCCGGTGCTGGGCTCTGCGTCGGGGGCGGATCCTCCCAGACACCCCACAGCAGCCTCTCCTTTCCCACTTTTTTTGTTGTTTTTTTTTTCTTTCCAGCAGCTTGCTTAGCATTTTTTTTTTTCACTAAGTCAAACGGAAGGTAATTGAGATATTAAGTGTATTTATATCCAGAAGTTTTTGTGGGAGGTGTTTGTGCTTTAACATTCCATATTGTGACTGTTCCTGCGCCATTCACTAGAATCATTCATTTTATCAGAGCCAACACAGTCAGAGCTAAAAATATGCCTGGGATGGAGAGGAAAGTTTGGCAAATTGCATAATGTTCTGTCTGTTTAGTGTATCAGAGTGGCAATATGGCCCTACGGGTTTGCCCCAGTGAAGCATTTCTGTCTGATCTGAGGAAATTAGGGCTGAAAAGACGAGGTTAAAGATGGAGCTACCTGCCTGATTTATATTTTTTTTGTTGAACTTCGTTGTCAATTTTCAAGCCAAGTTGAATTTGGTGGAATGTTGGAACATATTTTTTTCTTGCACTGCACATTTTCCTTGTATTTTTCCTGGTTTATGTTGTGCAGTAATTCTGTGCTGTGGAAGAGGGAAATTTGGACTGTTGAGCTGATTAGTTCTTATTTGTGTGTCTGTTTTCTGGTTCTGATATGGAGGCAATACCTTTAGCCTGTTTGGGCACAGTTTAGTATTTTTAGTCCTATTTCACTTCAAAATCAGATCTCCCAAATATTTTCTATTTTAAAAAAACATAATAATTGTTACGTTTTCTGTGGGATCTGCGATTTCTATTTCATGTATATTTATTCCCTTGCCTTTTTTTTTTCACTGTAAATATTTATCCAGGCTTTTATGAACTGTAATCATTGCCTTATAATAATATTTTTTTTAAAAAAAGGCTGAGGAGGAGATGGCAGGTGAGGGCCCATCTGTGTACTTGTGTTTATTAAAGTGCTTAGAATGTGTCCCTGGAGCAGAACAGTCTCTGTGTGGTGGAATTGAAATAATTGATATTGTCACTAAGTGCAATAACATCTAATTTGCTGTAAGTCAGAGGTCTCCTGCTGTTTTATCAGTGGGTCAAAACCACAGAGCTTCAGTGCTAGGTGTTGGAGCTCTTGAAAACCCCCAGAAATGAAAGGGTAACGCTGTTACAGCAACCAGCAATTCCCAAATTCCTTCCAGCTCCAGTTCGGTGAATCGTAGATCAGAGTGACATTTGTTTTCAATAAAGCACTGAGCTGACTGAGAGCACTGCAGTTCTTCCAGTGAGCTGCAGGTTCTCCATAAAACTCTGTGGTCGTAACTTTTTATGTCCCATCCCTCAATAAAACAGATCCAGCTCGGGGTAAAGCCTGACAGACACCAAGTGAGATGTGAGAGCCCTGCAGGAGAGACCCTGTGGGCAGGCAGACGGGAGTAAATACCCTTGGGTGTGGGTGATCAGCTGTGCCCACGTGGCGTGGCTGAGGTGAGAGCTGTGGTGGTGCTGCGCTGGGACTGGGGCAAACCCACAGCTGAGCACAGAGCCACGGCCGTGGCTGCAGGGAAGGGCAGCCACTCCTGGTTAATTCTCTTAGGGTTTTATGTGGGGTTTAGAAAGCATTTTTTCCATTTCTGAGCTTTCAACACTTACCCTCGTGTTCGGTGTCTTCAGCTGCACAAAGGGAAACTCCATCTCTGAGGGGTCTCCAAGACTTGGTGGCTCAGTTGGACAAAACTGCAGTTACTGATTGATTTTTTTTATTAGATTAGATTAATTAAACTTTCTTTAGCCTCATGTACCTGCTCAAGCATCTGAGCAGCAGCAGTCCTCCATGCATTTATCCTTGTGCCAGCCCTGTCCAGTGTGTTCCTGTGTATTTACTGCTGCTTACACGGAGTAGCAACATCCAGTAGCTCACAGTCCGGTGGGAAAGAGGATTAAATTCTCTTCTTATGTCTTGAACTGGCATGTTAGCCATTTGTTCAGTCTTCTCCTAAAAAGTGAATATTTATTGAATATTCCACTTGCATGTCTGTACTCCTATAATTTATTTATTTTTTATGGAGGTGTGTCTATACTAGCTGGCAATTTTCTATATATTTTACGTGGTTTTATACACACACATGCATGAAACTTGATTCAAGCTGTTGAAAAGTTTGGCAGCTGAATAAATCTTGGGCTTTTGGCCATTATTTAGTACTTGGAAAGGGTTTAAACCTGTGATTTTGCAGTATTGTATAACTGTTTCCCCAGTTTGTGATTGAAAACATGCCCTGCTGGAACTGGCGCCCGTTCTGTCTCAGCTTTCGTCCTCTGGGTATGTCACAGGGTGCCCAAAATTACAGTGAGCACAGTGACAGTGCACAGTTGTGTTCATCGAGCAGCAGATGCCATTTAATTGCTGTCCAGCTTGTGAAGTTCCTGGAAGTCCTGGGCCTCGGGATTTTGACTCTGGTTCCATGCTCGTCACTGCAGCTCCTTGCTGGGGGGAGTGAGGTCACACGTTTGTCCTCCTGATCTCGTGTGCTGGGCAGGGTGGCTGTGCTGCTGGCTTTGAACAGCAAAACAACAAGTGATGTCAGTTGTGTGAGCAATGGTTTTTTTTTCTCAGTTCCCTTGTTCCCCGAATTTTTTCCCCGACATTCTTTTGTAACTCCTTTTGTGGAGTTGGTGTCATCTGGTTTTCAGAACAGCAGCATCTTGTTTACTGGGGTTTGGGGCTGTGCAGCTCTGCTGAACTGGGTGACTCAGAGCAGTGCAAACCCTGCTGTGCTTCCCTCGCCCACGTGCCCATCCCTGTGCCTATCCCCATGCCCATTCCTGTGCCCATCCCTGTGCCTATTCTTGTGCCCATCCCCATGCCCATTCCTGTGCCCATCCCCATGCCCATTCCTGTGCCCATTCCTGTGCCTATCCCTGTGCCCATTCCTGTGCCCATTCCTGCGCCCATTCCTGTGCCTATTCTTGTGCCCATCCCTGTGCCTATCCCCATGCCCATTCCTGTGCCTATTCCCATGCCCATTCCTGTGCCCATTCCTGTGCCTATCCCCATGCACATCCCTATGCACATCTTTGTGCCCATTTCTGTGCCTATTCTTGTACCCATCCTGATGCACATCCCCGTGCCTATGCCTGTGCCCATCCCTGTGCCTATTCCTGTGCCCATCCCTGTGCCCTGGGCACTGCCAGGCCTGGGGCACAGGGTTGGGTATTTAGGGGACAGGGAGGGGGTCAGGGGGGACCAGCCTGTTCAGTGGTAGCTCAGCTGAGAAGGCAGATGTGTGGAGTCCTCACGGAGCACTGTGCGTGTTCCCCTGAGCCGAGTGTAGCACCCCATGAAGTGTTCACTGGTTAGTGGGTGGGTGAGTGGTCTGTGGGGCTGGTGAGTGCCCTGTGAGGGGAGGGGAGCTGAGCTCCTGAGCAGGCAGAGCCCTGGGCGCTGCCCTTGTCCCGCTCTGTGTCCCCAGGACAGCTCCCTGTGCCAGCTGAGATCATCTGATGTGCCCTGGCCAGGATCGGCCTGGCTGGGAGCTGTTCCCAGAGCGGTGCCAGCCCTGGGCCAGGGTGGTGAATCAGCCTCCTTGTGCTGTGACACCGGGCAGAGCCACCCTGCACCCAGCCCTGGCTGCGCACGGGGCTGTGGCTGCTCCCCTGCTCTGGGAGCTGCGGCTCGTGTAGCCTTGGCACTGCCCAAAAGCTGTGTGCCTTCCTCTGGATCCTCAGCCCCTTGGACGGGGTCGTGTTCCCAGCAGGCAGAAACAAACAACAGGCTGACCCCTTTCACGATGCCCAGAAATGGGCACGGTTTTACCTAAGGAGAACTGCTGAGCCCTGGCAGAGAGTGGGTTTCAGTTACTCAGTTTGAAATACGTGAGTGGGCTTCGGTGCAGCCCAGAGGGGCCGGGACAGCGTTTGCCACGTGGCCAAGTGGTGGCTTTGTGTCAAGTGCCCTGAGAACCATCCCAGTGCCCAGCATTGCACTTGCTCCTGTTTCATGCAGCATTGTTACCTCGTGTGCACTTTGTGCCGGTGCTCCTTGGTGGTGGAATCCGGAGCTGGAGCCGGGGTGCGTGGGTTGCTGTGAGTGCCCACAGCTGGAGCTGTAGGTGTGGGACAGTGCCACACATGGCCCAGTTCCACGGGGAGGGAATTGTCCAACAGCGGGTTTGGAAATGCTGGGGGATTACACCTGTGCTTGGTCTGGCTTAATACAGTTTCAGTAGCTGGTGCTTCTGCCTTTCCAAAGCCATTGGAATTCCCCCTGGGTTTTGCACCTGGAGAAGGGGCTGTTCCCTGTTTCCACTCAGGCTTTCCCAGGGAGATGGTGAGGGTACATTGCATGATCCTCCTTAAGGGCTGAGCGAGGGAGAATGGGAAAGTGATCAGCTTTGGAGGAACTGTTGTTTCATAACCAAACCTTACTCATTACTCCCACAGGGAACCCATTTTGTCTCTGTGTAGATTATAATGCTGCATAGGTGATAGCAAGGAAAGGTGACACATCATTAACAAAAAATGAGGTGCTGGCACCGCTGCAGAGAGATTGTGTACTCATTGCACGGGGTTATTTTGCTTGTCTTTTTCCTGTACAAAAGAAAACCCATGGAAAAGCATAAATCTGTCTTGCGCTCTTCAGAATTAGTCTGTTCTTCGTTTCCCACTCAAAACGAATTCTGCAGTATTCACAGAACCAGCCATAAGAGCACACATAAGCAAGATTGCTGTGTCAGATGAGGTATTAGATAAAAGGAGTTCCTGTCTTCATGCAAGGCTTCGTTGAAATAGGAAAAAAAATATACAAAAACATAATGTTTGTTATTCTGATTCCAACATGACTTTCCATTTATGGTTATTAACGAGTTTATTAGAGTACAAAGATAATGAAGTTTAACTGCAGTGCCCATCATTGCTTCAGGAACATGGACGGGCACGAGTATAAAGTCACTTTGAAAACTGAGAAGTTACAGGAGGATACTCCTAAATCTATAAATATGCATTAAATTCGGTGCACTTCTCAAAGATGCTGAAAGAATTAGGGAAATCCCAGCTCTGGTGTGGCTAGATCTACTCCATCATGTTTCCCTGGGACGATGAGAGACTCAGGGAACTCGGGTTGAACTTGATTTCTGTGTCATGTGGGTGCCGTGGCTGCTGATAGCAGAGCTTGCTGCTGAGTCCTTGGTGCAGACAGGCTCCCTTTGTAAGGGCTGTGGGACTCAGGATGTCACAGTGCTCATCCTGCACTCAGGGCCAGTGTTTATCTGTGTCACCAAGGCACAGTGAGATTATCACAGTCACCTCAGGGGCACAGTGAGAGATAGAACCTCTTTTACTCTGCCGGGGCTCACCTACAGCTCCTCATCTGCAGCGTGGAAAAACAGATCCAGGACGTGCAGATAGCCAGACATTTCACTAATCCCTGTGCTTTTATTCCTCAGGCAGAGGATGAATCTCCCCTGTATGTATGAACAATGCAAACACATGCTCATGGTGGCCCGAGAGCTGTCCCGCCTCCAAGTCTCCTACGAGGAGTATCTCTGCATGAAGACGTTGCTTCTCCTCTCTACAAGTAGGTGAACAGCTCAGTACCAAGCTTTTTGCTCCTACAGAAGTATGTGGTGGACTTGCAATAGATATTGTGCGATAGGTTTATGCTCCATGCTGGTTTTTAACTTTAGGTAGGACATGCTGCAGTTAAACAAGTCACAGCTCAGTAAATTCTGTCTGTACTGCATCAAAGTTCAAAGTGCAGTGTCAAAAATAGTCCTTTTAGAATGGACAGAAATAAACCTGAGACGGCATAACTAATGTAAGTGATGATGTGTAAATGCCTTCCACAGTGTTACTTTTCCCCCGTTGTTCTCCCCTGCTCCGTGGGGCTGGAGCTCCCTGAGGATCTGCGCTCAGCCCAGGCTCGGCTGCAATCCAGGGACTCACACAGCAAAAAGGGAGAGGGTGGGAGTGTGTGTGAGTGTGCTGGGGTGGGTGTGAGCCGGGCACCTCTCTCCAGCACAGCCTCTGTGTCCTGGGAAATCCCAGCCCAGCCCAGCCCACGGGCACAGGATCCCCAGGGAGCTGCCTCAGGCAGGGACTGACGGACGGGTTCCTGTTCTCCCTGGCACCAGGGGTTTGGTTCAGAGCCCCGCAGAGGTGCCCACGTGTTTGAAAGGTAGCAAGAGCAGCAGAGCAAGGGAAGATTTGTCAACGTACTTCGGTACTTCTGCATCATCCTCATCAGGTGCTTTGGCTTGGAAGGGACCTGAAATGTGATGAAAAGTAAATATTATGAAGTTTATTACACCTGAGGGTGTAAACATTCCTTGTCCTTAATGTTTCCAGTGAGTAATAGCCTTGATTCTTACACAGAAATGAGGATCGTTCACCTTGGGCTTTTCCTGGATAAGAGCAGGAGGATTGGGAAGCCCAGCACTGCTCACCCTGTGTCAGGGCAGAGGGTGATGGGTGTGGGCAGGGCAGTGTGAGGGTGCCATGGCCAGTGCCCCCAGAGCCCCACCAGCCTGGCAGTGCCCAGCACTGCCTCACTGCCAAGCCCAGAGCTGGGACAAGGGCTCTTTTCAGAGGAGACTTTCAGCCTCTCACGGCCGTGGGCTTTGTAGGAACTCAAAACTTCCCTGAAACTGCAGATTTCAAACAGTTCCTGTTTGATTCTGAAATCTCTCCCAAAAATTCCTCAAGTGTTTTGGGTGTGGCGTAGGCCAACTTTCTTCACAGGAGCTGGAAATTTCCATGGAGAAATTTCCATGGCAGGAGTGGTGAGGAGGCAGCGCTGGCAGGATTCAGCCCCTCCAGCAGCGGGGCCGGGCGGGAGCTGGCACTGCCCAGAGAGGCCTCTCCACTCCGTTTCCAGTGGGAGACAATTTATCTTCCTTTTGTTAGGGTACGAACATTGTGTGAGTGGTGCATCAGGGAACTTCTGCAATTGCAAAGCCGAGGTTTCTGTAGCTCTTTAATCCACAGCTTGATAATTTGAAGTTGTTGATTGTGTTTCTGTGTTAAGTTTTCCAAGAGAAGAGAAGGAGTAAAACAGGAATCCCACACAGGTCTAGACTCGTAGCTCACACACACAGATGTAGCTCAGAGACCTTTTCCACGTGAAGTATTGAAACAGTTGACCGGTTTCATCTCCTGTGTAGGCAAGACAGACAAGAGGCTTCACTCCAGGATCTCTCCAGCGCTGACAGTGCAGGGCAGGTTGGATTTCCCGAGGGAATGTGCTCTGCGGCCTCTGTCCTCCTGTCGTGCTTTTGGTCACCTTTGTCTCAGCTCTTTCTCTTCTCTGTCTTCAACTCCTTCACTTCCCCGAGGTGATGAGAGGCCTCAAGGGAAGGGAAGCACCTTCAGGACCTCTGGAGCTCCTTTTGTTGGTCCTTGGCCTTTGGAAGGAGGAGACAGGCACAGGGCCTTCCCCTGGGTCTGAATCCCCAGCCCTTGGGTTCTGCCCCCGGCGCTGTGTCAGTGTCCCACCCGTGTCCCAAAGCTGCTGTGTCCGTGCCCAGAGTCCCCAGGCGGCCGCAGTCCGTGTGCTGTCCACAGTGTCGCTGCCTTGCCTGGGCCCGTTACCTGATCCGTGTCAGGAGCCTCAGGACCAGATGACCTTTCAGGATCCTTTCCAGGCTGTCCTGTGATCCTGCCCTTGCTCTTCCCTGGGCACGCAGAAGTCTTATGGGACCTTCCTAATGTCACATTTCCCCAGACCTGGAGAATACAGGAGCTCCAGCCCTGGTGGTTCTCCATCAAGGAGCTTCCAGGGCTGGGTGTTTCTGCCTCCATGGTTCCCTTCCCGCTGTTTTTTGGTGGGATATCTCTAGAGGGTTTTTTTTTATTATTATTATTTTGCAGTAGGCCTGTGCTTTGTGTTCAGCTGGTCACTGTCCCATCCTGCTCCCTCCTTGTCTCTGCTGTCATTTCAGTCAGTCCGAGCCCTTTTTCTTTGGCTCGTTTTCAACTTGCCACAGAATGGTTTGGGCTGGAAGGGACCTTAAAGCTCATCTCATTCCAGCCTGGCCTGAAACACTCCCAGGGATGCAGAGGCAGCCAGAGCTTCTCTGGACAGCCTGTGCCAGGCCCTCCCCACCCTGACAGGGAACAATTCCATATTTTAACCTGAATTTCCCCTCTTGCTCCTCGTCCTGTCACTGCAGCTCGTGATGACGATTCCCTCTCCGTGTAACTAATGTAAGAGAACTTAAACCATGTGCCAGTTGAGTTTTGCAGTGTTTGAAAGGCTGGTGTCCCTGTTGCAGTTCCCAAGGAGGGCCTGAAGAGCCAGTCCCTGTTTGAGGAGATCCGCATGACGTACATCAAGGAGCTGGGCAAGGCCATCGTCAAGAGGGAAGGGAACTCCAGCCAGAACTGGCAGCGATTTTATCAACTGACTAAACTGCTGGACTCTATGCATGATGTAAGTCCTGACAGGAATGCTGCAGGCATTCCGCAGAAATACATTTGGGGCGGGGACACTGAGCTCCTCCAGCTCTTTTATATTTAAAGGGACAAATATCGGGGAGGAGGAGGAGGAGGAGGAGGTCATGCTCCTCTGCTGCCTCACGAAAATTGACAGCCTTGAACATGCTCCTCTCAGGCTGCCTCTGCAGTGCAATCCACAGCAATTAATTGTAGAATTGATCTCATGTTCAGTCTCTCCCGTTTTTAAAAATTGCATTGCTTCAAAAAGGAGGAGCTCAGGAGCTGTAACTGACTTTGCAGTAGAAGCAGAAATGTGATGTTTAAAAGCAGTCTTATGTCAGAGCCCAAGAAGTAAGGAATTTATGGGATAGTTTGAAATTCCATTAAAACAATGCCTCAGCACTATGTGTGGTGTTAGCAGTGATCTAATTTTGAAGGAATTTTCAATTCAGACTGTCTCCTTTGGCAGTTTAATTCTAATTGCACATGTAGCACAAAGCAGTGTTTAAGACAAGGGTAACATTGAGACCTCAAAATTACTGGTTTTTTTTTTCTTATTACTGTACCAAGCACCTGGAAAGATCTCATTTAGCTTATCCATGTGTGTGTTATTTATCTGCTGGAATGGGAATTGGAACCGAATCTCCTCGGTGGTTGTAAAGCCTTGCACAGTCTGTTTGTGTGGTCTATATCAGAGTGCCATGGACAATAATTAATGAGCTTAATGAGGATTCCTGTGCACGTCTTGCCTGAGCCCCATCCTGTGGGCAGGAGTTGAGGAGGAGGGAGGTGAATGTTCTCTGAGCATCTTCATGTGCAAGTAATTCTTTGTCTTGTCACTCGTAGGTGGTTGAAAATCTTCTGAGCTTTTGCTTCCAGACATTTTTGGATAAATCCATGAGTATTGAGTTCCCAGAAATGTTGGCAGAAATCATCAGCAATCAGATACCAAAATATTCCAATGGAAATATCAAGAAGCTCTTGTTTCATCAGAAGTGACTGCCTTAACACAAAGGGTTGCCTTAAGAAACCGTCACACGATAGCTTTGTTTTGTAAAGAGAAAAACCTACAGAACTTGTTCCTTTTGTCCTCGCAGGTGTTTCTTTTGTAATTATGCACTACATGTGGTTTACAGAGGGCCAAGAGTTAGGCTGGAGAAGCAGCGGATTTCTCGCGTTTGGGAAGGAATTGGGGAGAAAGGAAAAAGGAGAAGATCTCGGTTTGGGCAGAAATTTTCTCTCTCCCCTCGTGCACCATCCCTGGATGCATCAAACCACCAGTGACAAGCTCTGAGGCTGTTACGAACATTCTGCTAATTAATTAATTAATTGCTGCAGTTGGCTGGAGACAATTTTTTAGGCTTTTTTTTTTTTTTGGTCAAGTGTTTTGGATTTTTTTTTTTTTTTTAAAGTTAAGGTAGTTTTTCGGTTTATGCATGTAACCTGAAGAAAGTTTACAAGTGTATATCAGAAAAGGGAAGTTGTGCCTTTTATAGCTATTACTGTCTGGTTTTAGCAATTTCCTTTAACTTTATATACCGTGAACTCGGCTTGTTCATTTTTTTTCTTACATAATTTTTTTGTAATACTTCAAGATGCCTATTGTACAGCTGGTTTTTTAAGGTGGGGCAGCTCGTAGCTTTCCTAAAAACGTCCTCTAGACAGTAAAAATACTCGAGTAGATTCATGTGAAACTGGGTTGGGCTTTTCTAACCTAATGCTTTCAACCGGCAAAGTGGCCATAAAAATTGGGCTTTTTCTAAGGGCCAGGGGTGGGCGGGAGAACACGCTCAAATCTCATTTCAGCAGATCCGGATGAAGCAAATCCTTTTGGTACACTGCAAAAGCGTTGGATATGCAGATTCATAGAAAAATTAACCCAGTCCTAACCGGATGTAAATGAGCAGGTTATTTTATATATTGAAGAAGAAAAAAAAAAAAAAAAAAAAAAAGAAGAAGCCTGATTTTTGCATATGATGCAACAGCCATAACGCAAAGAGTCACGGGCTGCATTGATGCCAAGAAGATCAGTCCTGACTGCCCATCAGGAAATTTTCAGGAAAATATGCATAGCTTCAGAAAAGTTTACTTCTGTGTGGAGAAACTCTTGTTTTCTATACACTTAAAGCTGTCATCACACACAAGAATTTCTGGAGACCCCCACGGACAGGGGAGGACGTGTGAGTGCACCCGGTGGCTGGGGTTGTTCTCCTGTAGGATTCCGGAATCCTCCTCTCCGGGGACTTGTCCACGCAGCTGGGACTGGATCTCCCAGCTCCAGACTCGCCTGGTTAGAGACCCAATTCCACATCTCCACCCTTCACTGACTGCTCCATCCTCTTTCCTGGAGAGCAGGAGAGCTCCGCAACTGAGTTCGTGGTCTTAGAGTTGTCCGTCAAACTTTTTCTGTCTTTGTAAGGCTGCAGCCCTTCACATTGAATTCCTGGCGTGCCATAAATTCCCATAGGCCTTGTGGATTTCTCCTTGTTGCCATTGATGAGGATATTTTCGACATTTAGAAGCTGTAGTAGCCTTTTCTACTTGCACCTTAACAATTTTCTGTATCTCAAAACGGAAATATTTACTACGCCACTCTAAAATTTGATTTTTACTCAAAAGTGGCCAGATCGTTTGTGTAATAGAAATGAGAAAAATCGTCTGAGAAAAAATACAAAACCTAATATATTTTTATATTTAGTTATAGTTTCAAATATGTATAATCGGTATATTCGCTGATCCAAGAAAAAAAAGGGAAGGGCTACTGCAGCTTTAAAAGCAATTTATTAAATGATTGTAAAATAGCTTGTATAGTGTATAATAAGGATGATTTTTAGATGACAGATTGCTTTATCATGATACATGTAATTATATTTTTTGTAGGGGTCACAGATATGCTGAGTGGAAACCGTGGCGTGTGGTTTGGCCGGAGGCAGCGCCGCGGCTGTCGGTGCTGGTATCCAAAGAAGTGCTCTGTTCAGAGGGGGAAACCTGTGCTCCGTGGGTGTTTGTGGGGTTGGGTTGTGTGTCTTGAATCACTGTGTAAAATTCCCGTTGGTTTGGGGTGGGATACTCCTATCTGTATGGTCGGGAGCCGCTCCCGAGGCACGGCTGAACCAGACCCCGCTGCAAAACCTGTCACAGCCTCACTCCCACAGCAAAAACAGCTTAGAAATTGGGCAATAATCCACATCCAGGTGCCAGCAATATGTAAATACAGAGCGTGGGGTGTTCACAGCACATTTCTACATTGAGCAGACCTTGGTTTCCAATTGAAATAGGAAACTCAATTCTCATCCTTTCTTAAAGCTCTTTTTGAATGTTATACCTATTAAAAAAAAATTCCTATATTCAGTACTTTGGAGTAAAATAGCGTCTTTAATAAAAGAAAATAATCACTCTCTTCTTTGATCTGTAAGGAATATGTACATTTTGTAACAGGTAAAGGTCAGGATTTTAATTACGACTTGCAGCCCCAGTCATTGGGAATCCTCCCGCGCCCGTTTGTGATACAGATAGGAGTTTGTACTGCTGGGGTTGGGGGGCTCGTGGGGTGGGGGAAATGCGCTCTTACTTTGGAGAATGTTTTATGAACTGGCGTCCCCAGGGCCCCCGGTCGGAGCCGGGGGACAGCGTGTGCGGGTCGGGGTGCAGAGACCCCAGATTGTCATTTTTGCCAGCAAAAGCAGCTGCAGTGAGCTCCAACAGATGGTGGAGCCGGGGGTTGGAACTGGATGAGCTTTAAGATCCCTTCCAACCCAAATTCTGGGGTTCAGCGATCCCCCCGTGAGAGAACCGGTCACACAGGAGGAGAGGCCCTCTGCCCCTTGTGTCTGTTTGCCTGTTATATTCATTTTCAGTCTCTGGATTTAAGGAAAAAAAAAAAAAAAAAAACAAACAAAAAAACCACCAACAAAGGAAACTGTGATGTTAGAGGAAGAATCGTCCTGTACGTGCTGTTCAGTTCAAACTTCACCAGTGAGAGTCCGTAGTGCCGTAGTCAGCGGCGAGCAGTCCGTGTCCCGTTATCCGTGGTCCGTGTAGCAGTGGGCAGTCCCTGCACTCTGGATAAAGCAGGGAGAACCCGGCGTCGGCCCTTGAGTGCCTTATCACAAAGTGCACGGACCCGCCCGCCCGGCGGGGACAGCTCAGGACTCGCAATGGCCTTAGGGGGACACCGGGACGGGGACGGGGGGGGGGCTGGGGACCGGTGCCAATCGATGCTGGATAAAAATGACCTCGCCATTTCCACAGGAAAAGGTAGGAAAGGAGGAAGTGCCTGGATGAGCGTGGGCTGCGGGGAGAACGCCCTGCGGCCGACGCTTCAGAGAGGGAGGACTTCAGGGACATGACTTCAGAGGGAGATTTTATAAAGATTGTATCGTTATTATTGTTGTAGCCCTGCAAGTGTTCGAGGCCTGGTTGGACGGGGCTTGGAGCAGCCTGGGCTGGTGGAAGGTGTTCCCTGCCCGTGGCAGGGGGGAGTTGATGAGCTTTAGGGTCCCTTCCAAGCCAGTCCAGCCTGGGATTCCACGGTCACAGACCAGGCACGCTCTGCCCTTGTCCCAGGGCTTGCTGAGCCATCGACGTCTCATAGGAACCAAATTTTCCATGAAGGTCGAGGGCCTCTCCAGCCAGAGAGGCTGGGAGTGTGTGGGAACGCCCCACCTCCAACCCCCTGCCCCCGGCAGAGGCAGCGATGGGTCATTACTCTATTTTGTATATTAAACAAACAAAAAAAAAAGATATATACTGGGGACAAATCCTATATCATACCAGTGTATGGCATTATTAAAAAAAAAAATCATTATTTTTATCACAGCAATTTTAAACAGCATTAAAAAAAAGAAAAGAAATTAAACCAGTGACTCCTGTTTAAAAATAAAAGTTGTAGTTTTTTATTCATGCTGAATAATTCTGTAGTAACAAGTCTGTAGTTTTCACCTACTCAGTGAAATGTTGGACTGTAAAAGCTTGTGTGGAATTGTTGAACATTTATTTTTTCATTTAAATTTGCTGTTCTGGTAATACAAAGCCACACATCTGTACAGAAGTTGCAGTAAATGTGAGCCATTTACAGCAATGCCGAATAATGGACAGAAACCATATAATAAAATTCTGCTTTTTTTCATTAAATGGCTCCAAAATGCTTTTGTGGAGTTTTTGTTGTGGTCCTGGAGAGGGTTGGGTCTGACGTGGCAGGGGAGGGACTCTGTGACTTTCGGGTCCCTTCCAACCTCAATCCCTCTTTAATTTGATGATTTTAAATGTGTTTTGTCCCTACAGTGGTTCCCAACTGTCTGATGCTCATCAGAGTGTGAAAAAAGCTCCCTCCCCAGGCGGGTGCCAGCTGCCCAACATGAGTGATAGAAGGAAATTAAATGTACTGAGCAGCCTGGGGGCCCCCCAGGTGTGGGTTGGGACAGAGGTCCCGGGCAGGGATGGGTGGTGGGGCTGAGCTGCCCTGGGGTCCTGAGCAGAGACAGAATTGAACCCGGGAAAAGGGGAAAAGCACTTGGTAAAAACCCAGCAGTGCTGCAAGGAGCCTTTCCCTCTCTGGTGTGAAGATGCTGCACTTGGGTTCAGAAAGTCCCAGCCCTGGAACAGAAGATGCTGCCATGAAGCTCCTTCCCTGCCATGCGGCCCTTGGAGTTTTTGGTGTTTCCAACCCCTCGGTGACTGAAACCGCGGCGGTTTTCCCCCAGCACAGCTCAGCCTTTCCCCCCCGAGCCACAGAGCCAGGCGTGCTGTAATAAAATCTCATTTAACTGCAGCAGAAAAGGCCGAGTTCCCAGCAGGGAATGATTTCTTTGAATTGTCTGCAATTAAAACAAAGCTCACATAAATTTCCCCTCGGTAATTCCCAAGCTGGACGGGGTCAGAGGCAAGGCAGGGATGGGATTTACGATAACCACGTTTGTTCGGGCGGCAGTTATGGAAAGATGCTTTAAGGAGAGCCATCAGACCCTCAGATAAAGAACTGCTCAGTGGCTGACGGGCCCCAGCTCATGGTAAGAGCATCAAGGGCTCAGTGTGGTCACATTCCACCCGAAATCCCCTTTGGCCACTTCCATTTACAAAGGCGTTGGTGTCAGAAGCATCTGTGGCCCGGGATCTGATTCCTTGCAGGATTTCTGCCCCTTCCCTGTGCTCCCTCCCATGCTCCATGGCCCTGGGGGGGCTGCCCTCACCTGCCACCTCCTTCTGCTCTTAACGTCCTTCCTTGGACTCGATCCTCAGCTTCCAAGAAATTCGGGTGAAGCTCAGCATGCGACTGCAATTTGTGATTTCTGTTGTGTTCACATCATCCCAGTAAAATGGTGGCATTTCAGGCTGGTTAGGAAGAGATGCCATTAAATGCCATTTTTACAGTTCTGACATTTCGCGTTTGAGCTGTGGAGTTCGTGTTTGGCCCCGGGATGGTCCCCGGTGGGCTGGTTTGTCCCTGCCCATGTCCCCTCTGCAGTTTGGGCTCGTGATGAGCTCCGGGCACACGGAGCTGTGCCGTGTCAGGCACAAATTCTGGGGTTTTACAGAATGAAAGACTGCTTGGCTGTATGTTACTGGGTATCCCAAAGGGGCTCCCAGATTCTCTCAGTGCTCTTGCCAAGCTCCTGCCAGGGTCCACCAAGTTTGGTGCATTTCCTTACCAGGGTTGCTGATAACTTCAATTTTTGGTGAACCTGAAAATATTTACATATATATACAAATATAAAAAATATATTACATAATATACATCACGTATATATTATAATATATATATAATATAGTATGTGGACATTTCAAAATTAAAACCTGTAAATGCTGAACTTGCCAAAGGCTGGCTGGAGGAGCAGCACGGAGAGGAGCCATCAGAAGGGCGTTCACTGGCCTCCAGTGCCTGAGCCCATGGATCAGCTGATAAAATCCAACCTGGAGGAGGGGTGGCAGTAAACAGCCTTATCCAATCCATCGCAGGCCTGGCACGGCTCCAGGGCATAATTAAGGATATTCTCTGAGGTCACAACAGGGAAGCCTAGGTTAAAAAAATAACGAGTAAGTGGAATCCTTCTAATTATGGGATCTGTTGATTTGAGATCAAACCACATGAAGAGGTTGGGGCAGAGCTGCTGAGGCAGCGTCAGGTGCGGGCAGTAATTGTGCTCCTAATGCAGGAGGACAGGGTGACGCTTCCTGCTGAGAAAGGTGACCTGGTGTGCCCAGGGCCGGGCAGGGGGCTCGGGGATGTGTCCCCAGGGAGCAGAGCATGGGAAATCATCTGCAGGGATGGGACACGGGGAGCTGCGTCCCTGGGGAGCCGAGAGGGGAAACGGGGGGACACAGCTCGGGGGACTGTCCTGCCGTCCTGTCACCCTGGGCTCCTGCCTTGGCCCCAGCACACCCCTCTCCGGGCTCCTGCAAGAGCAAACCCAGAATGACACCCCAGCAATTTGAACTCCTCCTTTCTCTGCTGCCTTTTTCTCTTTCCTTCTTGCCCTTTCCCTTTTCTCCCCTTTCCGGCTCGCAGGCCGGGTTCCTCCAGCTGGGCTGCGGCCGAGCCGCACGTGTCCCTGCCCCAAACAAACGCAGCGCCGGCCGGCCGCGCTCAAACACTGCCATTATTAAAAAGAAGATTTTAAAACTCCGCCCAGCCCAACCCTTGGCACGTCCGGGGGAGCCGGGGGAGGTCTCACAGCCTCCCCTCCTGCCCAGGCAGGGACGGGTCGGGGGCTCCTGCCGCCCCCCGGCCGCCGCTCCTCCCCCGGCCTGCTGGATTTGCTGAGCATAATGGGGCTGAAACAGCTCAGAGCAGTCGGGCTAAATATATCCCGGTTGCTGGGGAAATAAATAATAAACAGCGGCGCGGTGGGGATGGCGGCGAGTCCTTGGCTCTGCCCGGGCTGCGGGGCGGCCCCTGCGGCGCTCCAGGTACCGCGCGGGGCCACAAAACCCACAAAAACCCACAAAACCCCACAAAACCCCCACAAAAACCCACAAAAACAACACCCGGGGCTCGACAGAAAGCCCAAACCTGGCAAAAAAAACCCCAAAATAGCCGGCAGTGGAACAGAGGCAAAAAGCGGCAGGTGCATCCCCCCGAGTCGGAAATATTGATGATGGATAACGGCTGCGGCAAAATTAGGAAGGTTTAAAAAGGGACAAAGCACGTCCAGGATCTCTGGGAGTGGGAAAGGGAGGGCAGCTGGACACGGGCTGCTCCATCGCTGTCCCCTGTGGGGGTCCATCCCTGGGAGCCGGCTGCAGCGGGGGTGGCACTGTCCCGGCGTGGTGACACGGGTGTCACCGCAGTGCCACGGGCCCGGCTGCCCCTGGCTGGGGTAACCCGGGTCGGGACGAGCCTGTTTGCTCGAGAGCTGGGGCAGCCTTGGGAAAAGCTCCTTGCTGCTGCCAGGACACGGTGCCACGGGCTGGAAAGGAGCGCTCACCCTGGTGTGACCCTGGGGAGGGGCTTTGGGCAGGGCATGGACACGGGGAATGGCTTCCCACTGACCGAGGGCAGGGTTAGGTGGGATGTTGGGAACAAATCCTTCCCTGGCAGGGTGGGCAGGCCCTGGCACAGGTGCCCAGAGAAGTCTGGCTGCCCCTGGATCCCTGGCAGTGTCCAAGGCCAGGCTGGACAGGGCTTGGAGCAGCCTGGGACAGTGGGAGGTGTCCCTGCCATGGCAGGGTGGCACCGGCTGGGCTTTAAGCCCTTTCCAGCCCCCTGTGCCAGGGAGATGCTCACCCCGGTGGCGCCTTCACTGCCAGCCACATGCCAGCCCTCCTGGGGCTCACCCCTGGAGCCTCTCCCACCGCCTGCCCCTCCTGCTCTGCTCTTCGCTCACAGGTGGCTGCGAACAAAACCTCTGCAGATGTTTAATGATCTGATTGCCCGGGGTAACAGCTGGATGCTGGAGCGGGGCAGGCCTGGGGGAGCAGCTGATGGGAAGCAATGGGGGCTGTGGGGGGCTCCCGGAGAGATGGGGACACAGCAGGGACACAGGAACGTCCCTGTGGAGATGGGATTGCTCCGACTCCCCCCACTCCCAGCGGCAGACCCTGCCCTGCCATCCCCACCTAATCCAAGGCAGGCTGGTCTCCGGGGCACCCGGCTGCTGCACTTTTTCCCCTTCCTGTGTGCGTCAGTGAGTTTAGAGCCCAGGTGTGATTTTCTAGACCCTTTTGTCTGAGGTTTAGAAGCAGAATAAGCTTCATTAGCAGAAGGGAGGATTTACAGTAAGTAATAGGTAGGTGCTACCTCGTGAGCTGTCAGCATTGTGCTAAATTACCAGCTGAGCCCGTCTGCAAACAATCAGCCGCTCACCCACAGAACAGAGCTTTGAACAGATATTTCTTTAAAAAACCTTTGCTTTTCATCGTTATTTCCCAAAAGCTAAAAATCTGAATTAGCCCAAATGTAGAAAATACCCCTGCTTTAAGGTTTCTGGTTCGTGAGGAGTTTTAAACCACCACGCACTCACTAACACTTCTCTCCACCCCCGGCTCTGGCTCTGTGCGGTGACTTCTCCCTTCAGCTACCCCTGATCCATCCCTGGTGTCCATGGACCAGGGCTTTGGCCTCTTCTCCAGGCAACCAGCAACCGGACAAGAGGAAATGGCCTCAAGCATCCAAGCCCACCCCAAACGCCAACCCAATCCAACCACAACCTGACCCAATCCCAGCCCAACCCCAAACCCGGCCCAACACCAAACCCAGCCCACCCCAATTAATCCAGCTGCCACCAAAGCCAAACCAAACTCACGGTGCGCTCGTGGAACATCAGCCGTCGATGTGAAACATGGCAGGGCTGCACCAGGAGACTCCTCTGATGTCAGCTCCAACAGACATCACTGCACCGTCTCTTTTTTTTTGGTTTAATGCCCACAGTGACTGGCCAGGGGCTGTGGGAGAGGCTCTGCCCATTGGCAGCGTCACCACGCAGCTTTCGTTCCATTTTGACTGATGATTTTAATATTAAGCATCAAATGCTGCGTCAGGCTGGTTTAAAAAAAAATAAATAAATATTTCCTATCTTTAATTTCTCTTGGAATAAACCAATGTTTACTACAGTATTAACGCTGGCCCAAATGGGAACATTTAGTAAGCGCTCCAGACAAGTTTTTCTTTTAGGAAAATTTTAATTAAAAAAAAAAAACCAAACCACTCCACTGGCTCTCCTGTAAGAGCAATAACTTCTGCCTCGGTTTGATTTCCTTTCCTCCAGGAGACATCTTGTAAATACATCAGCGTGGGACTTTTGTTCCCAGAAACTCTCTAGGTAGCACATCCAAAAGCTCCCGAGTGCCTCTGGAAAGGAATTTACCCGGGTCTGAGTAACTGGAGTATCCAAGGAGCCGAGGGGGGACCCTGCCCGGAAAGGTTTTGTGGGGACACGGCGGGAGCAGCGCAGTGCTGGTGCTCACACAGCATTGCTAAGCAGGTCCCCAAATACCCTGACCCCAAATGAAGCCTTTTGGAGGGCTCCTGGCAGGTTTGCAATTGCCATTCATCCCCAGCCCTCGCTCTGCTCCGGCGGCATCCCGGGGAGGCAGGAGGGACAGGACAGTTACAAACACAAACAGACAGTGCTGACAGATGCAATAGTGAGGGTTTTTTCTGAAATCCTTTCCATTAGGCCTCCCCATCCCTCTCCCACCCCCAGGGAGGGGCTCGCATGCACCCACCCCAGGCAGGGCCAGCCCCGAGGTCCCAGCACAGCCACGGAGCGATGCCGGCGCTGGATAAAGCCTGGCCTCATCCTAAGCCAAGGCTGGATACAGCCCAGCCCCAGCTGATGCCAGGGCTGGATAAAGCCTGGCCTCATCCTCGCCTTCAGGAAAGCCAAGAAATAGCACAAAAGTTGGCTATAAAATCCAAGGATGGAGATGAACCAGCAGTGTGCTAGGGAAACACCGCATTTTATCCCCACAGACCTCTCACCCTCTTCATCCAACACCTCAGAGCAGAGAGCACGAGGCAGTTTGGGGACTTCACCCCTGCCCAAACCATACCAGCCATGTGAGGGGCCCAGAGTGTTCCCCAAGGGGTCGGAGTGTTGTGGAGAGGGTGTGATCCCATGGGAATGAGCTGTGCCACCCACCCTGGAAAGCAGGAAAAAAAAATTGATTGCCTTTTTCCTCCTTTTTTTTTTTTTCCCCCAAGACAAAAGCCCAGGAAGTTTAATTACTGTGGACGAAAACGTGAGGAGGGCTGAAATTTCAGCTCCCTTCTCTCTAAGTGACACCAGGAGGAGAAGGAAGCAGCAGCTCCAGGCTGGGGTCGGGGGCTTTGGAGCCTCTCAGTGACCAGCTTCAAATGTCCTTTGCCTCTCTCCTTACAGCTCTTCTAAAAATATCAAATATAGATCTTTTCCTCATAATATTTTAAGATACTCTATTTATACATTAATCCTTTCAAAAATAAAAAGTGACACATAGAGCAATTCAGTCACTCAAGAGTCTTTAAAACTGTTACAAAAAGCCACGACATCCATCCCCAGCGCCACGGGCTGGGGGCTCTTTCAGGACTTTCTTCTTATAAAATGATTCCAGCTCCGAAAATCCCGGCTCTGCAGTCAAACAGCGCTCCTTCTCCCACCCTGCCCCTCCAAAAGGGCCTGGAATGATGAGGGGGTTGCACACCGGCCCCGCCGAGCCCTCGAGGAGTGTCCATGGAGGCAGGAGCCGGGCTGCTGCAGCCGAGGGCTCGTCCCTGGCTCTCCACAGCCCCGTCCCGGCCACTCCAACAGCAAATGCCCGGCAAGGATGGAAAAAAATTCACCCGGCACCACCAGCACTGCACAGACTTGGCACGGAGGAGGCTGCAAGCAAGGGGAGGCCTGAAAAACAACGCTGGAGAGAGGCAGAGGCAGCTCCAGCAGGGCACAGCAGCAGCCTGGGCACTGGCAGGAGCGTGGATGCGTCTGTACAGTGGGATTTGGGACGGGGAGGTACCAACCAGCCGAACAACAGAGGTGGGGATTGTCTGGACCCTCGCGCAGGCCGAGGGTCACCCCACAAAACCAAAATCCTGGAAATAAGAGAAGAGTTCGAGAGGTTTGGGCCAAAACATCCTCTCTCCGCCGAGCAGGTGCCTGCCCAGCCCTGCCAGCCCTGCAGAGCCCACCCGGGGCTCGCTCTCGCCCGCAAGAGCCGGCGCGGTGGGGGCACACAGGGGACACCCCCAGGGCTGCCCGGCCACCAAGGGAGCTCAGCCCCCAGCCCTCCCCTGCCCCAGGGCTCGGGGTGCTCCCCGGCAGCACTGAGAGCAGCCAGGGAAGGCTCCGGGAGCACAGGAGTCCTCCTCGGCGGGACCTTTGGCTCCCTGATGCCCTGCACAGCCGGGCAATGTCCCTCCGCAGGGAATCCTCGCCTCGGGGCCATTCCCGGTCTTCAGCTCGGCCCCTGGGAGCACTCTGCCGTGTCCCTCGGCTGGTTTTCCACGGCGGGGATGTGGGCTTGAAGCACGGGGGGGTCTGTCCGTGTCCCCGGGAGCATTCCCCCGCAGCGCCGCGGGAGCGGGAGGAGCGGCGGCGGCTGATCCACACAAACATCCAGCAGCGGGCACAGGGCTGTCCCCACCCCGGGCACACGGTGGCAGAGGGCACAGGGGCCTGCAGGACTCCCCATGGATACCATGGAACGCTCAGCAGCGGCTCCGTGCACCCCCCAGTTATAGGAACTCCACGTAGTTCTCAGGGATCAGTCCTGTCTTGCCGTTGAGGGTCCCCTCCAGCCAGCCGGGCTCCTGGGATGGGTGAACTGCAGACACAGGGGAAGGAAGGGCACGTGAGACCTTTAACATGTCATTCTTTAAGAAAGGAAACTAACAGTTAAAGATGGTCTTGAAGGTCCCTGCTGACCCAAACCGTTCTGTGAGCACGCCAAGGCAGCGGAAGCGCTCTGTCCCTGCCTGCTCCCCGTGGGACTCCCTGGCCTCTCCTTCACCAAGTGCAGGACCAGGGGAGCTGCAGGCTCCAAATACTCCCTGGGGCTGCTGGCCTGAGGGAAGTGAAGTGATTGGGATAAAAACAGGGGCTCAAAACTTCCTCCAGATTTGAGCTGAGATCTCCTGGAAGTTGGAGAGAACGTGGTTTACTCCACCACATGGTAACTCCGCACATCCCGGCTTGGCCTGGGCCCAGGCTGGGAGGGAAATTGCATTAGGGAACAATCCCAGCGGGAAAGCAAACCCTGCAACCTGATTGTGTGCAACCAGAAACCCGATCAGTCCTCAAAAGCCTTTCTTTATTCAATCAACTCCCAAAAATCTGCTGATTTTGCAGGAGCCAGGCCAGGGTTACGCCCGCAGGCAGAGGAATATCCCCCCTCCCACCATAACGGTGGGAAGCCAGTGCTCCAGAGCTCCTGGAGCTCCCTGGCCTCCGTGACTGCAGGTCTGGCCTCGGTCCCTCACTCTGTGTCTGGGGGCGGCTGCACCAGGCACCAGTTGAAGTGGAGCTCTCAAAGTGCCCCGTGGGCGCTGCTCCCTGTGGGCAGCAGCAGCCCCAAACCCCAGCTGGATGGAGCTGCTGCTCGGCCACCTGCAGCCCCAGAGAAGCTCAGAGACAAACCAGGACCTGGCTCCAAGTACTGCCAAGATCCCTCTGCCTTCGCTGGGGTTTGTAAAGCCCCTTGATCACAGCAAGACTCCCACCCAGCCAGGCTGGTTCTACCTCACGTCCTCCAGCCAACGTGAGCCCTGGCTGCGCTGCGGAGTGACTGGAACACGCTGCGGACTTTTTCCCTTGACTAATCCATTGATTTTTATCAGCAAACATAATGTATTTAATTCAAACTTGTTCCCCTCCTAGCTGCTCTGATTCCCACGGGCCCTCAGAGGGGAGACCATGTTTATTTATTAGATGACTGTGGAGCTGCTTCGGAGAAGGATTGTCTTTAATTCACATGTATTCGTTCTCCTCCCCTTTCTGCTGCCTTCGCCTTTATATCCCAGGGCAAAACCAGTGCCTGCGGTAGCAGCTTCCCAAATGACAATGCTTAACGTTTAAAAGCCAAGAATGACTTGGAAAGCAGCAAAAAGTTTTGTCTTTACACTGGGACTGTAACTAAGCCAGAGCTGCTCAGTTCCACAGGGCACAAACTCCTGGTGCAGGAAACACCAAATCTGTGTTCATTAGCACGACCTCCGAGTGAGCAAAGCCCACCTGCTCCAGCACTCATATCCAGAGGGGGGAAAAAAAGCACACGTGGCTTTCCCATCTCCTGCAACAAAACATTTCGGCAACACCACCCGGAGTATCTGTGGTGCTGACACGCGGAATCTAATCTCCCCTTCGCAGAAACCCTCTGGGAACGGCAGTGTGCACGGCAAAGCCTGGGGCAGGCACAGCTCTCCCTTAAACCCGGAGGGGCGTGGGTGCACAGGAGGGCTCTGCAGGGTCCCCCCAGGCCGTGGGACAGGCAGGGGGACAGGCAGCACTCACCGTTGTCGAAGACGGTGCCGGCCGTGAAGGAGAGCTCCGAGTCGTGCTCGGCCTTGCAGGCGTAGAGAGCGCGGGCCTTGCGCAGGGGGGAGCTGCAAGAGAGGCCAGGGGTGGGCACAGAGCCCCCCACAGCCCTGCTCGGGGCTCTGGGGCTCATGGGGGGCTGCTGGGCTCCTCCTGCGCTGCCCAGGGACCGGGAGGGAGAGGCAGCAGAGGCTGAAGGCTCCCGGGGATGATGCTTCACCGCAGTGCCAATCCCAGTCCCAGCCCAGCTGGTACCACCTGGATTGGAGCCCACGCTGGTGCCCAGACAGCTCCCCAGGACAGCTCCAGGCTCTAGGATTCTGTATCTGAGGGGCCACCACTGAGCAGAGGTGGGCACAGAGCAAAGGCGGCAGCAGGTGCTGGCAGCGACCCGCTGCCTCCGGCCCCGCTCTGCCAAGCCCACCCAAGTGCAGCTGCAGCCACAAGGAGAATCTCACAAGGAGGAATTAGCACTTTTGGAAGGTTATTTCAAAACAGAAAGGCAAGAGCAGGTCCGCGAAGAATTTGCTGCACTTCTTTAGAGCCTGCACGTGAAGGTAAAAAAGATTTAACAGCCGTTAGATTCTGCTGGAAGTGTCAGCGTGCCCACGCTGCAGGGGAGGGAACTGGAGCAGGGAGAGCCAGGAATGGAGCAAACTGCTGGCAGAGAGCAGAAAATGAGGGACCTCAGGGCTCCTCAGGCACGGCACAGGCACACACAGCTGCACCTGGAATCCCCACCCTTCCCTCCCAGCTTTGGGCTGGTGGAAAGCCGGGACACTGCCAGGCTGTGGTGACAGTGCCAGTGCCAGTGCCAGGCTGGCCCTGGCCACTCCAGCAGCCAGCCTCATCCAGCACTGCTGCTCAGCTGTGACACGGCCAAGGGAAGTGACGAAGTGCCCGCAGGAGCTGCTGGGGTGGGGAACAAGGTGTCACCATTTCAGATCAGTGGTTTTACCCATTTTTATCCTTCTGAGGACCTGAAGTTCCCCTGAGTTCCCTGGACAAGCCCAGGGAAGCAGCAATGCTTCCCGGCAAGAGCAGTTCCCCTCCACAGCAAACCCGGGTGCTGGGGATGGCTTTGCTGCAAGGAGAGCCCCAAAACAGAGACACCTCTCCTCTCCAAATTCCAGCTGCCTGACACGAGCAGCTCCCAAACACTTAAAAGCCAGGATGGGCAAACAATCCTCCCACTCCAGAGGGTCCTTCACTGCCGGGGGGGGCACCGCTCACGTGGAGTGCTCGAGACCATCAGATGAGAACCAGGAGGGATTTTCAGGCTCACAGTGAGCCCAGGGCACGATGGCATCGCTGGTGTCAAGGGTACAGCCCTGGGCAGTGCCTGCTGTGGTGCCAGGCCCCCCAGGGCACAGCGGGACCCCAGGGGCTGGCACACAGCTCAGCTGCTCCAGGAGCTGCTGGGAATCCTGCACTGGGCCATCTGCAGCTTCCAGGAACGATTTGCTCCAGTGATGCCCAAGGACCTTTATCCTGGGCACAGTGCACCCCGTGTCCATCACCCTCCCGGGATCCCAGCCGAGGCTGTGGCCAGAAAACCAGGGATGGCAGAGCTTTCCAAAGGCTCTCTACTCCTCGCAGTACACTTCTTACCTGTTGCAGAGCAGAGCAAAGCCAGCAGGAGCTGAGCTGAGCCCAGCAGTGACACAGAGCACAGCTCCTGCTCCCCCCACCCGGGGGCTGCAGGCTCCAGCCAGGGCTCAGGGTGTTCCAAGGGGCTCTCCCGGGGCGGGAGGGTTTGAAAGCTCCCCTCTTGCTGAGTGCAGACAGCTGTGTTGGGTGGTTCGAGCAGGATGCCAAGGGAAAGGGAAGTGAAGTGGGGGGAAACCGGGGAAATTAAACAGAAATAGCAAAAGCAACAAAAAGCCAAGCGAATTGTGCAACAGACCTGATGGGGGATGAGTCGCTGGACGTAGAGGAGGTGGGCATAGGGCTCGATGGTGCAGAGAACATGGGCCAGGACGGTGAGAGGGGTGACGTTGGGCTTGGATTCTGAGGGCTGCAAGACATAACCAGAGACCTTATCAACGTGCAACCACAGCAACAAACAGCAACCCAGAGACACAGAGACGACAGCCGACGATAGCGAGTGCCTTGGGAATATTCCCAGCATGAGACACAGCCACGAAATGAAGTGCCAAGACCTTGGGAAGGGTTTCAAGGCTGGATCTGCATTTGTCTGGACAACAAGAGCTGGATCTTCCAATTAACCCCCCTCCTCCATTGCCCCGTCCATGGCACCTGGCAGCCCGTGTGCCCAGGGTCTGTGCTGGCAGCACGGCCACTTACCTGCCTCGTGCTCTTCCAGGGTTCCCAGAAATAGCTGCTGGTATTTCTGGATATCAACGATGCCAGCGAGCAGCCTCCACCCCCCTCTGTCTGTCACTTGTGGTGCTCATACATTCAGTGTATAAAAATGTCATTGATTTTGTTTTCCATGTTCTACATCCCTTTTTCCCCTTGTGCTGATTCCCGAAGCCACAGAGCTGCCAACTGGAGCTGAACCCAGTTACTGAACTGGTAATTGCACACAGAAGGTTTTGGGTCCTTCCAAACTGGTTGATTCAAGTCATTCTAAGGTTCACCAAAAAGCAATTATTGCACTAAAATACCAGTTTGACTCGATTCATTTACTGCTTCTCTGCTGAGCAACTCACTGGCATTCCCTATCCAATTCAGCTTAGAAACTGCCTCCCTGATAAAACACCAGAAATCCCCCTCCACACTGCAAATGCCTCGGTAAAAACAACAAGTTTGGTAAAATCATCACGACTTATGTTTTTTTCCTTGAGAGACAGTACTTCTGATCACAGAGGTCTGTGATGAGGTGGGGACAGGGCACAACCCCCAGGATGTCCTTATCCCTCAGCCGAGGCCTCCTGGGGTAGAGGGAAGGGATTCAGGGAATGGTGGCTGCCGAACATGTGAAGAATCTCACCCCTACAGGAGTTCAGACCAAAGTTTAACCTTCCCCAGTGTCCTCCAGTGTCACCATGGGGGGATATTTATGACGTGGATGCTTTCCCCTCGGAAATTGGACCATCTCTGCTTAAGGCCAAACTCTTGGCTGGACTCCTTGCAGAAGCTGTGTCACTGGATTCAACAGACACTGATAAATTCCCTCTGAAATTACAGGCAACACCTTTATTATGTCAGAAAATTATACACAGAGAGAAACGGGATACAGCAGTGAATGACTTCACCAGAGGCTGGAAAACAGGGAATGCTGTCAGGCAGGCTATCAATGAGACCCTCAAAAGGTTCTGCTAATAATAATAATAATCACCATTTAAAAACAATCCTTTAGCATTTCTACCATCAAAACTGTCCATCTTTTGACAAACGAGTTTTCCTTAGTCTTTACCAAACCTGCCAGCCACTGGTACTTACCAGATACTCCATCTATTCCCACCCCCAAAACTGGAGCTGCTACCAAGGTCACCAAGCCATCCCAAACTGCCCACACGAACCCTTTGAGCACCAGCTCCTTCAAAGAGATGGCCTAGCAATTCCCAATTCTCCAAGAGGAGAAGGTGGGGAGTCCCTGGCCAAGGTGGGACTTTGAGGAGCCATGAGCTGGCGACCCAAATGTGGCTGAGCCCGTCCTGCTGAGAGTGGCCACCAACACCCACCAGCCCTCCCACCACTGTGGCTGTGGGCAGCGAGCTCCAGGGGCAAGAGACATGGCACTGGGTGTGCCGGTGATGGGGTGGCCACTGGGACATGGCACTGGGTGTGCCAGCACGGGATGGCCACCGTGTCTGCCACCGACCCTGGTCCTCTCCACTGCATGAAGGAAAATCCAATGGCACAGGCTCCAGGACTGGAAATTGCTACTGCACTTTCTGAGATGAAATCATGGCGAAAGAATGCAGCTCTCATTGCTCCTCAAGTCGCTCTGTCATCGCTCCACAACTGCGAGCCTGCTCCGCTCATGACAGCAGGGAATGCAACCAGCAGGATTCTCGGAGTTACTAGGGAAAGAAGCCTGAAAGAACCACCCCTCGGGCCAGCCTCTGCATAAGAACTTGTCACTAATTTGGAGCAGGATTTTGGTGTCTTTGGATCCTTGGTGGCACAGAAAACACTCTGTGCCCAGCAAATCCACGGAGAGAATGGCTCAGTAATGCCAGTGTGTGCACTGCGGTGTGCAGAGCACCCCGTGCCCATCAGAGGAGATGAACACAGTCCCGTGGGGACTGAGCTGCTCTCCAGGTCCTTCCAGAACATTTCCTCAAGCAGAACCCACGGACAGCTCAGGACCCATCTGAGCTGCTCCCCAGCACGGACAGACCCTGGGCTGTGATGGGTATGAAGGGTTCACCTCCCTCCCATGGAATACAGGTATTTATTTTCAAGCTGCTGCTTGAGTGTCACCTTCCTGAGCTTATGTGACTGCCAGACTCGAGTCCTGCCTCGTTGGAGGTGTCAGTGCAGGTGAGGGAACGGGCTATCCCGAGGTCTCTGGCGTTTCACAAAACAGTTTTCTTGTAGGATCCAATTTCATTTTGTTTCTCACAAAAAGAGCAGAGCTGGTGAGAGGCTGAGGGGAAGTTCTGGCTGCTGCCAGAAGTGTCAGCTGGATGGGTTTTTTTCCTTCTTCTTACTCGGGAGGGCTTTGCGAGGGACTCTTCCTGTTGGGTGCACAGTGGAAACAAAACAGAGAAAATTGCTAAGAACCAAAACCACCGGAATCAGGAAACAAAGAAACGGCTCGAATTAGAGTCTTCCAAAGTGAGAACGGACCTTTCCCCAGCAGAAGCAGCTGGGGAAGCTCCACGAGTGTGCAGCCCAAGGCATCCTGAGGCTCTTGCCCTTCCTGCTGGTCTGACCGCACCTTGGAAGCAGTGGCTGAGATCCCACAGGGAGGGAGCACTGCTGGGCACGGAGGGCACGGTGCCACAGCACCTGCAGGGCCACCTGCACCCTCCACTCCATGTGTCCCTCCAGCAATCCCACTCTTCCAGCAAACACAGCACTTGGAAATGAATTTAGGAGCCAAATCCTCCTCCCTGCTTCCCGCGCCGGCCGTACACGCTGCCTTTCCCATGCAGATGTTTAGTTTGCTGCCCAAACATGTGAAAAAAAAAAAAAAAAAAAAAAAGCAGAAACTCTTGTTTCAAGACTCCGCTGTAGTTGCTGGAGCTGAAAAATTTTCTTTGTGATCCCTTCTCCTAACCTGCCTCTTTCATTCCTCCTCCTCCTCCCAGGCTGCCTCTGGCGCTCCTCACCCGGCTCAGGCCCCCGAGGCATGTGCAGCTCTCAGAGCCCCTCTCAGCAGGTCTCCAGACAACTTCTGCTGCTTTGTTCTCCTGGCTGGGAGGACATCGGTTCCACTTCAAACATGTTTACAACTTGTTTATTTTTGTGGAACTCGGGGCTATTTCTGCCACAGAACATCTCACAGCTATGGATGGGCAGAGCCCACTGATGCATTCCAGCCCTTTCATGAAATCACCTCAAGAATAAACAACAATAATCCCACTCTGACACGACCAGTACCTGACTGCAGTAAAATACATCAAGGACCACCCAGCCCTTTGCTCCCTGATCTATTCCTAGCCGCAGAACATAAGGTTCTTCTCAAAGGTAACAAGAAAAAAGAAAATTACAGCTTTGTGTAATGCCAGAGCACTTCAGCTCTGCCGAAACAAGGACAAGACTGCAGCTCACCAGCAGCCATGGCTCTGTTGCCTAAATGAAATGGGAGGCAGCCTGGGTTTGGGAAGCTCACGGAGCTCAAGCAGTGCTGCAGGTCCTAGCAAAGCTTGGAGTGATGGATGGGCTCTAGGAAGCAGCTCCTGGGCACTGGCAGCACCACCCCAGACCTGACCATCAGCTCACAGGGCTCCATTCTGGCAGGGCTCTTCCTGTGCTTGGTGCTTTAATGCAAGAAAAATGATGTTAAACTCTCTGCAGCGTTACTCTCTCGGGAGTAATGTTGCTGCATGCTCGCTTGGGTGGAAAAAATGACACATTTAGAGAAACAGGCAGCTAAAATGGCCTGTGGTCAGCATCACTTGTCCAAAAAAATCTTAAATTCCTCAGTACAGACCTTCCCCACATCTCCATTTACCAGTTCCTCATCTCCATCAGCACAGATTTCAGGATCTTCTTTCCAACAACACGGACGTGTCCCTCTGTAATCCTGATGACACCCAGCACATGGGTTTGTCTTGTCACTTGGCTGCTTGGCTGATTTCCCATGTGTGGGAATATTTCCCTGCTTTAGTCATTTCATAAACCATCTAAAAGCTTTTCCAGTTGAATGAGAGAGGCCAGGATGAGCTGTGGCTCTGGGGAGGAGGGCTGGAGCTGCTGTCCCACGTTCCAAGCGCAGACGGATGGTGCTCGATGGTGCAGAGGGAGGAGATGACAGGGCTGCTTTGGTGCAGAATTCTGGCACGGAGCTCAGAGCCTGCTGCTCATGCTGGAGGCAGTGAGGGAGTAAGCAGAGAGTCAGCAATGGATGAGTTCTCAGCATGAGCAAGCGCTGCAGGAAGGAAGCTGCAGGAGCAGCCCGGTGCCAGCACAGGTGTCCTCCCGCCAGGTGAGCTCCAGGTGACATCGTGACATCTTAACAGGGAACAGCATTTCAGTAACAGCTGCACAATTCGTTTAAAACAGAGATTTCCCAGTATCACCAGCAAGCTACAGACCCACCAGTGACTGCTCTCCCAGGGTCCCAGCACTGGGACAGGCACGGGGAGATGGGCAGGGCAGGGAATGGAGGCAGCCACGGGTCCACATAAACCAGCCTGGACAGGACACAGAGAATGGCTGGGGCTGGAAGGGACCTTAAAGCTCACCCAGTGCCACTCCTGCCATGGCAGGGACACCTTCCACTGTCCCAGACTGCTCCAAACCCTGTCCAACCTGGCCTTGGGCACTGCCAGAGATCCAGGGGCAGCCACAGCTTCTCTGGGAACCTGTGCCAGGGCCTGCCCACCCTGCCAGGGAACAATTCCTGCCCAATATCTCACTCCACCTTCTGCACAGCAGCTGCATTTTCTGCTCCCTCAATACCCCCCCCTCCCTCTTCCTCTCTGCCCAAAAGGCTCTCAGCAGACTCAAAATCAGGCTGGA
Organism: Chamaea fasciata; assembly: GCF_029207755.1. NCBI lineage: Eukaryota > Metazoa > Chordata > Aves > Passeriformes > Sylviidae > Chamaea > Chamaea fasciata. The sequence continues at coordinate 973,877 of NW_027094100.1, forward strand.
GGGTTCGATGCTGAACCGAGTGCTTTCAAACTGTGTTAAAGTTCTTAATTATTAATAGAAAACTTGTAATGTGGCAGCAGGGAGCCAAACTGGCAGTTTAGGAGGGAAGTGTTGGTAAATCAGGAGCCAGTGTCTTAGTCATGGCTTCTCCATCGTGCCACAGCTTCTAACATGAGATAATGCTGCAAGGCTGGGTACATTAGTCACCAACAAATTCTGTTTGCAATTAAGCAGAACTCAACAGCCCTCCAGAAATCTCACTCCTCTCTGGCATTCAACGCTCTGCTATCTTCCATCCCCCTGAAAAGAAAACTCTCCCATCTGCCACCCCAACAACCATATGGGATCCTCGGAAAACGAAGGAAATTAAAGTCCCTGTGGGATCACAGCTCCCAGCTCAGCTGGGGGAGGGGGGGTTTGGGAGGATCAAATATTTGAGCTAAACACATCCTGTGCCCCGGGCGGCCCCGCAGCGCTGCCGAGCTGCCTCTGCCAGCCACAGGCAGCCCAACCCGAGCTCTGTGGCTGAGGGTGACCTCCTTTTGGGAACCTGGAGCTGCAGGGAAGCTGAGGGACACAGAAGGACGCTGTCCTTGCTGCCAGCCAGGGCACGACAGCCCTGACCCCTGCCCAAGGCTCCGGTGGGTCCAGCCCTGCAGCACCCACCCCTTGCTGCCCCACTGCCCTGGGAGCCTGGTTTTGGGTGCAAAGTGAGGGCATTTGGTCCCTATTTCCCCAGGCCAAGCCCTCCTGTGGCTGGCAGAGCCGTTCTGCTGCAGGGAGCCAGGAGGGACGCCCAAGGAAGGCAACGGGGGATCCGCCTGCTCTGCCCCACACGAGCCCCAGAGGAAAACAGTGCTCTGCCACCACCCCAGGAGGGCACAGATTTTGGGACTCCCCCCACGAGCTGGCACTGTCAGCTCTCCAAAGGGAGAGAGGTTCCTTTCACATTTTTAAGCAATTTCTGGAAACGACCAGAACAGTCATTCCCCACCGTAAAAAATTCGTTCCTGGCTAAGGAATATTCCCCACATAACTTGAGAGGAGGCCACTTCCAGGGTCAGATCCTAACAGAGAACAAAGACAGTTTCTTTGAGCCTCATCAGCACCATGGGCTCAAACTCTCATTTTTTAGCATGTAAATCTCCTCCCTGCAGCACGAGGAGCCAACACTGCCCACGGAGGGAAAAACAATGGGGACTCCTTGGGCCTGAGAAGGTGATTTAAGAATAATGGACGAGTAAAGCCACTGCACAACAGTTTTCTGCATTTTCTTGGTTTCCCTGATTTGGTTTTGTCCATTTGGCCCCGTGCTGCTTTGCGCTGCAGCACTCTGCAAACACCAGTTACGAGAGCTGATCAGAGCATTTCACTGCAAACCCCAAAGACCACAACACCGAAACAACCCAACTCGATCATATTTATCAAAAGAAACGCCATGGTAGTTCTGTTCTTTCTTTTTTCATCTTTTCTTGGTTTTTTTTTTCACTTAAAACCACCAAACTTTGTAATAACATTTTTGCCTCAGCAGGTCTAACCAGCAGAACTCTCCTCCTGCAGTCTCCCAGCCCCTCCCCGTGCAGCCCAGCTGGGAGGTGTGAGCACCACAACCCTCCCAGTTTACTGGCCCAGCCTCAATTTCTCTCCCTGCCATCAAGCTGGACATGTAACCTTGGAGAACCCTTCCCAGTAATCAAATACAGCAAAGATTAATACATTCAATTCACTTTTTACTGGTTGGGTATTTTTCCACTTCTTATTCCTTGCGCTTGCCCAAACCTCCCTGTGCTGCACCCACCCAGCACTTCCAACCCAACCTCCTGCTTCAGCAGGGGCTGGAAGGGACCTTAAAGCTCATCCAGTGCCACCCTGCCATGGGCAGGGGCACCTTCCACTGTCCCAGGCCGCTCCAAGCCCCAGTGTCCAGCCCGGCCTTGGACACTGCCAGGGATCCGGGGGCAGCCAGAGCTGCTCTGGGCACGCTCATCGTCCATTCAGGGAAGGATTTCTTCCCAACATCCCGTCTAACTCTGCCCTGTGGCAGTGGGACGCCCGGCTCCAGAGCAGAGGGGCTCCAGCCCTCGGAGCACGTTTGTGGCCAAAGAAGGGGATAAGCTTTCCCTGCTCCCCGGGCTCCCCCAGGGTCTGCAGCACGAGCCCTGGGCACTGTCTGGAGCAGGGAGCCATTCCCATGCCTCACCTCCCTCCCCAGCTCAGCTCGGCACAGTCTGAAGCCGGAGGGATTCCCCTCGGCTCCAGCGGTGACACCGCTGCCGGCACTCGTGTTTTCCCAAGGGGTGCGGAAAACACCAAAAGATGGCTCAGGGCTCCTCTGTCCCAGCAGTTCCCTTCTCCCTGCCCAGCCAGGACACCTTCCCCGCAGCAGCATCCCTCAGTGCCGGGGCACGGGGCCAGCCCTGGGGCTGCTGACAATGTCCCAGCTTAGCACTGCCCTGTCACCGGGGTCTGCACAGCGGCCGCGGCATCGGGTTACCCCCAGGTGAGGGCAGAGCGCTGCCCTGACAGCTCCAGCTCATTTAGGAGATTAACGAGGCGCACGGATCTGCTTTCAGAGGAGACGCGATGTCTCTGCGAGCCAGCAGCCCTGCTCTCCTCGCTGCCTTGCGGGCAATTGTCGGCCTTTTGCTGGGAAATGGGATGGGGCGGCAGGGGTGGTCCCCATCTCAACCCTGCTCACGTCCCCCCTGCCAGCGCCGGCAGCTGGAGCCGCCGGGCACGGGGGAGCTCCGGGATGCTCTCAGCATCCCCAGCGCTGGGTGGTGTGCCTGGAGCCCGGCACCGCCTCAAAAACACTCCCGGAGCCGTCAAAAGACTTCTACAAGGGAGAGGCTGGGCTGCGTCCCTGGCTTTGAATTTGGTCTCCCTAAGAAAAAAAAAAAGAGGGACCAAAGAATGCACTCGGCCGGTTCTCTACCATATTTCATCCGAGGTGACATTTATAGGCGGCAGGAAGACCTAATGTACCATCATTTTGCTTTCAGCGGGCTCAGTGAAAGGTTTGGCTGGGCTCACGCTTGAGATTCTGCCCAAAGGAAACTCGGACGCCGACTGAGAGGGAGCTGGACGTGGGGGCTGAGCAGGCTGGGCAAGCAGAACACCCCCGACCCCAAAATCAAAGGGGGGAGGGCAGGCAGGGGAGGAGAAAGAGAAAAAGAGAGGCCTGGCCAGCAGGATGATGCTCCTGAGCTCCACACTGCAGCTCAGCACACAGAGTGCCTGTGCCTGCCCCAGGGAAAGCTTTGGTGGAGCATCTTTGATTCCTGCATCCATCCCCCCACAGCGACTGGGATGGATTTCAAATCCTGCTCTATTTGAAAGTAAAATTTCCACTAGCCAATATTTGTCTGAGGCAGTTTCTTTGAAGAAGATGCTGCTATGCAGCGATCTCCACACTAATTACAGGAATTAAAAAAGCAATGGAGTGCAAGATCCTTTTTTTTTTTTCCTCCCAAGGCTTTCCAGAATGCTGCCTCTTAAGCATCGTGTGCCGCTGAAGTTTAAGATGCTTTTTTAGAAGTCTTGCAAGGAAACCTAAATTAATTCAGCTTGTGAGAAGCACCCTTAGATGTTCCCAGAGCACCACCCAAACAGAACGGGGCTCTTCAAAGGCAGAAACATCTGAGGAGCCTCCTGAGGGGCAGCGCTGGGAAAAGCTGCAGATGGAGGGAGTCAGGCTGCAGGAGCTGCGGGGTGGCCTGGAGTGTGGAGCCTCCGAAGAGGCCATTTATCCGTCCATCCGTCTGTCCATCTGCGGCCACTCACACACCCCCTGTGACACCAGACCCCAGAGGAGCAGAGCCATGGCCAGGACAGGGCAGAGGATTCAGAGCCAGCCCCACGCCATCCGTGCTGGGGCAGGAGCGACGGGAGCCTGCCCCCGTTAGCAGAGGGCTCCCAGCCTGACAAATCACCTTTGTCTGAACGGATGAGCTGGGAGAAAATGTTTTGATATATGACCACTGGGTCACACGGGGCTGGCCACAGGGCTGGAGATTTGTTTTATGAGAATATTTGGCTTCATTTTCAAGTTCAATTTGTGGAAAGTTTCTAGACCAAGAGCCGACTGAAAAGCGAAGGAGCTGAAGCTTTGCACAGTTGTTGTGCCAGACTCCAGGGCCCGTGGAAAGCCCACACAGCAGGAAAACAGATCCCACCTTTTCCCCCTGTGAGCCCAGAGCAGCACACAGAGATGATGGAGCAGGCAGGATCCTACTGCTGGGGGCTTCTCTTACCCAAATATCCCTGAAACATCCCACCTCCAATGGAAATTTGTCACCTCCCTCTGCCCACCCCAAACCAACCCCTGCTCCTGCGGCCCACAGGCACTGCCCTTTTCCACACATCTTAAAATACCTCATCAAGGACACAGATGCTTAGAAAATACATCCTGGATTATTTAAGCACAAGGGAAAGAATGCACGGAATCATTCAAGTTGGAAAAGACCTCCAAGATCACAAAGTTCAACCTTCTCTATGAAATCTGCACATATACATGTATATTTATATATATAGAGAGAGAGATGCAAATTTAAAGATTATATGGCCATCAGCAACTAAGCCTCAAGTATATTTATCTGTGGAGTCTACTGAGTTTGCTGCCTGTGTTTTCCATGAGCCAGGTTTAAGGAGGTTTGCCAGAGCCCTGATTCACTCTGGTTTACGGAGCTTTCTCACCACAGGCATGATCTAGGACTCCCAAGCTAACACTGCTCTAAAAGAAACAAATACACAGACACCCTCACAACAGCCTGCACCAAAAAAAATAAATAAGTCATAAGATAGTTTGAATGCTATGTCATCTGGAATCGGCCAAGCAGCAGACTGGGAATTTTAGGAGCTTTCCTCAAGCAAGAGGACTGGGAGAGAGGCGGGTTCTGTTCTAACCTGGCAGCAACCTCTGCTCCTCCTGAGCACAAACCAACCCCGTCTGAGGCCCAGAAAATGCAAACCCTGAGCAGCCACACGAGGAGGCATGGAGGGAGGGGAGATGAAATAATTGTACTCTGACCCTGCCTGGAAGGAAACACTTCAAGCAGCAAAAGCCTGGGTTGACGACCCAGGGTTGGGGACCACCCAGGGCAGCTCTTGCACCAGCTCCAGCCATCCCACTCTGCTGGAACCACAGATACTGGGGTGTCAAACCTCCTGGCCCAGCCTAGCACCACAGCTGGGAACTGCTCTGCCCCTCTTAAAGAGCAATTTAGATAAGGCTGTTCTGATTACAAGATTTTACCTAATCCCCCAAAAACGCCATTTATTGTTTGGCAGCCCCAAGATCCGCCCCTCGGGGCTGGCCTTGGCGATCCGAACCCAGGTTAGGCAGAAGACCCGAGTTTTGGGGTCTGGGCTGAGCTTGGAGTGGCTGCAGGGAGCAGGATGGAGGGAGACGTTTCCCCCCAGCCCCAGTTTCCAGCTGGGGCTCCCCTGCAGTCACCCACGGGGTGCTCAGGGGTCAATCCCCCCCAAGGAAGGGCAGCAGGGGACACAGCAGCAGAGGAGGGTCCCCAGGGAGCCCCAGCCCTGCTCTGCTGGCCCCAACACGCCTCTCCCAGCTCTTGGCTTGCTCTGGAGCCACGGTGGCTCCCGGCCAGGCGGCCACAATGCAGTGGAAGGAAGAAGAAACAGCTTTGTTTTGCCCAAAGCTTCGCAATTAATCAAGTTCCTATTTCCTCGCGGTTCCACGTTCCCCACCCCAAATGCACCAGGCAGCTCCCGGCCATGGCAGAGCCCCTGAGCCAAGCACAGGGTTTGCTTTGCGATTTCGTGTGAACAGAGAACCAGAAAATGAAATCAGAGTGAAATAGAAACGTCTTTGCTTCAGTGAGAAGCCCTCAGGGCCCCTAGAGTCCTGTGCAAAGATGGGAGCCTCTGGAGCAGGCTGGCAGCTCCGTCCCCTGGGAGCCCCTCCTGGGCACCAGCTCTCCCACCCAGGAGGAATCCCAGAGTCATTCAGGCTGGAAACGACCTCCAAGAGCATCAAGTCTGAGCTGTGCCTGACCTCCACCTTGTCCCCAGCCCAGAGCACCGAGTGCCACCTCCAGGGATGGGCACTCCAAACCTCCCTGGGCAGCCCCTGCCAAGGCCTGACCACGCTTTCCATGGAGAAATTCCTCCTGATTTGGACCCCTCTGAGCACGAGTCACTGTTTTTATAGTGACACACAGCAAAACAAAACACCAGTGCATTTTCCTGGCCTTTTTCCAAATTCAAGTGGGGCTGAATATCAGGGTGGGAGGAGAGCGGGTGAGAATCCACGTTCCTCAGGGACAGCAGCACTTGATTTATGAGCAAATCTCTTAAACAGAAGTCCCAGAGATGCCATTTCTGAGGGACATTCCCAAAGTGGCTGCCGGGAAGGCAGGATGAGGGTGGGACCCGCTCCTGTGCCTCCGCACCTCTAATTGCCATTATTCTTCAGGAATATAAACAACAGGAGCCACCGAGCAGAGAGCCATGAAAGCTCAGCAGAACAAGGGCCTGGGAGCACAGGGAGAGGAACTGGAGGTCAGGCAGGTCAAGGACTCATTTCTGGCTCACCACAGCCCCTCTGGACGAGGACACATGGGCAGGCACAGCACAGCAGGCACAGCCTGGTCTCTCCTGCAGCTCTGTCCAGCTCCCCCGGAGAGCAACCAGCAGCACTGAAAGGTCTCTTTGCTTCACCTCACGTGCTTTTGCCTTCACGTGACCCAGCTGATAATAGTCCAAGTTACCTGCATTTTTAAGGGACCATCTTTTCCAAAAGAAATCCTATCCTCTGCTGTTTGATCCATTGCCCCATCCCTGGAAGTGTCCGAGGCCAGGCTGGACAGGGCTTGGAGCAACCTGGGATAGTGGAAGTTGTCCCTGCCCATGGGATGGAGGAGCTTGAAGGTCATTCCAAACCAAAGCAGCTGTTGGTTCCATGATTCTGGGATGCTGCACTTGGATTTGGGACGGTGAGGGCCTTCAGAGCACAGCACAGGAAGGGAGCAATGGGAGGAAGGTGCAGCATCACCCCAGTCCCACGGCTCTGGTGTGCTGTCCCCTGCCCCACAGCTCCCTCCCAGCCACTTGGAGAAATCCCTCATGGAGACAGTAATTTTTGAAAATTATTTTGTTTTCAGGCATGGAAAGAGAAATGTTCAGTTTTAACTGGGATGCCGAATGAAGGTTTTTCATGTGGGAATAGCCACTCTTCCTTGGAGTAACTGGGTTATTTTTTCATGACCACTAGACCTTAGATCTGCTCCTCATTTCTTTCCATACCCACAGAGGGCAAGAAATAGCTATACTTGGTCAGTGAGAAAATGAAATTAAATGCAAATAGACATGCACTAACTAAATCTGTGTTTCCCAAGGTTATTATTTCCCTAAATGCCAAGTCCCTGGGGTGAAGGAGGGGCAGCATCAGCCTGGGCCAGGGCTGGCAGTGTGGGGGTTCAGCCTGGCCCATGGCCCCATCCACCAGTGCCCTGGGCCTGAGGGTGAGGATGGGCACCGGCACTGGGAACACTGGCAGGCCTGGAGGCACGGATGAACATGGGAAGGGTGTGAAACTGGTTGTATCTCCTTGGCTGGAACCACCCAGTGCCACCCCTGCCATGGCAGGGACACCTCCCACTGTCCCAGGCTGCTCCAAGCCCTGTCCAGCCTGGCCTTGGACACTGCCAGGGATCCAGGGGCAGCCACAGCTGCTCTGGGCACCTTGTGCCAAGGTCTCCCCGCCCTGCCGGGGAACAATTCCTGCCCAAATCCCATCTAACCCTGCCCTATCAGTATGAAGCCATTCCCTTGTCCTTCCCCTGCCTCAGCTGAAGAACACATCTCTGCTAGAAACACGCTGCTTTCTGCAGCATGCCTGGCTGCTATCTGAGGGAGGTGCCGTCTGCAGGGGCAGCGTGAAGACACCCAACAGGATACACAAACCAAGAGGACACAGAAACCTGCTGGGACACAGAAACCCAGCACCGCTCTGGACACAAATAAATCCCTGCCCAGGGTTTGGTGGCCCCGGTGCTCGGGCAGTGACAGCTCCTGGCACGGGACAGCAGCTCTGCTGACTCACCCAGTACAACTCCTGCCCAGAGCAGTTTTTCCATAAAAATAAACCCAGCCCTAATAAATAAATGCATTCCCATCGTAAAAGCCCCATTGGTGGCTGGGAAGCAAGAGCCTGAGCCTTGCAGCAAAACGATTTCCCTCTGCACGGGAGACTGGACCGTGCTCCAGGGAAAGCACATCACAAGGAGCCCATTTCCCTGGGAAGGGGGACAGGGGGAGCAGCAGCGAGGTGAGGGACCTCAGCCCCAGCTGCAGCAGTGGAGGGAGGATGTGACACTTGCTCACCAGGGGGATTTGGGACCTGGCGCAGCTCCCGGCGGAGCAGACCTGGGGGATACACGAGCGTTTAGCAGGGAGCCAAGGGCTTTTGTAAACAGAAGCTCAAACAAACATCTCTCGCTTCACAGATGGTGCTCACAATTTACAGCTGGCACATTTAAAGGCCACCTCGGACACGTCGGTGCTCCGGGCCGCAAACGGGACACAAGGAACACCCCAGGCCTGCAGGCCTCAACGTTTGCTCTCCAAGGAGCCTCCCCCTGCAATCCACGGGAGTTATCTCCACAGGAGTATCAGGACTCCTTAGGAGGAACGAAGAACACCAGAATGACCCAGCCGCTTTCCCTGCAGCTTCCCAGCCGGGACGAGCACAGGCTCCCAGCTCAGCAGCCGATGACACAGCCCCTCCTGAACAGCTCCCCAGCACAACAGCCCTGCTCCACAGCTACAAATTACAGAAAACTGTGAAGAACACAAGAGAAAGCCCCAAAGTCCCAAAGCAGAACTCAGGCATAGGTGCCACAGGAGCAGCAGAGGATTTGGCAGTGTTTGAAGGAGCACAAACCCCAAGGCTCCTCCAGACCCTCCCCACGGCCACAGATCCAGGGCAGCACCAGCTGCCCCAGCCCGGGGCAGAGTGCGTGGCTGCCCGAGGCCGCCTGCAAAGCCCACATTTCTCAGCTGCCTGCACAAACAGAAGCGTCTTTATGGGGACGTGATTTGGGCAGCCCCGCGGAGCGGCCGGACACTGGCACCATTCACACACCCTGCCCCGGCCCAGCCTGCAGGGCAGGCCTGGGGACAGACCCGCTGCTGGCAGCCCTCCTCACCCTCCTCATCCTCACCACTGCAAACCCAGCCCCACCGAGGGCAGAACCCCATGGAGCTCTCAAAAACACAGGCACAGCCCATGCTCCTGGCAAGCGGCGGCAGTGACATCCACGCACATTTAATCAGAATAAAATCAAGTTAGATGCTTCATTTCTCACTGAGAGATTGGATTAAAGACATTTGATTTAAATATTTGGGGTCACAGAGAGTATTTGCCCTGTGGTATTAGCCCCCTTAAGATCTGCATTTCAACCTTTAGCTCAACACAGACCAAAACCCTGTATGCTCCTGCATGTGCAGGAATTATCTCATAATCACTGGACTTGTGGAAAAGCACCAAATGGCACCAGCACTGTCAGAGCCACGAGCTGCCAGTGCCACCCGGCTCAGCCCTGTTTCACTCACAGAACTAAAGGCTCTGTAACTGGCACAAGCACCTGGTTCAGTGCCAGCCCGCTCACCTAATCCCACGGGAACAGCACGGTGCCTCCGCTCCCCAGAGCCTCACGCAGCTTTAACTGGGTTATTCTGCTGAGTTCCTTTGTAACTTCTGTTAAGAAATAAATCATTAGGCAAAGGCAACTGTTGGGATCTGAGAAGCTCCAAGTGAATTTGGCAACCAATCCTTGTAAGGTCCCAGCAAGACCCAGGCTCACAAACCTCGTTCTGTGATAAGACACATCATTTTTTTTTCCCCCTTTGAAGGATAAACTAAATCCATCCTTGCTGGGGGAATGGGATGTGACTGATTCCAGAGCTTCAACCAGGCACGAGAGAGAAGCATCTTTACTCTGTATGTACTGTGTGTAAAGCACCGCCTTGATCTGGAGGTTGTCCTACCTTTGGGTGGTCTGTCCTGCCCCCACAGCTCTCCTGCTGGGGGAAGATCCCCCTGGAGCAGGCACGGCACAGGGCTGGGCACACCGAGGAGAGGCCACTGCGGGGCTGCTGCAGCTCAGGCTTTAGTGGCAGGAGGATGATGAGGAAGCAGAGCAGATGGTGAAGCTGGATGAAGCCTGTGTCTGTTCCACACTTACCTTCCTGCCTGGGAGAGCCATCCCAAACACTGGAGTGAGAGCTGCACCTCAAACCCCAACCCCAACCCAGGCAAGGCAACAGCATCACCACGTCCACAGCCCCCACTGGCACCCAGCTAGCCCAGGCATGGCCCTGCCTGCCCTCAGGGCACGGGGGCTGCTTTGGATCAGTGGGAACTGGGAGTGTCCGGGGCCGTGGGAGGGATGGGAAGGACGGTGTCCCTGCACTGGGGTGCTGCGGGAGGGGAGCGGCGTTCCCAACGCCCATCCCGGGGATGCACGGGGCATCTTCATCTCCTGGAGATCCGCTCAGATGAAGCTCCAGGGCGTGCCTGTGTGCCTGGAGCTTCATCTCCTGGAGATCTGAGCAGATCTTCACGTGGCAGGGAGGGGAGCTTCTGTGGGAAAATGCAGCGGGGCCGGCAGGAAGGAAATTCCCCCAGCGGAGCCGCCGTCGCGCGAGGGCTCGGCCGCGGCAGCTTCAGGGACTTCAGAAATAACCCGGCCCTCCCCAGGGAGCCATTGCTAAGGTCACTGTTTTTTCCCTTGAACTTTCCAGATGAAGGAAGCAATAGCAGAAGCGACGGCATGGATTTGGCCCGAGATCAACTGTACTGACAACAGTCACAGGATTGAACTCAGAAGAAAAGTCCTTTGTGTGTGCTGGAGTTATCACCAGATGGGCCGGGCAGCACTGGGGAGCTCTGCTCAGAAATATTCCACGTGGGCAAAACCAGCAGAGCTGGAACTGATGGCAGATGTAACCCAGAGTAACTAATTCCACTGCTCAGACCCAGTTAAAAATGGAGGGCAAATGTTTGGTGCCCATTAAAAATTAAAAGGTTAAATTGTATTCTTCAGCAAACTGCTGAGGTTGGGAATAAGAAACAACTCTGATTAAAGATTAAGGATGGAGAGTCTATAAAACACTAATTACCATTGTACTTACAGGGAATTTGGCCTGTTGGGCTTAATTACTTCTAGTTCAAGATCACTCGAGTTCAGGCTGGGCTGGGGAGCGCTGTTGGAGTTGAGGAAGCTGTTTACATTTGAAGAGATGACAGATTCCAGGCTGGAGTTGATGATGCTGTTCCTGCTCTCCTCTAAAAAACACCAAAACCCAAGAATCATCAGCTGCCACTGCAGACGAAGGGAAGAGCAAATGGCTGGGAAGGCATCGAGCATTCCCAGGAAACCCCGTGCCAGTGCAAACAGGGACACCTCCCCAGAGCTCAGAGTTACTTACAGACACATCACACACTAAACCACAAGAAATACCGGGTGCTCTTTGCCTCTTTTGGGTTTAAGATGCAGATACTTTTAAATGAACGCCATTTTTAGTAGGAAAATACACGCTTTTCTTAAGGTATTAATAGTTCACATTCCTGAAGGCATCCCAAATGCCACAACCTGAAAGAATTTGAAATGTAAGCGATGTACAGGAATGGATCTGTGACTGAAATCAGCTCCCAAGGGATGGAGTGCTTGGGTGACAAAGTAGGACAACACCTTAGATCAGGAACAGGGCAGATCACCCAGCTAAAGTCGCTTCAGCCTCACATTTGGCACCAACTACTGTTTCTCCTTCCCAGTCAGTTCTGAAGGGGGAAATGGATGGGTCTCTGCTCCATTTTGGCGCAGCTCCTCTGAAATGCAGAGCAGCAGAAGTTTGCCTTTGTATCTGATGTGGAACTGGATGTGCTGGGCAAGCCCCCGTGCTGGGGGAGTGCTGCCACTGCTCTGCTGACACACCAGGGCTCCTCAGAGATTCCCACCTCCCTCCATCGCATCTGCTGAGAGACCTCCCCGTTGTTTGTGCAGCACTGACAGTGTTGTGCATCTCAAAGAGCCACCACAGCACTGGGCCCTCTCCTCAGGTCACCTGAAATCCCATTAACTCATTTCCAGGAGATGCCTTTGCCATTGGAGCAGTAATTGCAGTTGTGAGAAGCAATTAGCAACACTGATGGCACGACAGCAGCCCCGGGCAGAGAGTGGCTGCTTCTGGGATGCTGCTTTCCTGAAAGACAGGCACCAGCTGGAAAACACAGAGTCCTACTTCAAGAATACTTCTTTCCAAAATTATTTTTCCAGTGCACAATAATGCTGTGCAAACTACAGCCCAAAAGCATGTAGTGGTAGGGAATCCTGGCTCTCAATCTCTTTAAACTCCACCTTCGTTTTGAGTGAGAATGTGCAATATTAAATTGTATCCTGTGCACATATAAAAGGGGGTAAAAGAGTGCAAGAGGAACTGCTGGGTTGTGTGAAAGGTTAGTCCTGAGCATACGGCAGAAAGAACTGCCTGTAAGACAGCCTGGCAGGAGGGTTGTCTTGGGGTGTTGGGGCAGCTCTGCCACCACTCCAAAGGGAAATGCCGCGTCAGCCAAAGGATTGTGGCTGCCCAGAGCAGCGTCCAAGGCTCCTTGTCCTGCTCCTTCTCTGGAGCTGCTGCATTTCCCAGGTACCTGGACAGAAGCAACACCTGCAGGGCAGCAGGACAGGGCTTGGTTTAGCTCAGGGTGAGTTTATCTTCCAGAGATGAGCCGAGGATGCGTGATGCTGATACACGTCAACGTGTTCCTGAAACTGGATTTCATTAATCTTCATCTGCCATGAGCCACCTTGGGAACAAGCTGCACAGACATTTCCCTGTCCCCAGCTCTGAGAAAGCTGAACCCTCAGGGCTCAGAGGGCACCAGCACCTTGTGAGGAAAAAGATGATCCATAGAGGAGGCAAAGAGGGAAAAACGAAGAAAAGCAGAGCACTGACCTCCAAAAATACTGCCAGGCAGATGTGATAGCCAGCAGATGAAACAAGAAAGAAATTCAGCTGTCTAAGGACCTAAAAACCCCAAATCCCTCTGGTTTCGCACCTGCCAGAGCAGGTTTGAGGCAGCCCACGAGAGGCCACCTGTACAGAGCTGGCCAAGAGCAGGGACGGCCTGTGCTGAGCCCCAGGCCCTGAGCCCCAGAGTGGACTGACACCAGGTTATTATTTGCAAACATCTTCTGCCCAAGGCTGAAGGCTGGGAATAAGCTCCATAAGCTTGGCAGCTCAGTGTGGATTGTCCCTCTAATCTCCACAGCAGCCCACGAGCCAAGAGCAGGCTCAGAGTCCCCATCGGCCACAGAACTGAGCCTCAGCTCTAGGGGAAGGGAGAGCAATGGCAGAATCTGAAACTCCTGCTTTATTTGATTTCCTCCTTTTTAAAAGGCTGAAACCGTACTTTGCCTCATGTTTTTGAAAGCTCAAGTGAAGGATCCTTTGCTGGAAGATTTAATTTGGTCTTACAGCAACAAGAGCAGAGCTGCCCGTCAGCTCAAGAGCATTTCCAGCATGCAAAGAAAAGAAGAGCCTTTCACCCCTTGCCCAAACTTCATATCTCCAGTGGGAAGTCAGGCAGGCAGAGCCACTGGAGCCTCTGTCTCCAATAACACCGTGCTGGGGCAGGGCTCTGATAACTGATCCAGGGCACTTTGGTGACAGTGACCCCAGGGACCAGAGAGGGGACGGCAAAAGAACTGATAAGGAACAAAATGGTGTTTGCTGTGTTGGTGACACTCGTGTCACAAGAGCTACTCCCCGGGTCAGGTGCGGATAAAAATGTGAATGTTTAACAACGAAATAATCACTATAATCATAGATTAATCATGATTATCTGATCTGCTCCCTGTGTGTAGAACATGGTAATTTCTGACTTAGTCACAGCTTGGTATGATGAATGCTACTGAAAAATCTCAGAAAGATATTGGACTTTGATGAATAGATTTCAAGTGATGGAAAATCCACTGTCCCACTCCACTTCTTTTCATGTCAAACTGCTCCCAGTCTTAAAAAATGTGCTCCCTGCACCCATGTAGAACATTTCTAGCTTCAATTTCAACTTTCAATTTCTGTGGTGCTCAGCTGGACTTGAGCTGCTGACTAAGCCCTTGTGCTTCACCCTGACTTAAGAGCCTTGGTCTGTCTCCAGACCAGCAAGGAAGGAAAGGAAGAAGAAAAGAAGAAGAAAGAAACCTCACATATTTCTCGTGATGTGCAGCAGGGAAGGCAAATAAAACAGCAGTGACTTCCCAAAGACACAGGAGGTTATAGGCTGTCAGGAGGAAAACCAAGAAAATGTTGCTACTCGTGGGAATAAATAAATGCAGAAATAAAGAAACGAGATGAGTTCCTCTCCCAGGCATGGGGAGGATGGCACACGGAGGCTCTGGCAGCCCAGAGAGCCTGGAGGCTGACAAGCCACTGCTTAGTTAGCAGCAAATAAATTCCTGGGCTGAAAGTTTTGATATTTGAGGCTGCACCGAGAGTCGTCCCACACCATTTCCAGAGCACGCTCTGGGGCCACCACTGCTTCCTCAAACCCACGCGGATCTTTCCGACGCCCGCCGAAAGGAGAGTGCCTGGTAATTAACAGTAACTCAATCAGACAAACCCACATGTTTTGAGAGTCAGCAAAGTCCACAGCGACCACTCTGTGCACCCTGGGGAGCTGGCCATCCCCAGCCCTTCCCTGCTCCTTGCTCCACTTGTCTTGTCCTGCTCACCACGAGACTCCCCTGCTTTTTTGACCAAACTGGGAGAGCTCCCTGTGTGCAGCTGGCTGGCCCCAGGAGCACATGGGCAGGAAGAACCACAGGGCTGGGAATTGCGTTTACTCTGTAACACGAAACAACAGCCTGAGCAGACACATTTCTGCCACCCCGCGAGCAGGGCTGGGGCCTTGGCTCTTTCACCCAAATATCTGGAGCATCAATTAGTGACAGAAATGGAAAGATGAGCTCCAACATTTTTGAACTGCCATGGTACATAATCCTCGGGAAAATGCCGAACCTCCTGGCCGAGTTTTCCTGTCTGTAAAAGGCAAAGTGCCCGAGGGCATCCCAAAAGGGCCGCCCTGCGGGGACGCCGGCGGGCGGCTGCCCCTGCCACAGGTGTGGCACCCGGCTCCTGGCAGCTGATGGCAGCGATGACGGGCCCAGGAACATGAGAAGGGGACACGCAGGGGCCCGTCAGGTGGGGAGGGGACAGCAACACTTTATCCCGTGCTGAGGCAGCCCCATGCAGAGCCCCGGGTAAGGGCTTGGATGCCAGCGGAGATTCCACTCCCCGCCAACGCGACAGCAGAGGAAACCAAAGCCTGGCCCTGTCATGGAATCATCCCTTCCACTGACAGCGGGAAAAGTGCACGGGAATGGCAGCCTGGTAGGCATGACTGGGGCAGAGCTGGAGGGCTGGGAGGGCACTCACGCTTCTCGTTGGGCTGGGGCGTGTGGAAGAGCGTCAGCGGCCGCTCGCTGCACGAGGGAGGCTTCGACTCCGTGCTCTTCTTGCGGGATAACAGCAGCTGCGAGTTCGACGCCGGGGCCTCTGGCACCGTGTTGAATATCTGGTAAAAATAATAAACAACTTGTTCTTTGGCATCACCCCGTGGAACAGGACAGCTGCCCACCTGCCTGGGCTGCGCGGCTCCACAGCGCAGCCTCTGAAGAAGACACGCAGCCACAACAGGGCAACGTTTCGGGGACAGATTCCTAAATTCCACATTCCCGCTCTGTCTGCACTCCTCTTTTTTTTTTCACCCAAGATGCACAGTGCAAGCTGTGAAGAACCCTGACACTCTGGCACTCTGCTGACTTTCTGGGGGTGCAGGTGATGATGAGCAGCCCAGACAGAGCAGCCAGTGCCCCCCACTGCGTGACCCCGGCGCCCCCGCTCCCACGGCTGCAGACCAGCTTGGGAAAGTCTTTGCAACTTCCAGCCACAGCTGTCAGAAAACTGAGTAATCACATTTTTCTCAAGGGGATAAAATTCTAAAACTGCACGAAGCCAAAGAGCAGCAGCCTGGTTGGTTGCTGCTATTTGGTTATGGATTGTTCCTTTCCTGGACCCCCAGGCTCAGACAAGGGCAGTGACCCCTCCAGACGAGCTCTCTCAAAGTCTCTCTCCATTGCTGCGTCCATTAAACCCGCTCCTCAGTGTCCTTCCTGCCCTATCTGCCCCTGCCAGACAGACAACTGGCATGGCCAGGCTTTCCCAATAGGAAAAGCACATGTTGGCACAGCTCTCTGTTCAAGACAGAACTGGATGCGGACTTAGAGCTGAGATGCCATCCCAGCCAGGGCAAGCTCGTTTCTACTTCTGCCTTCGCTGCCCAAATCCGTTACTCCTTTCCAATCAAAACCAGACTAACAAAAGATCATAATCAGGGAAGTGGCTGCATTTAGAAGAAAATTGGGGTTTTTTAGTATATATAGCCAGGGAGGGACAGCCAGGACCTCGGCCCCACTGAGCCACCACTGCTCCACTGACAGACCACAACATCCACGGCCAACAAACACACAAATGCATCAGGATGCAGATCAACACTGTGGATAAAGCCAGCACTTGGTTAAACCTGGATTTAGTCAGCAAAGCAGGAGCCAGCCAAGGTGCACTGATCACTGGTTTGCTTAGCGTTTATCTCTCTTGAAACCAAGGACAAATTGCCATTAAACAGTGGGAAGAGGGGAGAAAGGGAACTTCTGTGATGGAGACACAGCCATGCTGACTCACGCTGGGATGACCATAAACAAGGCTGGCTACCAGCAGCACTGGTTACACAACTACAGCCCAAAAACGAGGTGCCAGCTGCCCCCTCCCCGGCACAGCCCCACCGTGGTGCCACTGGCCACGGGGAGAGAGGGGGCCTGGGAGAGGGGCTGCCATGGGCAAAGACAGACCAACTCCCTTCCATAAACTACTGACACGAAAGAGGCGAGGGAAGCCGTTACCTTCTCATGGTTTTCTATTAAAATTTCAATCACAATGTTCTGGAATTTGATGTCCATAATGGCAGCGACCGTTTCCTCCTGAGGTCGAAGCAGCGTCGGCCCAAACACCACACCCAGATTAGCAACAGTCATCAGGTTCTGCTTGTGATTATCTGCAACTCTGGGAAATAAAAAAGAGAAAGAAAATGAAGTAGGTGATGGAACTAATCCCCAGGGAACCCCCTCCCTGCCTTCCCTGCCTCATGGCTGGCACAAGGCTTACAACGCTGTTTACACTTTTCACACTCCTGGTGAGCTCCTTGAAGGCTCAGCCATGTGGAAAAGTACAAATTTAACTGTTGTGCTCCTGGAGACCTTTCAGCCTCCATGAACTGACTAATCCCACAAAACCTCAACCCCACGCCAGCCACCGAGCCTCATGCTGCAAACCACTCCCAGGAAAACATCTTGAATCATTAATGCTTAAAGCCCTTCTGAAAACAAATTGTTGGACCTCTGACACGCGCTGCTCTCCAACTCAATGAGTGACCTCATATGTTCCAAAGGCCAATTCCTTCCCAGCCATTCCAGCACCAGAGGTCAGTCCCATCTGGCCCAGCCAGGCTGGCTGGGAGGCCAAATGGGGCTTTGCCCCCAGATCCCCGTGCCCCATGTGTTCCCTCCTCCGTGGCACGGGTATGCCCCACAAGACGGGGACACGGGGACACAGGGACACCCAAGCCTTCCCCCTCACCACCTCCATCTCTTTTAGTTCACAGGAGGGCACAGAGCAGCTCAGCAAAGTGCAGCAGCTCACACGGAGGATGTGGCACCCTGCTTACGGTGGTTGAGGGGTGACCCTGGAGCAGCTCCAGCTGGCACCTCATCTCAGGGGTGCAAAGCCCCAGCAGCCCTAAATGGGATATGTCCTCTGCTCTGCCTCACCCCGAGGGGACACAGCCACAGGGACACAGGCAGGTGTCCCCTGGCCGTGCTGGGCTGTCCAGGGAGCCCTGGCTGAGGCTGGGACAGTGCCCTGGACACTGCTGAGTCACAGGGGACACATCCATGGCACCTGTGACCTGCAGTGCAGCCCTGCCTCCAGAAACCTTTCTTGTGGTTTGCTCCTGACCTCTTCAACCTGGAGCTGTGATGCCTTCAGGCTCTGTGCTCCCACACTTGTAGCCTGAGGGGGTTTTAGTGTCTTTCCCTTCACTTTCTCTCCCGTTTCCCTGGACAAATGCAGCAGGCCAGCACGCAGTGAGGCTCAGACTCGCTTGCTGGACTGACCCCAGAATTTATTGCCGTGAGTTTCTACCATTGATCTTGGGGTCAAGACATTTGTGCGCAAGCTCAGCGTATTTCAGCACACTGCAAGCCCAGGCTGGCTAAAAAAATAATAGTAATAAAAAGATGCTTTCCATCCTTTTCCATCCAAATCTCACCTGAACCAGCAAGGAACTCATCCCTACATCCAGCTCAGGCAGCAGCCAGGGGCCTCATCACAAGGGGGCTCAGGGTTGGGGGTTTAGCTGCCCCCAACAGCAACATCAGCCCTACTCACTGCCTGGGCAAGAAGCCTCAGGCTGGTGCACGTTTCCTCCCTGGAGAACAGGCAGAGCTGTCCCCTCCACTGAGTCTGCTTGGGATCCAACCTGAGAGTGGGGAGGCCCCGGCCCAAGCCCTTGGGAGCTGGCAGGACCTCCCCCTTACCCGTAACTCCCCCCCCTGCCAGGAAGCTCTGAATATTTGATCAGAGCCTGCGGGAAATCTCCGCTGTCAGTAAACGGCTGATGGGCTGCCCCAGAGATGACAACCTCGGCAGAGGGGACGTGCTGCTCACGCTGCCACCCAGCCAGGCTGGCCATCTCCACCCCTGGGCGGGCACAGAGCCTCTCCCCATCCTCATCCTCATCCTCATCGCAGCCAAGAGCTCGCCAAGCTGCTCGTGGCCATGCCAGCACCACCAAGCTGGGAGGGGAGACAAACTCTCCCCAGGGAGTCACAACCTCATGGAGCAGCAAGAAAGGCAGGACAAGCCCAGCAAGAACCAATATATATACTAAACAATATTTACGTAGGGATTCAAACCTACCCCCCACATCACTCACAAATCCCAATGACATTTTTGCATTGCAAAAACTGCATTTCAGACACACTTCACATGCTCCTAATTGGATATGGAAAAACGCAGCTGCAGCCCAAATGGCTTTCAAAAGCACTAATAAAATAATAATTTTAATGATCTTCTGTGGTTAGTAAAACAATGTTCATTTATAAAAAAAACAACTGAATTGATCTAAGTCGCACAAAATTAGGTGCCTCCATTTCTCATTACCGTTACCATGTCCTACATCACTCTAATAAATTGCACTGTCATCAGCTCATTACAGGGAGGCAGCTGAGCGTGGTCTTGGTAATTATTTCAGACTGGGCTATTAATGGCTTCCCAGGCAGGACATGGTCCCACAGCACCAGCCACGGGCCTGCCCAGGGAATGTCCACTCACCCACAGGGTGCCGGCCCTCGCCTCCACCACCAGACCCCTGCTCAGGGTACTTTACTTTGCCTCTGGAAGTTTGGGAGCTGTTCTGCAGCTGTGCAATCTGGCTCCTTTCTGGAATAAAGCTCAGTAGCACGCGAACTCCTGCTCTGCACCCCAGGTACTTTTCCAGCAATAGCTATCCCTGTACCGGGTCACCACAGCCGTGCTCCAAAACATGATTCACCTTTCACATCCTCCAAATTCCCCATCCATTACCCACAGGATAATTTACTCTAAATTATACCTCTTCATCATCCTTTGTGCTAGGAAATAACGCCGCAGTTTCTAAAGATGGGTGCTCTCAGCCCAAAGTGGGCTTAATGCCCCGGCTGTTCAGCAGGGACTGTCAGTGCCATTCCTGAGCTGCTCTTTACAAGTTTTCCAAGCAGTCACTGTATTTTCCTTTTAACCTGCTGTTTCTTTCCGGCCCCTGATGCACTCTGAGAGAACTGCACTGGCGTTCATCTCTATGGGTCCTTTTTCTGCTCCCCCTTTCACAGGAGTCACTCCCAGCACAGGAGAAGGCAACAGCGAATGGAGGAACGTGCAGACTTCACTCCTGCTCAGGGCTCACAGTGGGGCAGATCCTTCTCCTGGCAGCACACGATGGTTCCCACCACGGTTCCCACATCCCTTGGGGATCAGCCTGGGGGCGAGGGACACCCAGAGCCCCTTGGCCAGGGGGAGGTCTGTGCTCAGCCTCACCAGCCAGCAGCTCCATCAACACCTGACCCACTTGGTGCCGACCCAGCAGCTCTGCAGGACACTGGCAGCAGCTGCTGGTGCCACTGGGACTGAGCCCTGCCATGCCCTGGGGACAGCCCAGGCCCAGGGAGCTCTGTCCCCCAGGCCACCCCCGGGGCGTCCCTGGACACCGCTCCCGTCTCACTCCCTTTCGGCAAAACAAAGGAGAGCAGGAGCGGAGTAAATCCATGTTGGGTGTTAAATTAGATTAAACCCGGGTTGCTTGGATACTGTATAATCACTGCCATGACCAAACACAATTTAATACGGGCTAATTGGTAGCCAAGGTTCAGTGCAGGGGAAGCAGGGAACAGTAAATATTCCAGCGTGGTTGGAGCTCCAGTGGGTGCCACAGGGGCTCCTGGCTCCGCTCCCACGGAACTCCTGCCTCCCGTGTCTGGAATGACTTCCTCCGTGTATTTTATAGATGTATTTATACATATGCATGAACTGCTGTGTGTGTATTTTATATATAAACATGTATTTTATATACAGAATGCATGTATCTGAACCTCAGCCAAAAGTGCCATTATTAGTTCAAATATCTTTCCTGATTCAGAACAAAATCTCTGAGCAAAAAACCAGCTGAAGGGAACAAAAGCAAAGTCTGGAGTGTTTCTATTTCCATGCCTGGGACAAACCTTTGCAATCAAAGTGCTTGCTGTGGCTGGCCTAGCAAGTCCTCACTGGATGGAAAATAATGCAGCTCATTCCTCTTGCTACAGGTAAAAATCCATCTCCCATCTGCCACGACCAGCAGAGCTTCTGCTTAACGTGAAAAGCCAACCACACAGAGGCCAGCGACCCCCAAAATTATTTAGGCTGCTCTGGGTAGTTCCATAGAAATTAAACACCTTTGACTGTGGACATACAGGGAAGGTAAAAAGCAGAGGGAGCAGAGGCAGCAGCACATGGGGTGGAGAGGCATCTGTGGCACCAGAGCCAGCAGCCTTGTTCCCACCAAGTGTGTGCAAAGAATCATGGAATCATTCAGGTGGGAAAAGCCCTCCGAGATCATCGAGCCCAACTGCTCCGCCAGCCCTGCCAAGGCCACCACTAAGCAATATCCTCATCTACACAGCTTTAAACCCCTCCAGCAATGGTGACTCCACCACTTCCCTGGGCAGCCTGTGACAGGGCTGGACAACCCTTTCAAGGAAGGAATTTTCCTGAATGTCCAACCTGAACCTCCCCTACTATAACCTGAGGACACTCCCTCTTGTCCTGTCACTTGTTACCCAGGAAAAGAGGCTGCCTCCCACTCACTTACCTACAACCTCCTGTCAGGGAGCTGTGGAGAGCCAGAAGGTCCCTTCTGAGCCTTTTTTTGTCCAGGCTGACCCCTTTTCCCAGCTCCCTCAGCTGCTCCTGGTGCTCCAGGCCCTTCCACAGCTCCGCTCTGTCCCTGGACACGCTCCAGAAATGCCCCTGGGGCAGCACAGCCCCTGCCTGGGGAGGCTCAGCAGGGCTGGGCTTTGTCCAGCAGGCACAGCTGGGACCCTGCAGCCCCCAGCCCCAGCCCTGCAACCTGGACCTCACCAGGGACACACAGACAGACAGACAGACAGACAGGGCAGCCTGAGCACACACAATTGGGGGCATTTATCGGAGAGCAGCCCCCAGCCCCAGCCCTGCAACCTGGACCTCACCAGGGACACACAGACAGACAGACAGACAGACAGGGCAGCCTGAGCACACACAACTGGGGGCATTTATCAGAGAGCAGCCCCCAGCCCCAGCCCTGCAACCTGGACCTCACCAGGGACACACAGACAGACAGACAGACAGACAGGGCAGCCTGAGCACACACAATTGGGGGCATTTATCGGATACAATCTAATGAGTTCTGGGAAATGTTCCTGGGTGCATTTAACTCATCCCTGCACATTATTGAGTCTAATTGGGCTGTGGCTGATGAGCGCAGAGGTGGAGAGGGAAGAGGGGCTGGGCTGGCCGCCACTCAGCTTCCCCCCTCTCCAAGGGGCTGGCGGAGCTGTGTCCCCAGAGATGGTGGCCCTGCAGCTCCCTGGGGATGACTCACTTCTCACTCAAAGCCACGGTGGGTTTCCCAGCCTCGGGAATGTGGCTGATGGCCGGGAACACAGCAGGTGTTTATTGCAGGAATGTCGTGACTGGCACCCAGCACAGAGCTGGTGAAACCAGTGATGCAATTCCAGCTGCAGCAGCACCCACTGGTGTCCCAGGCAGTTCAATCAATCAATCACACATTCCTAAACCGTTCCTAAAAAGCACACGTGCATGGGAGAGGTGACAAGGGACACTGGTCTGCAGTGGCTGCTGGCAGACGGCCGTGGAGAAGCAGGGAGCGCAACCAGCTCTGCTTTATCCTGTGCTCAAAAGCCACGTGGATGTGGCACCTGGGGATGTGGGCCTTGGCAGTGCTGGGGGAATGGCTGGAGATGATGATCTAGGTGGGTTTTTCCAACTTTAAAGATTCCATGGCTCCCAAGCCGGAGCACACATGCACAGAAACGGCACATTCCACATTGCAGCACCATCCCTCCATCCCACCTGCTCATCGAGGCTCTGGACATGCCTGCACTCCTCAGGCTGCTCTGGGTGCAGGGAGCTCTGCAAGGGCCACAGGAGCAAACCTGGCCACTGGGGGAACTGGGAACACTGGGAATATGACAAACCCTGCTGTCTGCAGGCCCTGGGCTCACGGCTCCACAGCTTCCCCAGCCCCACCCCTCCAGAGAGGAAAGCCAAGCCCGAGGAATGCACATGGAGGCCAGCAGATCCAGAAGGACAGATCACCATGACAAAACCTCCCAGTAAAGACAAGGGGAAACTCGCTGAATGCAAAACCCTTGCAGCTCTCGGGTTCCCTGCTCAGCTGGGACTAAACCTGTGCCTGCACTGATTCCGGGCGCTCTGACTTGCTCCAACAAGACTTGCTTTTTCTCCCGGGTGGATCTGGCCACAGCTGGATGCCTGGGTTCACTCCCAGGGAAGAAAAAAAAGGGGGCTCATGTTGCACTGAGAAGACTCGGAGGCCAAATGTGAGGTTCAGTATCAGCGAGCCAGATCAGCGCGAATACCAAACGTGCTGCGACTTGCAGGGAAACACGCAGGGAGCTCAATCCTGCTCCGGCTCAGGCTTCCCAGACTGAGCCAGAGGGGTTTCCAAAGCCATCCTCTCCAGCTTTGGGCAAGCTGAACTTGAGGGGGATCTCAGAGTGACCCCAGCCCTGCTCACCAACCCTCAGCCCAGGGCCGAGTGGCACCGGGCTGGCACATTCCCTGTGCCCGGCACTGCAGGTTTCCACTGACACCCCGGTGAAAAGCACAGGCACGGCCAGAGCTGCTGTTAAATGTCACCATGGTTTCCACCTGCACAAACACAGCCAGCAAAGGGGCCTCACGCTCAAACGCCCCTGAGGACGGGGCTGGAACAGGGCCTGCCACGGCTGCGAACTGTGCCACTGCCACCCCAGTGCCAGCCCCAGCACCTCGGCACAGCCCTGCTGCACGGGCAGGTCTTCCTCCAAAACCAGAGCTCAGTGGCGCTGCCACATTGCAATAACAAACCCACACGGGCAGCAGGGCAAGGAGAGCCCCACGCAGCAGGTCTGGCTTAACAAGGAATCCTTTGAAAGACCTGCCGCCGCGGCGAGCACCGCGCCGGAGTCTCCAACCTGCTGCATGGAAAAGAGCCAAAGTAAACGGGCTCCCAGAGAGCTCCCAGCAGCAACAGCACCGGGGTGAGCAAGTGCAGCTCCCACGTCCCCACAGGGAGCCATTCCAAGCCAGAGCCAGGTCACAGGGCCACGTGCAGGAGGTGCCTGGTGCGCACCTGCACCTTCGCACGAGTGCAGTGCCCATAGGGAAGAGCAACAGAGGGGGGTCGACCTTTTTTTTTTTTTCCTTAGAGGGATTTTGGAGCTCCTTCACTTCACAAATGCAAGGTTGGAGCTCATCCCTCCAGAACACTGAATTCCTAGAAGACGGTGTTGGAAGAAAGGGAATAGAGGAACAAGCAGCTTTCAGAATTAACGATGTGAACAACAGCAGGAGAAATGCTTCCCTCGCCTTCGCCAGTGGGACAAGGTTTTGCCCAACGATTGGAAACACCCCTCACTGCCCCAGTTCTGTGCTCCCTGCCACAGACACCAGGGTTGGAACAAGATGGCCTTTAAATGTCCCTCCCAACCCCAACCTTTCTGTGATTCTGCAGGCCAGGGATCATTCACGCATCCTGGCAAAAACTGCAGCCCTGCGATATCTTGGCAATGCTGATTTCCTTTCTTCTGCTGAAAGACTGTCTGACTAAAATCTCTCTACATGAGTTTGGTTCAGTGCTGGGTCTGTTCATACACAGCAGTCGAGCGATGTGCTCATGAGGACACCTCCATCCCACTCTGTCTGCGGGGACGGTGCAGACACCACCAGGGAGACTCCAACCAGTTATTGGAAATCTTTTGCTCACTCTTGATTCAATCTCTTTCCATACCCAGTTTCAGTTTCACTGAGATAAACAATAAAAAAGAATCCGGATAATTATGTGTTATCAACAGCCTCTACCCAACAACACCAAGTTCAGACACAAGCCCACAAGAATTCACACTTGAGGAATGCAAAATGCCTGGTGCTGCTCCTGGAGATGCAGGAGGAGCTCGGCAGAGATGTTCAACCACAGAAACTCCACAGCAAACCCAGCAGCTGCTTTGTTTCGAGCTGCTAAATCATCATGCCAGGTTGGTGATGCCAGCTTTAGTCCAAGACCCCCATTATCCTATCTCCAGACTCGAGTCTTGCGCAGGATGTGGGTGCAAAAGAACCCAGCGAGGGACTGCAGGCTCTGGGGCACATTCCCCTCCAGCTAAAAACTGGAGAGCCTGCATAAAATATGAGCACCTTTCAGAGAAGCATGGAAGGAAAAGCTACCAGCACCCACACAGCTGCTCCAGGGACAATCCAGACAGAGGGGGTTAAAAGTTCATTTGCAGAAGCAGAACAAAACCCTTTGCTAATTTACACATTACAGGAAGCCAAGCCCAAAAAACCCAGCGAGCACCTACAGGGCTTTTTGTGGTGGTTTGTAATTCTGCAGAATCTTGTATTAAAAACAAAAGCAGAGGAGTGAGAGGGAGGCAGAGCTGGCAAGGGCAGGCACAGAGTGCTGCAGGGCTGTCTCGCCTCTGCGGAAGCATCACCAGCTCCTCCACCAAAACACGTGAGGGAGAGGAGAGCAAAGGGGAAACCAAAGGTGCTGCTCTTCCCCACAAGGCTCTGGCGCCTCCAGCTCCAGAGCACAAACCACAGAAGCATGGAACAGCAGAATGGGTTGGCTTGGAAGGGACCTCAAAGCCCAACTCATTCCAACTAGGGAAAAAGGAAAAGGGGTGAAAGAGCACAGCATGAACCTGAGCCAGGACAGCCAAGCCCCAGGCAGGATTCTCCCAGCTCCTGCAAGGCAGCATGTGCCTACGGGGAGTCTCACTCCAAGTCACTTCCCTTTCGCTACCCACAGGAGCACCCAGATCCTTTAGGTCACTTGAACTGCAGGGCTTTGCCTGGATCCAGCACTGCCATGACCCAAAAGGAGCAGAAACAGGCACTGGGCATAAAAACGGCATTCCCAAAGGCAGCAAGGAGGATCATTGCCTGGCCCGGCCACACCAGCTCAGAGACAGCTCCCCGTTTGCTTCTGGCACCCAAATCAGGCGAGCAGCACACGACAGCCGAGCATCTCACAGGCCTCAATGGCTAGTGGAAATTTCCAGAATGTCCTGGACGAGAATGACTTACTGGAAGCAATACATAAATCAAGCAAATGAATAGTCACCAGACAGCAGCATAAACAGCTGCCACGGGGATGAAATCAGACCTGCTGTGCCAAGAGGCGTCAGCCTCCTTTGCCGGCTGCACCTTCGGGGGAAACCGGCACAACAACCCGAGGGAAAGCACATTCCTGGGGGAGCTGCCGCCCCTGGCCCTGCACAGGTGCCCTGGTGGGCTCCTGGAGCTGCTGGGCACGGAGGCACCGTGGTGGGCACCGGAGCAGCTCCTGCAGGGCTCTGCGGGCAGCGCAGCCCCGAGCGCGGCGCGAGCTGCCCCGCGCCGAGCGAAGCAAGCCCTGGTTGTATTTTTAGGCAGAAGACCTGGAGGAATTTTCTCTTCTTGTCCTTTGCCAGCAGCCCCTGGTTGAGCGGCGAGCCCTCGGGAACGCTCCAGGCTCCGTGTCCAGCCCCTGCCCCGTGGAGGGTTTTGCCAGATCCGCATCAGCAGCTGCCCTGCGGAGCCCATGGAAACCATCGGCCTGATCAGCAGCAAACAATTTGTGCAGGAGATAACAATCACTGTCATCTTGGTTAAAAACACGTAAACTAGAAAACACCACCACAGCAAAACCAAAGGGAGCCAGCCCGTGTTGGCCAGGCCACAGCTGGGAGTGATTAGAGATAATTAATTCTGCTAAACACACGTACACACAGCTCGGCTGCAGCCTCCTGCGTGGCCCTGACCTTGGCACAAGGGGAGGGGGCGCCTGGCTCAGGGTTCTGTGGGGCAGTGCCAGCCCACAGAAGGGTCTGGGAGCCCCACAGAAGGGGTACGAGCCTGGCACCATCTGTGCTGGAGAACCCGGACTCGCTGCCACAGGAACAAAGCTCAGGTGTCAAATTATGGCCATGCGTGAAAAATAATTCCCTAAATGCTGGAAATATAATCAGAGTGAAAGCCCCGTGCTCTGCACCTCCACAGCATTGACTCCTGGGTGAGAAAGTACATTACAAAAGAAGAAGGAGGCATGGGATGATATTGCAGCTCCACTAACAAAAAAGGCAATTTTCTGCAACCAGCTCCACTCCAGCAGCACCCCTGGCACAGCCACCACCAGCCTGGCAGCACCACAGGAACCTTGTTTCCCTTTGACTTACTTGGCATTAAAACAAACTGGTTTAATCAGAGAAACCCAGACTGGTTCAAGCTGGAAGGGTAAAAGGAGCAGGGATGGGGACTGCTCCTGCTCCCTGGGCCAGAGTGAACAACTGTATGGACATGAGGCAGAACAAATGGGCTCAGGGGTGCAGTAAGAGGCAGAAATCAAAATAACTTTCTATCAAAATGCTCCTTGCCCACTACCCTGTCTGTTCCTGGGATTTCTCCTGTCCCTCCTCCGTGGGCCGCACTCAGTGCACCCCAGTTCTGAGAGCCCACCACACAGGGAAGGGCTCTGCTGAACTACCTCCAAGGCACTCATCCTGTCTGCTACTGGGGTTAATAATTGCCGCTTTTGAACACTTCAGCTTTCTTACCCGTTTTATTACTGTTAATAAAAACTGCAGCTTCATCACACGAGGAACCCCACACCCCTCCTCAGTGCAGCAGAGCACGTACACCCCAAAAACACAGAAGTCAGAAACCACCCAAGACAGGCTCTTTCTTTACTTGACCGACTCAGCCCAAGTTCTGGTTTTAGTGTCAGAAATCTCCACGGCCAGGCTGTGAGAAATATTCTTTTAGCTCATCTGATAAACATGCAAATCTTGATTATTCATACGTTACTTAAAATAAAAAAAAAAAAAAGCCCAGACAGAAACAGATGAGACAAAGCCCTCCAAGCAGTGCAGCCCAGGCTGGCAGGGGCAGCCAGACGCCCTTGGCTTTGCCCAGGCTGGCTGAGGGTGCCCTGGCCCTCAGCAGCACCCAGACCCAGCCAGTCCCAGCCATCCAGAGCATCCCCCCGGGGCAGCACAGCCCCTCCCTCCAAACATCTGCTGCAGATGTGAAGGTTTCTCTCCATTCTTGTCTTTAATCTGGCTCAATGGCACTGCAGCCTCAAGCAGCTCTAATTTTAGAGAGTAATGGCAAAGAGCCCTGGCCCTGGCTGCCCCGTGGGCGCTCCTGGATCAGGGTGCTGCTCCTGGATCAGGGTGCGGCTCCTGGATCAGGGTGCGGCTCCTGGATCAGGGTGCTGCTCCTGGATCAGGGTGCTGCTCCTGGATCAGGGTGCTGCTGAGCAGAGCAGGGGCTGCAGCACCAGCCCCAGGGGAAGCTGTGAGCCCAATCCTGGGGCTGGCTGTGCCTCTGCAGCCCAGGATCCCCTCCCAGGAATCCTGCCCCAAGGCTGGAGAGCTCAGCAGGCTCTCGCTCCTCAGCTTCCTGCCCTTCTCTGAGATAATTTTTTTCCTATTAAATAAGACTATGAGCTGTTTCTCTTCCTAAAATAGCACACGCCACCACACACACAGTTTGTTTTGTTTGAATTCCTTCCCCACTAAAGCAGCACAAACCCCACTGTAAACCTGACTCCACATCTCTACTCCATCACCAGGTTTTTCCTTTAGATGGAAAACACTGGAGCAATTACAGATTCCCTGCACACACACAATCAGAGAATCCTAGAAGAGTTTGGGTGGGAAGGGACCTTAAAGCTCACCCAGTTCCACTCCTTGCCATGGGCAGGGACATCTCCCACTGTCCCAGGCTGCTCCAAACCCCGTCCAGCCTGGCCTTGGACACTTCCAGGGATCCAGGGGCAGCCACAGCTGCTCTGGGCAACCCCATCTGGCTGAAGGGTGCACCTGGAACCACTGGGCCTCGGCTGCAGGCTGTAAATGCAGAAACCAACACCTAAACCAGCAGCTTGGTTTTTAACAGCCTTGCCAGGGACCCCATGGAGCAGACACAAGCCCAAGCCACAGGAAAGCATCTGGAGTTATGTTTAAGCCTATTTCAAATATCACTTGTTATTTCTTCTTCTGAACAGATAACTTGGATCCTTCCAGATCTCCTCCTAAGCAGTTTTCCCAATTAAGTCATTCCCCAGATTTCCCAGTCTGGCCTCAGCCCTGCTGCTCCTGCAGCACTGCTGCAAACAGCAAGGGCAGGTCCAACCCTGCAGCCTTGAGGCTGCCACAAACACCTGATGATGCTTTCACTTCTAAAACACTAATAAAAGGTTTCCATGGGAACCTGCAGGAGCAGGAAGAAGATGGGAAATTACAGGTCAGCTCTAGCACCGAAAGAAAGAAAGAAAGATTATCCCATTCCTTCGTCCTCGCAAACTTTCAAGGTAACACAAAAATGTTGATTGATCAGGGTGAGGATATGCCCCAGAGTAGTCATTTGTTGTGCAAAGAAATCACTTTTAGCCCTTCAGTGGCAGGTTTGCTCTGAAACCACGTGAGGAGCTGCACCTCCACTCTGCCTCCTGGACAGCCTGTGTAGCCAAACCCATTCCAGGCCAGTGAAAGCAACACAAGGTTCCCAGGAGAGAACGGGCTCCTGGTGCTGCTGTGGGGCTGGGGCTGCCTGGGAAGCTCCTGTCCCCCATCCCTCCCTCCCTCCCTCATCCCCCCCTCCCACCCCACTCGGTCTCTCGGTCCCCAGTTCACTCACACGCCGGTTTCCAGTTGCCAACCAGATATGACTCAACACCACACACACACAAGGAAACTTTTCCACCACTATTAACTTTCAGAGGAAATGGAAAAAGGAGAGAAAAACACATCAGTCATAAACGTACTTTGCCAAATGGTTCATGAGCAAGTGCAGCATCTGCCTGTTTTTCTCCGGGAGCCGATGAACGAGGCTGTGGATCTCCGACACCCTGGACTCCTGATTCTCTTGTTCTGCACGGGGAACAGAAGATCATTTATCTCCACATTAGGGGGTTGGTATGGGAAGAGGCCTAACACTGCCCCTGACAGACATCCCAGGGAGCTGCTGCATCCCACACCCAGGCACTGCAGATACTCCCCACGGTGCTGCTCCTTCCTATCAACTCCATCCAGCTGTTTCCAAAGGAAGACACTTAATGGGCTGAAACAGTGAGCTGAGAGCAGATGCCACGTGAGCAGCATGAGGAGCAGGGCAGGGCTGGCTGCAAGCAGAGTGATTCCAGCGATGGGAATACATTCCCATGTTCAGTGTGCCAGTGCAGGCCAGGCTGGAGCACCTGGTGCTCCTCAGGCTGCTTGGGTCCATGGTTCTACCTGGGAGCTGCTGGAGGAGACCAGCACTGGAATGGACCACGGGGCCCTCCTGACACCCATATCCACAGGCTGCACGGCTGCCGACGGAAAATCCCCTGCTGCCAGCAAAGCCCCTTCCCTGGGCACTGAGGGAATCATGGCCCAGACACCTGAAGCAGCAGTGAGCCCCTCAAACACCGTGGAGCAGTTTAGCAGCAGCTGATGGTCACAGCCACCGCCAGCCCCGCGCTCCCAGCACTGTCTGTGCTTCCTCCTCCTCCTCCGGTCACCTCCCAGCACCAGCCTGCCCCAGCTCCAGCCCTGCTCTGCTGGCCAGGGCACAGGGGGAGGCAGCAGGGCAGGGGGGATGGCAGCCCCTGGCAAATGAGGCTCCTCTTCGGGAGCGGGGCCATAAACATCAACAAACTCACTCGCTGCTTTGATGAAGCTCCTTTGAAACTGGTACATCATGAGGGGCCCCGGGAGCATTCTGGAAGATAAAAAGGAAACGGGCATAAACCACATCTGAGGAACACAATCCACACCAAGAAAGCTTTGCCCCTACAATAAGCTCAGCTCCATTTTGAAAAGGGCAGAGTTAAGCAATACCAGCTCTAATTAACTCCCCCCATCAGAAGGAGTAAGATCTGTGAAAGGACCTTTGATTTATTCACCAATAAATTAATCTTTAATTTTAGCGTTCCTTCAGTAACAGCTTCAGCGCATTACTGAGCCCACGATTTCCAAGTAAGTTTGAAAATAAATTAAAAAGATAGACAAGCCTGGTTGTAAAACTTTCCCAAACCCCATTCCCAATCCCCTCCCATCTGCTGCATCCCTTCAGAGGGACACACTGGTGCTGCCCACATTCCTCTCTGCTTTGCCAACAGTTCAGACTCCGGAGCAAAGGTTGCCAATCATGCAAAATTCTGTGATTTTCTAGGCTGAGATCCACCAGGCTAATTACACTTATCATCCTAATTGGATTTAGGCTCTCTCTTGCGCTCCCTCGCTCTCTGAAACACAACCCAGCACACAACTGAGAGCAAGGAGCTGCAGTCACGACAGGTAGAAGCACGTTGTGGATAATGAGATGCTGCTGCCTGCCAACACCCAATCCTGTTGGGAAGATCCCCGGGATGATACCGGCTCTGACACACAGAAATCGTAACGGCAATAAAGCTCAGCACCAGGTCTGGAAAAGCCCTACGGCCCCTGCCCTTACACTGCAGTGCCCTTCTGCCACATGCTCAGAAGGTGGAAGTCCACTGGGAAAAGCTTATATCAAGGCAGGGGATGCAAGAACGAGTTTTTAAAATCGTGTTTGTATAATACGTGCGTCTGTCAGAGCTGAGTCTGTTCCCCAGATCCTGCTCAGACCTACTGGAAAGTCAGGGAAAAGCCAGGATAAATTCCCTAAGAGCAGTTTCTGCTCTGTTTCTATAAAAGTGCTGTTGTTCAGGCTCTGCAGTAACAGGCAGTAAAATCCCAGGCCAGCACCAAACCCCTCCTGAAGCCGGGCGAGCCTTTTCTCCTTACCTCAGGTAGGTTTTCAGTGCACTAGTAATGGTCTTGATCTCCCACTCTGCACAGATCTCTGTGTCTGTCTCTGTGGCTGTCTTGGGATCTATGGAAAATGACAAAAAAAAACCAGCAACTGAAGGAAACAGAAGAAAATTCCAGTTCGTGCCAGCTCAGCTGTGTGGGGAGACCATCACATCCCGTTTTATTTGCTGTTCCCAGCTCAGGACACGTCTGCAGGGGTGTGAGGGTCATCACCAGGGACAGGTCAAACTTACTGGCATGGGATGAGAGACAGAAAAGGGAACCCTCCATGCCGAGCAAGGACAGGGGCAGTGTGGCTTGGAGCGTGCCAGGACACCGGGCACAGCAGCCCGAGGTGCTCAGGGACACCAGGGACAGCCAGGCACAGACACAAGGACCCAGACAAACAGGGACCCTCTGCCCACAATGGGCAGCACCATCGTCATCCTGCAGCCACCTCCCCACCCCGCTCTGGGCTGGCAATTACAGCCACAGCCACCTGCACAGCCACCAGCACAGTCACCTGCACTGCCACCTCCATAGCCACCTGCACTGCCACCAGCACAGCCACCTCCATAGTCACCTGCACAGCCACCTGCAAGGCCACCTCCATAGTCACCTGCACAGCCACCTGCACAGCCACCTCCATAGCCACCTGCACTGCCACCTCCACAGGCACCTGCACAGCCACCTCCATAGTCACCTGCACAGCCACCTGCACTGCCACCAGCACAGCCACCAGCACAGCCACCTCCATAGTCACCTGCACTGCCACCTCCACAGGCACCTGCACTGCCACCTCCATAGTCACCTGCACAGCCACCTGCAAGGCCACCTCCATAGTCACCTCCATAGTCACCTGCACAGCCACCTGCACAGCCACCTCCATAGCCACCTCCATAGTCACCTGCACAGCCACCTGCACAGCCACCTGCACAGCCACCTCCATAGCCACCTCCATAGTCACCTGCACAGCCACCTGCACAGCCACCTGCACAGCCACCTGCACAGCCACCTGCACAGCCACATCCATAGTCACCTGCACAGACAACACCAGGCCACTGGGAAGTGGCTCAGGCACAGCACTGAGTCCCAGATGGTGACAGCTCCCAGCTGGGGCCAGGAGCACCAAACCAAGGGCAGGAGCACCAAACCAAGGGCAGGAGCACCAAACCGAGGGCAGGAGCACCAAACCGAGGGCAGGAGCACCAAACCGAGGGCAGGAGCACCAAACCGAGGGCAGGAACACCAAACCGAGGGCAGGAACACCAAACCGAGGGCAGGAGCACCAAACCGAGGGCAGGAGCACCAAACCGAGGGCAGGAGCACCAAACCGAGGGCAGGAACACCAAACCGAGGGCAGGAGCACCAAACCGAGGGCAGGAGCACCAAACCAAGGGCACAGAAAAGCCAGACAGGGAAGTGCCCCATACGCTGATCTCTCCTGCCTGGATGCTGCTCCTCCAATGCTCTTTGCTAACTCCATCCTGGAGACTCAGGCAGGTCCAGCAGAAGCCCAGGGCAGCCCCTGTGGGGTCCCTGGCTGTGGGTCCCACCAGTGCCAAGTGTCCCTGGGGAGCAGTGCAGGTGCCAGGGCTTCCACTGTCCCCAGGGCCCAGGGTGACACAGCCACAGCTGCTGACACCATCTGCTCCCACGGGCTCAGCTCAGGGGGGTTTTGCCTTTTCACAGACACAAATAATGCACTTTTGAATTTTAAAGCCCCATGGAAGCATGGGGCAATTTTTAACCTACTTAAAAGAATGCCATGAATGGAGTTCAGCTTTCCCTCAGGGCCAAGGGTTTATTTAAATTTAAAAAAAAAAAAAAGTCAAGAGGTGCACTTGGAAAAGTAAACACATAAGAAATTCATATTCACACAAAGATCATGTGTGTCTCAGCAATCACACAAATGACCTCCATCCTCCTGACTCAATGCCCAGGAAAGTTCCTACAGCACTGCCTTTACAAGGAGAGAATTTTAATGGAGTCAAGTTCAGCATAGTAAAAAAACAAACAAAACAACAAAATCCCCCCAGAAGTTCCATCTTTTTTTTTTTTTTCAGAAAAAAAAACCTTTTCAACCAAAGCAGAACACACAACCACAGTGTTCGTGTCTTTGCAGAGGCTCACCCAGCAGCTCCTAGGCAGGATCATGGAACACGAGGTGAAATTCCACAGTCGGTCCCATGAAAAGGCTCAGAGCAGTTAATCAGCTCCCCTTGACCTTCAGATGGATGAGTCTGCGAGAAGCTGCCGCCCTGGGCCGCAGCATCTGTCTCCCCAGGCGGAGATGCTGCAGCCAGCCCTGCCTCCCACAAGGACACACTTCCACGGGAGCTGGGGCCAGGGGCTGGAAAAGCCCCCACAGCCAGCACTGACCCCGGAGCTGATTTTTGCTGCCAATCCCTCATCTGACGTCTCTCACAGATTTCTCCAGGGTGAGGGGAACAGCCTGGGCAAGCAGCTCGTTACCCCAGTGTGATGGTCACGGAGAGACTCCCCAGACAGCCCCAGGATGACACCTCCCAGCAGCGAGGGGGATCTGCAACTCACCTTCTGCAGAGCTCAGAGCTGCTGGGGCCCCCAGAGTGCCACAATAAACCCTCTCACGGGAGCTCCCGCGGATGAAAGTTCGCTTATTGGTTGGGTTTTGTCCTCGTTTGGATGGCACGTGGTACCAGTGAATGCTGGGGAGATGATCTGCACCCCCCAGTGCTACACCCCAGAGCAGACCCCACCAAATCTGCCCTGAAACCCAAGGCCGGGGCTGGCGCTGCCCCTGACCCCGCTGCTGGCCACAGGAGCCACTGCCCCGCGGCCACCACGCCGACCTGCTGCAGGGCCACGCCGCGCCAAAGCCCTTCCCGGCACCGCCACTGACACCAGCCCAGGGAAACTCGATCTTTTTGCCATTTCAACTGTATGCGAAGCAGTAACGCTGCCCACATTCATTTCTAAATATAAGGGAAACCTGACAGGGGAAGCACAGTTTGGCTCCTCCATCCGCGAGGAGCCCCGAGGGCAGCGAGAACAGATGGGGTTTGACAAGGGACACGTTTCCATGGGACACTGACTTCACAGACAGCCCAGACACCGGGGATGACGAAAATTTAATCCCCCACAATTTGGAGAAATCATGGAGCCACGGGTTTGCCAAGCATCCCAAGGATTGACACCGTGGGGGATTCCCAAAGTGGGTCCCACTCCCAGCCCTGAGTGGCCTCCAGCAGAGCTTCCAGCATCAGCAACCAACGAGGACACACCGGGACAAAGGAAAAGCACCAGCCATTTATCACCTCCTTATGAGACACGAGGGAGACAGCTGAGTGGCTTCAGCGGCTGAGGAGATAATGGATGCTGGCTGGTCTCCAAAACTGAATCCCTCCCAGCTCTGCAGAGCTCTTCACCCCGACGAGTTTTGCCATCTGTCACAGCCCTGGGACTGACACCAGGACTGACACCTTTGTGACAGCATGACGGGCTCCATGGCCCTGCCACCCGTGGGATGTGGCGATGAGCATCAGCAGAGGACACCTGCCAGGACCTGCCCCGGGGCTCCAGGGCAGTGCTGTTGGATGGATGCTCTCACCGTGCCCACCATGTGTGCCATGGGACAGCTCTGGCTCCCCACAGCCCTGGGGCACCTTCACACGTCCCCAGCCTGCCCCACACTTCTCCAACAACAGCACCAGGCACCAGCTTTCCTGACTGCAGTGAACTCTCCAAATGCCACAGCACAGAGGTCGCCTGCACCCGAATTTGGAGCCGTGCCCTTCTACTCCAATCGCCTGGATGATCTATTTTCCACAGCTTAACACTGGCAGCCGTAACATTCACCATGGGCTTTGCTCACTGAACACCTCAGTGGTGGAAAAAGAGGGAGGAATTGGAAAAGGAGAAGGAAAAGATGTTGAAACACAACAGATGAAAACCTTTTGCAAGAAGAAATATGGAGGGAAAGGAGCACTGGAGTTTTGTGAGGACAAGGAAAAGGAAGTCACGTAGAAAAGGAAAGATAGTAAAGGAAGGGAAAGAAGAAGATGAGCAGAGGATGGCCAGAAATGCCATGCATTTCCCCCAGGGAATCCCCCAACATTCAGCAGGGCACTAACAAATCAGTAGGCATTTGTTTCCCTGTTCCTGCAGCTATTTCATCCGTGGTTTTGCCGAGTCTGAGCAGCATCAGACAGGACTGGCCAAGGGCAGCTGCCCTGCTCCAGCCCAGCTCTGTTCTCTCTTCCACTGTTGTGTCTCAGGCATGTCTGGACAGATGGACAGCCTGGTCCAGGGCTGCAGCTGTGGGATGGAAATGCTGCCTGTGAGGTCAGGGCTGAAGCGGTTCTGTCCACACAGCCAGAGCAAACCTCTGCTGCGCCAAGACCCGGCAGCTTGTCTCTACAGAGCATCCAGAACTGCAGATCCAACGCCCCAGTCACGAAGGAAACACATTCTGGAAAACTCTGGGCAAGACTGAGATAAACAGGCACCAGAAAGTCCGTGGGGAAAGCAAGAACAGCCACAGGCAGCATGCAACATCCAGGAGAAAATCATTTCAAAGGGGGCTGGGAACAAGGGGGCAGGTAGGAGATGAAAAGCCAAAGCTTTCAGCTATTTCTTTGAAGATTTTGGTTTGCATTTGGGAGGGCTGCCAGAACTCGGAGCATGTGTGAGCAGGACAGCAGTGACTGCAGCAGGACCTGGAGAAGCCAGGACCTACACGAGTCCTACCTACAGACCTGCCCGTGGTGCCCAGGACCTCCCGGCCTCGACCAGCACAGGGCCCTAGGGCACAGCCACCACCATGAGGGACCCCCACAGGAGCCTCTGCTCCTGCTTGGCAACACTTCAAAGCAGCAGCATCTACTTGCCTTTAACAAAATTCCAGGTACTTACCCATTAATATACTCAGCAGCTTTTGAACTCTGGAGTTCACCCCGACAATCCGGTAGAGCCCCTGCTCATTGATCCCTAGGGGAAAACAAGGAACTTCTCAGCACAAGGTCACTAGAGCTGCTAAGATTTCTTTCACTTCTTTGGCTTCTCAAACAGCAAAGCCAATGAAACCTTCTCGCCAATCAAGTACAAAGCTACAGAAGATGGTAAAGTTTGGGGTTGATATCAAGGTTTTCACGTATCCTGTTCTATTTCATTAGAAGTGTTACCCCCAGTTAGCTCAGGAATAAAGATCTAAGGACACTTTTCCTCCTTCCCACAGCCATGGCAGTCCCATGCAGGATCTGCACTTAACCAGGGCTTTTTGGGAAAATTTTACCGTGTCAAGTTCTTCAGGTTGAGGTCTGAGCCTTTTGCATCTGATTTCCCCCCACGGGGCTGGGACAACCGCACCCCACACAAGGAGATTCACAAGAGCTTTTGGGGACAGGATCCCACGTGAGAGGATGTGCTTGGCAGCATCCCTGCAGGAAGGATGCCGAAGTGAACACCCCCTTTGGTTCCGTGCCCCCTTTTTGCACACCCAGGGTGTTATTTCCCCACTCTGCCCCAGGTTTGTGAGTCCCTGCTGGCCCAGCCGTGGGGCAAACGCTCCTCGGCATCGGCCCGAGCACGTTATGGGCTCATTTCATGTGGGTCTGAGGGCTCATGAATCATTCTGTCCATGAAAAGGGCAGGAAAGCAACTGCTCCACTGCCAGCAGCTGCCCCAGAGCAAGCCCAGCCCGAGAGCTGCCCTACCTCTTGTTTCCACAGCGTGGATGCACTTCTTGATGATGCTGAAGCCGATGCTGTCCAGCTGGGCAGCTGCAGGGGAAGGGCAGAGAGCAGGGCTGAGCAGCTGGCAGGGCAGGGCTCCTCCTGAATGCCTGCCATCCCAGCAATGCACCACTGCCCAGACGAGAAGGAGATAAATGAGGGCAGAAAAACACAAGTACAGCAGTTTGCACCAGCTGTAACCCCGGCAAACAGACACTGATCATCGTTCCAGCCTCCACATCCCTCTGAACCAGGCCTGCCCTGGGCTCTGCCAGGCATCTACCAGTGCAGATGGACAAAAATTAATTTGGATCAAGGTGAGACAACCCAAGTCCGTCTGGAAAGTTGACAACGGGTTGCTTGGAAAGAAATGAAACTGTACATTTTGGCACAACAAACCCTTGAAAACGGCACACGAGGTGTCTCGCCTCTGCCCGAGAGTGAGAGCTAAAACACGAGAGTCAATGGGATGAACAACTCAATTCACTTGTGCCAAGGCAGGTTTTCACTTCCAAACTTCAAGGAATTACTAACGCAGGGACCCAAACACCTGCTGGAAGGATTCATCCCACGGAGAGCTTTCCACCACTGCCAGGAAAACACTGCCCTCAGCCAGCTATTTGTTATTGAAAATTAATTCCTCCCTACAGAAAGGTTCGGAGAACCTTCCACAGGGCAGGAGCCCCTCAGAGAAGGGTGGGCAAAGGCACCCCGGGCTGCAGACCCCAGGGAAGGGCATGATGTGAGAGACACAGCTCTCTGTGCAGAGCAGGGCAGGCAGGGAGCAGAGCCCAGGGCTGGCAGTGCCCTCGGCAAGGCACGTGCAGTTCCCTGCTCTGCATTCCCCTGCTCACATCCCTGCTCCCATCCACGGCTGCTGCCAGCTCACACTCACCCTGAGCAGCCCCTTCCTAATCCCTTGCTTTGACTCCTCTGCTGGGGGTGGCTTTTGTCTGATGAATGGCACAGGGACCCAAAACAGTGCAAAGGAAAACAGCTCTATTATGTTTTTCTGGGCAAGCAGGCCCGAGTGCCGAGCCAACACAAGCACACGAGCTGCAGGATGCCTGTGCCACAGGACGTGAGGACAATCCAGAAGCTGCAGGGCCCTTTGCTGGGCACCCTCAGGGCTCCCAGCATGGATGCAGCATAAACCCAACGTGCCACCCATCAGCAGGGCACAGCTGCCATTCCCAGGCCACTGATAAACACAAGGGTACCTGAGAAGCTCAAAACCGTGGTGTGGAAACTCTCTTGCTCCAGCAAACCCAGTTCAGCAGGTGTGATCAGCCCTGGTGTGACCCTGACCTGTGGGTATCCCTGTGTGGGGCTGACAGTTGGGATCACTGCTTCAGCCTCTCTGCCATCCACTGGATGCCTACAGCAGGGAGTGGAACTGGATCACCTTTAATCCTTGATTCCATGATTCCATAACCCTGCAGGACCCACCACCCCACGGCCAGGCAGGGCTGGGATCCCCCAGGAAGGAAGAGGGAGGAAACCCAGCAGGCACATTCCCATTCTTCAGTGCCTCTGGATGGCAGTGACCTGGCACAACGCCTCAAAGCAGATCAATAAGCTCTTCCACTCACTGTCAAGCTCTGGATCAGGAAAAGTCGGGGCTTTATTTGCAGCAGTTACATCCAGAAATAATATCTGATTAAATATCCAAAGTGCCTTTATTCATCCTTAAATGTAACTCTTAATGAGCATTGTAAAAGCTCGATTTCCCCTGTCTCGGAGCATCTGCTCTTCATCTCAGTCATTTACCAAATGATTCAGTTCAGCAGTGGTCCAGACCAAAGGCAGATCTGGATCTACCGCTGTCCAGATCACAGACCCATGGAATCATGTGGGTGTGAAAATCCCCCCCAAGGTCACCAAGTCTAACCATTCCCCCAGCACTGCCAAGGCCACCACTAACCCCTGTCCCCAAAAGCCACATCCACGTCCCCAAAAACCCCTCCAGGGATGAGGGGAGCCAAGGCTGGACAGCCCTTTCAGAGAAGAACTCTCCCCCGCCTTCCAAACTGAACTGTCCCTGCCTGCCTGCCTGAGGACAAGTGGAGGAGCCTCCCTTGAGGCTCTCCTTCCTCAGGGCAGGGTGTGAGGCTCAGCTCCGGGCCACCACACGTGTCACAGGCTCTTCCCAGAGCCCAAGGAGATGCACTGGCTGTCATCCATCCCAGAAACAATTTTTACATCAGCACAGGTGATGTGTATCACCTGCACAGCAGCTCCCACACAGCCCCGCACTCCTCTGCCCTTCAAGCAGCACTGCATTCCAAGTGCTACTGAATTGCTCTCACCCCCTTCTATTTTTGCCTGGCAGATTATTTCTATTTAATCCATTAATTCCTTTCCTTTACGCTGATGTGACATATCAGAGCATCGGGAAGGGGGCAGGAGGGCTGAATCAGCTCTGTCAGCCTGCCTGGCCCCAGCTGTGTGTCAGGGCAGTGCAAGGTCAAAGCAGCTCTGCCTCCTGTGCCATGGAACCATCTCTGCTTTGAATTCTTCCAGTGACATTTTGGAAATAAGAACCACAGAGGAGAAGGAG
Organism: Chamaea fasciata; assembly: GCF_029207755.1. NCBI lineage: Eukaryota > Metazoa > Chordata > Aves > Passeriformes > Sylviidae > Chamaea > Chamaea fasciata. The sequence goes on from NW_027094100.1 coordinate 1,013,893, forward strand.
GGGAAACCATGAAGCAGAGACCAGAGGAACGAGTTTTCAAGTCTTACCAGAACAGAAATGAGTTTTCAGGGCTCTAACTACCAGTGAGCTGCCAAGATCGGGAAAGGAAGATTGAGGGTCAGATTAGGCTGGAGAAATGGAAGAAGTTTTTTATACTGAGGGTGCCCAGAGCAGCTGCCCCTGGATCCCTGGCAGTGCCCAAGGCCAGGCTGGACAGGGCTTGGAGCAGCCTGGGACAGTGGAAGGTGTCCCTGTCCATGGCAGGGAGGGGAAGAGAGGAGCTTTAAAGTCCTTCCAACGCCAAATATTCTGTGATTCCATGACTGTGATTGCTGGGAAGGGCCAGGGCACCCAGACAAGGGCACAGCAGACAGGGCAGCCAAAGGGACTCAAGGTCTGTGAAGAGCTTGTGAAAATAAATATTTTGATGGGGTCTTGGGCTAAGGGGGAACCAAGTGGATGTGGAAGATGGAGAGGAAAATGGTGGGAAGGAAGGGAAAGGAGGAATTTTGTGCTGTTCCGTGCAATAAGCACAGTTGGCCTGGAGGATTTGTCTCCACGGAGCAGGGCAAGTCCTTCTGGTTAGCAAACTAGAGCATTTAAATTCCCCTGGCTCTCACGGTTCAGTGACACCACTCAGCCCCTCTGCTCAGCTTCCTCCCCCTCCACAGCAGATCAAGATAAATCACCCACAGGCCCACGGCCATCTGGCCACCCAGCAGGACAGAAAACCCAGAAGCTCTGCAAAATTACAGTGTCCTGAAAGTGCCACCACAGCACAGCGAGGCACTTTCAGCCTGCCATAAGTGCAGGCAGGAAGCAGAGGTATAGAGGCTGCCAGGGTCAGGAGCTGCATCCGGACCCACTCCATCACCACACTCATTCCAAGGCCTTATAGGAAGATCCTGTATCAAGGGCTGCTGGCAGAGGGCCAGCTGCTGAATCAATTTTAGAGTGGCTGGGGAGGCAGGCAGGGCCCTAAAATGGGGATATAACGAGGCTGAAGCAGCCAGACCTCTGCCCGCACCAGAGGCAGCCCCAGCCCCTGCAGAGGGCTCGGAAGCACCTTCAGCCAGGGGTCCCCACCTGCCCCCAGAACCAGGAAGGAGCAGACAAGGAGGACCGTTCTCATTTTTAAGAGAGACCATCCAAATGATCCCTTGAGCCAAACGAGCAGGTGCAGAGCTGGCAGAGCCAGGGCTGTGTGCGGGGAGCAGGGAGCGGTGACAGCTCACAGCCGGGCAGCACAGAGCCGAGCCACGCCTGGGCTCTGCCCCTCACCAGCTCCTTTTGCCCCTCTGGGACAAGGGGAGCTGCTCCAGCAGAGTTCCTGCCCCAGGGGCACTGGCCGTGCTGCCTTTCCCCGTGTGAGGCACGGCACCGAGCCCTGCTGGGATCACCTGGGAGGCACACAGCCAGGTGAAACACGCAGGAAAAGATGGGTGTGCAGCTGATGCCAGAGTGGATCGAAAGGAAGGAGCAACCACAGAGGAGAGAGCAGAGAGGGGGAAGAGACTGCTTTGTGCGAGGGCTGAAATGGGTGTGAGGAACATTAGCTGCAAATTATACCAATTATTGAGAGAAAAATGCCTCGGCTGCCGATGAAAACGTCATGTGTGAGGCAGCACCAAAATGAACCAAGAACTGAACATCAGCCTGGGCCTGACCAGGGCCTTTGAGGGAAGGAGGGGAGGGATTGGGGCTGGAGTATTGCAATTATGGCAAATCCAACCTACTGGGAAATGGCTCAATTAAGGGTTTTAAAACACAGGATGTAAGAGGCAGGACCAGGTGCAACTGCTCCTCTAGGAAGAAAAACAAGTGCTTTCTCGACCCAAGGCTTTGATTGCCTGAACCACAACAAAAAGAGCTTTTTTTTTTTATTTCTAAGGGCTCTTGTTAACAATCTTGACAAGGCAGGACCTCCTTACTCCTGTATTTCTGCCTCAATTCCCCTTTGGAAAGACACCCTGCACATTCTGGCTCAGAGGGAGGAGCTGGCTGGTCCCAGGTGTCACCTGATCCCTCTGCTGAACTTCAGGAGCAGGTCCCAAGGCCACCAGACCCCTGCATTGCCACTGGGGCAGGGACACGGCGTGGGGCAGGAGGGGACACACTCTGAGGGGTGCAGGGCACTGCTCTCCATGGCCCCAGCAGGTTCCTGCCCCTGGTCCCTGCTGGGTGCTCTCCCTGGGGTCCCCATACTGAGCCCTGTCACCCCCCAGCCCCGGGGAGCCCAGCCCAGTGTCACCAGCATCTCCTGCTGACCCCTCCCAGAGCTCAGCCACCTCCCAGGGGTCAGGCTGGAGGGGAAATACTCACTGCCTTCGCTCTGGTTGTCCTTGTTCGAGTTGTACACCTGGAAAACACAAGCAGAAAGGCTTATGAGGAGCCTGGCTCCAGCTGGGCCGGGACTGCTGGCACAGCTGGTGTCACCACGGTGCGTCTGCTGCCAGGGCCTCCCCCAGCAGCCAGGTCCCCAAACCCCACCACGACCTTCTGCACACAAATGTTGGGCTGGCCCAGCTCTGGAGTTATGCTAAAACACTGACTAGGACAGCTCTTAAAATGAAAGAATGCAAATGGCATGGACCAGGTTAAAAAACAGAAGTTAGAGGTTTCTAAACAAAATGATGGTGGGGTTGGACTAGACGACCTTTAGAGGTCCCTTCCAACCCAAACTATTCCATGATTCAAAATTTCTTTTCTGAAAGACACTTATGGAGGTTATAAACTTAGAGCAAAGCAGGCAATTCCCTTACGGGCATTACAGGAACCTCTGGGAGGTGCAACTCAGGCAGGGAGCAGGTACCACCCTCCTCAGGCACAGCCTGAGCAAACGAGTCAGGCAAAGAGTAGGAGAGGAAAAGAAAAGTCATTGATTTAGAGAGGACAAGAGGAGCAGCAGGATGAGGCACTGAATGCATCCAGCACTGCTTGCAGCAGAGCCACCACCAGGACCCCATCCAAGCCTCTCCAGCCTTCAAATATCAGTGCTCCTCCTCCCACCCCAATCACCAGCACAGCTGGGCTGCTGGAGATTAAAGTGACGTTTCAGTGGATACAATAAAAAGGGAAAACACTGGCAGAAGGCTTTAATCACGATGCGAGGGCACTTTTAAAAGCCTGGGATAACACCAACAGCAGCTGGAAGAAGATCAGTCCTCAGACAGGTTGTATTTCTCTAGCTCAAGAGAGTAAAATGGTTTAAAATAATCCTCCAGTGCTCGGAGTCCCACCAGGAACAGGCAGCCCCATCCCAGCGCTCCGGCAGCACCGTGGATGTGGCTGAACGGGCACTGCCCGCCGAACAGGACAAAAGGCTGGTGAAGCTGTTGGGAACAGGGCCGGGAGCCGCCCGGCAAAGGGCGCAGGGAGCTGCCTGCATCACATGCTGCCTCCCAAAATAGCCAGCGGGCAAGGCGAGCTTCCAAAGGCCATGTTGATAGCAACACCCAGGCAGCAACACGGGCTGCAGGCAGGGCTCTGCTCCGCGGGATCCCAGCCCTGAGAGCACCAGGGAGGCTGGGGTGCTGTGGGGATGTCCCCCAGGAGCTCCAGCTGCAGCAGCAGGCTGGGAACTGCCTGTGACGTTCTCAGAGGATCAGAGCCACCGGCAGCAGCCGGGCTTGGACACCGATGGCACAGCAGAGCTCCCCGTGCTGCTCACCCGGGGTGCCCCGACACCCCCCACCACCCAAAAACACCCCAGCAAGGCTGTGTGCCACGGGGAATGTCACCAGCAGGGCGCACAAACGGATTCCTTCCCTGGAGGTCAGCCAAACACTGGCCATCCCCGCTGGGCGCCAGCCGGAGCACGGCAGGACACCCTGGATCAGCTCCACCACCCAGGACACCCCCAGGGGAGCACAGATCGACTGGAGCAGCTCAGAACCGGGCTTCGGGCAGGGACTGATCCCTCCAAGGAGCATCGTCCCTCCCCTCCTCCCAGGACACCTGGCCAGGTAACGCAAGAGCAGGCAGAGATGATTGTTTGCAGGAGAAAATCCACCAGCCACATCTGGCAAGCGGGGGATGATTCAGCAGCAAAACCAGCTGCAGTCAGCAAGCGAGTTTTCCTCTAGGAACAGTGTTTGTATCAAGGAAATAAAGTAGGTGGAAAGAGGGAAGGAAAACACCCGCGGGCTCCCTGACAGCAGTGCTGCCCTGCAGCCCCACCACGGAGTCAGCCTTCCCTCGGGAAGAGTTCCCTGACCTCCAGTGACTGCTGAGGGCTCGCTGAGGGGACTGGGGGCTCCGGGCGTTACTCCAAGGCTCGGAGACACACGGCCCTTCCTTGGGATCACACACACATTCCGTGCCCTGGCTCACCCCCACACACAGGTAACACTGAACACAGCAAAGGATCAGCCTTGGAGCAACCTGGGATGGTGGGAGGTGTCCCTGGCCGTGGCGGGGGGTGGGATGAGAGGAGCTTTAGGGTCCCTCCAGCCTAAACCATTCCAACTCCTAGTGCACAGCACAGCAGCGCCAGGAGATCCTCTGCCTGCACATTTGCTCCTCCAGTTTGGATCCGTGAGACAACAGGGGTTGTTGATCACCACAGACCGCTCTTAAAACAGGGGAAAAGGGCAGACAAGGAAACACAAAACGCTTCTGCCGTTAATTGCAAAGCGTGCACACAATGAGAGGGAAGTTTCTCACAGAGGTCAACAGCAACCATAAAACACAGAGACGCTGCCACCCTACATCCACCTGATCTGTTAACCCACTAACACAACTCCACACCAGCAGGCTTTTAGCCAAGCCCCAAGTCTGCAACATCCCTTCCTTTTCCAAGAAATGCTTTTCCTGTACTGCCTCAAATCTTTTAGAGGGAGATTTTTCTGGATAAGAGAAGGTTTCCAAGTTTGAGGAAAGGGCTGCTCTATAAGAGGTCCAAGAGTGAGGCTCCTCCAGTGCCCCAAGGGTCACCCCTGCCCTGCTGGCAAACCCCTTGGGCTCCTGCCTTGGCAAAGGTCACTCCTGCCCAGCCTGGCCCCGGGGATGTTGATATTCCACTCTTTCCAAACCAGCTCTGATAACAGGCAGGGCTTAAAGCAGAAGGATGCATTTGAAGATTAAGGCTCACACACACGTCAGTCAGTTCATGGACCGACCTCCCCCTGGGAAAGGGTGCAGGATTTTAGAGAGGTTCTTGCTATTCCCCACACCACACACACAGCACCGAGCCCAGCACTGCAGCACCTCTGTCCCGGGGGAGATGGGCTGGGAGCACCTTGGAAAAGCTCTTCTGAACCTCTTCCAAACAACTGCCAAGTGCTGGAGTTGATTTCCCCCTGCCCTCGCCCTCTCCCCCCTATATATTTGCACCATTTCTGTGCCCAGGCTGGCTGTGGCTGCCCCACAGACACAGCTCGGGGCCAGGGGAACACCAAGGGACACCTCACACCAACACACAGCTCGTGGGAGCTCTGACTAGGACAGGACAGAGCAGGAGCTCTGCAGACACACACATTGCCCAGCACCAGGCCAGACAATAAAACACCACTAAATGAGTGTAATTTTATGCCCACACGCTGTTTTCCCTGCTGTTAACACACTCTGGAGAAAACAGAGCCCTAAACTCAGAGAGTTTCTCGGGAAATAAAAAGCTTCTTTCACTTTCCAGCATTAGTCACTGACAAAGGGTGGGAAATCAGAGAGAAGAAACATTGCTGGGAGGTGAAGGGCCTGTGGCCCATGGACACGTGTGGGAACAGGCTGGGTTATAAAACTCCCAGAATTGGGACTGTGAGTAACGTGGAGACAAATCCCTGCCCTGCAGCGCTGCGGTGCTTTAACGTCTCGCTCTCATTAATTATTCCCATTTGATCGTATTTCCAGAGCCAAAATACCCTCACCAGGCAGCTTCAGAAGTGATGTGTATAGAAAAAATAATGTATTAAGATAGTACAAAACTTACAGAGCTTGATGTCTTGTATTTAGTTTCGTAAACTCCTACTGTAGCTGGTCAAATATCCTGAACAAAACCAGATTGTATAAAATTTTTTTTAGCAGAAGCTACTGCTGCTTCACCCCTGCAGGATAATTGCTGTTTGGAAGCTTTAAGAAAGCCTTTATGAGCTATTATTGAAAAATTCCAAGATGCATCTGTAAGTAATCCAGAAAGATAAATTTTATGAGAGCAGTTTCAACTCATGACTACTTTGACACTTGCACTATGCTCCATTATGAGCTTGATATTTAAGATAATTCATCAAAGAGCCAGTTATTTCCTTTGGTGAGACATTTCACCAAATACATGCTATGTTTTGCAGAGGAAATGGTTTTATAGGGATGATTAAGAGCTCTGTGATGTTCGAGGGTGTGGTGGAGGAACACAGAGCCCAGGAGGCAGCTCCCTGCTCCCCTGGAGCCCAGGGATGAGCTGGGGGTCACTCCCCACAGCACAGCCCGGTGTTTGCTCCTGCATCCATGTCCCCAACTTCTCAGGGACCAAAGCCTGGGCAGAAGCAGCAATGCAGGTGCTGCACCTGCTCCTGCCCCCTCTAAATGCACTCCTGCCATTACCACACACCCCAACACTGGAGCTGTGGATCATGCAAATATCAGCTGTGGATTTTCCCGACCAGAAATCCTTTGAAAGGCACCATCTGGAGCCTAAAATACTCCTCCAGCCACTGGCAGCCACCATCTGGAGCCTAAAACACCTGTACGACCACTGATGGCCACCGCTGAGAGCCTAAAACACTCCTACAGCCACCAAGAGCCACCACCCAGAGCCCAAAACGCCCCTCAGACACCAACCCAGAGCCTGAAACAGTCCTACAGCCACCATTCATCATCTGAGGCACTTTCTGCTGGTGCACAGATAAATCAAGGAGAATTCAACCCACCACGTTTCCAAACAACAAAACTGCACACGTCGTGCAAAGGGCAAATGGGTATGTGAGTGGTTCAGGATGACACTGGCCTGCGGGAAAAGAAAAGGAAAAGGAAGCAGCTGGGGGTTGAAGGGGAACTACGAAAAGATGATGTTGAGCAATTACATTTTTACTTCCTCCTTTCAGGGGTCGCGCTGTTGCCCCTGGTGCTCATTAACCTCCACAAGACATGGGCAACGACCTCCTATGGCACTTGTTACGTTTCAAGTTTCACCCACTTTGATTTAAAGTTTGAAATCCAAAATGGCCCAGCCTAAGCCGCATCCCTTGGAGGCTGCACTGTGCTCAGCACCAAAATCCTTCCAATTCCAACACTGGCATGAAATTCTGCTCAATGGCTAAAATCCAGAGGGAAGGATTGCCCGGCTGCTCAGAGGAAAGGGGCATTTAGGGAAAGCACTGGAGATCAAGAGGCAGCAGCCCTGGTTTGCAGAGAGGGTGATCTCCATCAAAGAAGGATTTCAACTCCATGCCCTGGCGTGGAAGATTCCACCTCACACTCCTTTCACTGGTGCTGGGACCTTCCCTTCGAGCCAGACTTTCCATTTGGACTCTCAGAATGGGCCAGACCTGCCAAAATTCCCTGGTCTCCCTGGGGGAGCGTGGTGTTTGCAAGGTCCAGAGCAAAGGGAGGAAATGCTGCAGTGTTATGCAATTTCCTTGTGATTCATATTCAGAAATCCTCAAAACAGCCAGGAACGAGTCTTTCCACTTTCAGCTCAAAAGATGCACAAGCCCAAGGGGTATAAATAGATGTGATATTCCCTCAGAACTGGTAGCCCAAGTGGCTTCCCAGCCACGCTGGGACACTCTGGGAGGCCACGGGCAGGAGGAGCACAGACATTCCACACTGAGCGTTTTGCAACCCTTTTATAAGGGCAAATGGGCTGGAGAGCAGTGCTCCAGCTGGAGTGTGGCCACTCTGACTGACTCAGCTGCTGCTGGGTGTCTGCAGCACCCCGAGCACCCCAGAGCCCAGAGAGAGAGCCCTGTGCTCCCACAGAGAGCCCTGCCCCAGCCTCGCTCAGCCCAGCAGGGAAAGCTGGCAATCCTACACGTCCCTTCTCCACACCTCAGCTGCCCTGCAACAGAAGGAACAAGCCTTTCCTCTTGATGCCTTCCTCACTGGGACACCAAGGATGTGCCCGATCGTGTCCCCACAGTCCCCAGCGTGTCCTGCAGGGCTCTCCAGGGGCACAGGGATGCCCAGAGCAGGGCTGGAGCTCTGGCACCCAGAGATGGCACAGCCCTGGGGCAGAGGGGACACCCCGTATCCTGTCCCTGTGGCAACAGGGAAGGGGTCAGAGGAAGAATGGAGAGAAGGAAGAGGAGAAGAGGGAGAGGGCCAGGCACATGCCACAGCAGGCAGGACCCTGCAGACCTGCCCCTGAGCTGGGCACTGCAGAGCTGCTTCACTGGGACACAGCCCTGGAGCAGCATCCCAGCAAAGCTCATGTACAAAAAGCCTATTTCCTTGTTAAAAGCAGGACACCTGGAACCTTGATGAAATCAGCCCTCGTTTCTGGCTCTGCCTTATCAACCCTGTTCTATTTCTGTCTGAGAGCCAGGTTTTCGTACTACAGGCAGGATTTTCAGAGCTAGACTACACTGTGTTGTGGTTGGAAATAACCTTCCTTGCTCTGAGAGCCAGAAGGATATAGATAGGAGCATGATCTCTCCCAGCCCACAGCCCTGCAAACCTCTCTGCAGCAGGAGGGGAGGGAAAATCATGCCTTGCTTCCCAAGTGGAGAACTTGGCAGGGCAGCAGAAACCCACAGTGAAATGCTGGTTTATGTCATGCAGACGAAGCTGTTCCCTTGGAAGAGGGTGGCCAGGGACCCTGGCAGCTCCTTCCTTCCTTCCTTCCTTCCCTCCCAACCTACTGCTCGTCGCAGTCGGAGTCATCTCCCACCTTGTGTCCCCCTTTCCCTCTCCTGCTCCTTCCTTCCAACATAAATTTCAGCTTCAAACTGATACCCCGGGCCTGATTAAAAGACAGAAAAGAAAAATCTATCCAAAACGAAGCATCTGGGGGGGCTGGAATCCTCTTCTACACGGGTCTTGCTCCTCTTCGCTCTCGGAGCTCAGCTAAAGGATGGTTCTAATTAAAAACAAGCCCACATTTTATTACAAGTGCAGGCATTCCCAAGGGCCTCTGGAGCCGAGGCCAGCCGGGCTCCCCGCCAGCCAGCTGGGCTGCTTAGCTCAGCGCGGTTATATAACCGTGTTTGTCACCCAAGGAAACAATCACCTGGGTCAGAACGAGGGAAAAAATTACCTGGGTCAGACTGTCAACTTCCCATGGCTCCACTCTGAAAAAGGAACGCAGCAGCAGCCACGCTGGGGGCTGTGTGGGAGCGAGGGGAGCAGAGCGTGTCAGATATGTGGCAGCCTCGGAATAACACAGCTAAAGGTCAACCGCTCCAACAAAATACATTTTTGGCATAACTAAAGCGCCTAAAGTTTCCCAGGGCAGCGTTTTTAGGCGAGCCCAGCGAGGCAGACATGTTGGGATCACTCAAATAACCGATTAAAAGTGAAAACTTCGACTGCTCAAAGCTTCCCCCGAGTTTTCTAGGATGCTTGAGCAACAACTTGCACATCCTCCTCCGGCAGCTCTGCCTGGAGCCCGGCCAGCCCCAGGCAGCACACACGCCCTTCCTCCTCCCAACGTCTGCTGACGAACACGGGCTCTCAACACATCAAAACCAGCCTAATTTTAAATGACAGTGTCATCTTTATTTTTAAAATAACTGTAACACAGCCGTGCCTGGCGCTCCTCCTGTGTGAAAGAGGTTTGACACTGCCCGGGTGTTCCGAACAAGGCTGGTGGCTCCGTGCCAGGACTGCCTCAATCACGGCCTGGAGCTTTAAAGCCTGGGACATCCCTGAGCTGAGACCTCTTTCAGTCCCCCATCTGCACATCTGGGAGCACGTGTGGGGCAGCACAGAACCTGGGGCTCTGGGGAAGGCAGCAGAAAGGGGACACAATCCCACCCCTCCTCTCCCACAGAGATTCCTCTAAGCCCAGAGTGGCTGCAGAGGTTTCTTGGACCAATCCTGGGATGTGGCACAAGGTTCTTTCCTGGACCTGGAGGCCAGTCCAATGGGGCTTTAAAGGCTCCCGGTGTCCCTCACCCAAACTGCAGCAGCACTTTTATCCCTCTCCAGCCAGGACCTGAAATCCCACAACACTCAAAACCTCCCTGGGAAACCCCCAGCCCTGCCTGTACCCCACCCCAGGGGCTGCCAGCACTCACCACCATTTCCACCATCCAACAAACACCGGCTGAGAGACAGGACAGGGACACATGCACCTGCAGCCTGCCACGGCCTGAGCCTGCTCCTGACCCCAATCCAGCTGCTGCAGAGCCCAGCTCCACACACAGATCTGCCAGGAATGACAAACCCAGGGAGAATACAGAAATAAAATTATCAAAACAACAGGGTTTGATAATAACCCCTTCTTCTGGGGCTGCAGCTGGGAGAAGAAAAACCCCTGGGTGAGGAAGGGTGGTGGGGCTGCAGCAGGACAGTAAATCACTGCTTAAAACCAAATGTAAGACCCAATAAAGGAGGAAATAATGGAGGAGGCTGGCTTTGCGAGTCATTGCAGCATGAACCATTTACTTTAATTTTTAATTTAAAGTAGGAAACAATACTCTAATAGTCTATTTAAATTGGCAGGGAAATTTGTTCTCCCAACATGGAGCTATTCCCTGAATTTCTACGTGTTTGTTGAATTGCCTGATCAAATAACTCGAAGCAGAGGCGATAAAGAGAGGAAAGGAAAGTGATTCTGCTCTCTCTGGACTGTCACTCCAGCTGAGGCTCTGTGCCTCCCTGCTGAGGCTGCCAGCACGGCTGAAGGGTGGACAGCAAGTTCCTACCAAACCACGACAAGAAATCACTGGATGCAAGTACCCTGCGCCCTCCCCTGAGGCTGGCTCACCTCTCCGGGCCCAGGCTCACAAACAAGTTGCTGCAAGCAGCTGCTCCGTCTTGTTCCACATCTGTGCTGCAATCCAGGTTCGATGATCCCCGTTGCCCAGGCAGCCCACACGCCCAACCCACCTTCAGCACCACGCTCACCTCCAGCCTGAACCCCAAACCCAAGAACACACCTGCAGCAGAGCTGGTGGGGGTCCCACACAGGAGATGTGTGTTGTGCCATGTCCTGTGCATCAGGACCCCACAGATCCCCAGCCCTGAGCCCCGTGAGTTCCTCTCAGGGGTATCAGCAATGACATAACACAGAAGGAGACACGTGGCTGCCACCGGGTCCCCGCCAGAGGCAACATCTCCCAAAGGGAGAGCAAAACCCACCTGGTGTCCTGGGACCAACCACCCCAGCGTCCAGGCAAAGCCAAGCTTTTGTAGCCAATTTCTGCAGCACAGGCCCCAAGAAAGAGCAAGGAATGCATTAGAGAAACAATGAGGTATTCACACCAGAGACAGGAGCCACTGCTCTGCTCCTGGACACCGCCGACAGCACAGCTGGAACAAGAGGTCACAAACTTGCCAAAACTGGGTGGGACAGCACTTTTAGGTGTGCAAAAGCAATCCAGAGGGCTCTGTTCTCTTTTAAAAATTATCTACAATGCTTCTCTAAGTATTTTCCTCTGAAAGAGCTTCTAAAGCCGAGGACAAACGCCGGCAGCCGCAGTGACTCCAGCTGGGTGAGCCGGCAGCCACTGAAGCAGCAGTTGCTGGAAGCAGGAATAAAAGCCTGAAGTCAAGGCTTAAGACCTCACCAGCTTAAGTGCTTTAGAAGCAAAATAAAAGCTTACAAACTCCATGTAAAGTTACTGCTATTACAGGCTTAAAGGGTTACCAAACAGGAGAGAGCAGCGGCAAGAGTGCGTGATCCGAGAACCAACATGGAACGTGATGCGGAACATGCTTCTCTGAGGATCCTCTGCTACCACCTTGTCCCCAGAAAGGACAAAGAATTCTTGGGGCCAAGAATCTTGAGCCGTGGGATGCAAGAAAAGCCAAGCAGGGGCTCCCCTGGGCCAATTTGGGTCCCAGTGGGACTCACCATGACCATGGCCCCCTTCACTGGGAGGTGGCACCCATGCCCCAGAGCATGGAGAGACTGAACTCCAGTTCAGGGGAAGTTCACCGGGTTGTCTGGACTGGGGAACAGATCAGAGGCAAAGAGAAGCAGCAAACAGTAGAAACGTAGACATTAAGAGTGGGCAGAGTGGGGAAAAAACGTTCTGTTCACTAAACTGAGAGAGAGAGAGATGGAGAAGCAGCAACAGGAATGAGTCGGGTCATGGAGAACAACAAAAGAAATCTGCTATAAGCAAACAAACCCAGGCAGGAGGAAGGCCATGCAGACCTGCAAGACAGAGTGCACAGAAAAACATATTTTCCACAAAGCTGACAAAAACACGTCCGTGGGATTGAGAGCATCATCAAAGCTCAGCATGAAAAAGGCTGTGAGGAGAGGCACTGAAGAGGCAGACAGGGAGCAGAGCCTGGGGACGGCGGAGCAGGGAACACGGCGATCGCTCCGGCACTCGCCCACGGGCTCTGTGCACAGAGAACTCAGGCCACAGACACCGTCTGTACTCAAAGATGCTCTGGGTGAGGCTTCTTTCTACCACCTCTGAGGACTGAGATGGAATGAATTCACATGATGGAGCAGACCTGCAGCTCCAGCGAGCCCCAGGGCAGTGGAAGGGGTTGGGAAGGGGAGCGGTGGGTGCCTGTCCATCCCCCCGCAGCCACGCTGGGACTGAAGCCCTTCAAGTGAATTTCATTTTTTGAATGAGCCAAAATGACAGGAATGCCGAGGTTGAAAGCACTGGAGTGAGTTCAAAAGACAACGTTTCCACTGGGAAATAAATCTCTCACTATTTTGTATAATTAGACAAGGAAAATGAAAAACAATTTAAGAAAGAATTCCCAGAAGCGATACCCAAGGAGGAGGCGGGAGGTGAGCTGGGCAGGAATGTGGGGCTGGGCTCTGCTGACACTGCCTCACCAACACCGGTGGCAGCGGGGCTGAAGGAGCTCCAGGACCACTGAGAGATGTGCCACCAGGAGCATGGCGGGGACAGGGGACACGGGGAGCTCCAGAGGCACATCCCCCCGTGGCCGGAGGGACGTGGAGGAGCCACGCAGACCCGGGGGGGACACAGAGCAGCAGAGGAGGGAAGCACTCCGGTTTGGGGCTGTGCTGAGTTTGGGGACACAGCTGGGAGGCGAGGGCTGTCCCCACTGTGAGCGGCCCACGGGAGGGGGCTCGGGGGTCACATCGCTCCCCCGGGGCAGCCCCAGGGCCCCGCAGAGGCCGGACACAAGTGCCGCGAGTGGCCGGTCTCAGCTGCCATCTAGTGGGGAGCGGGCTCCGCGCTCTGCCCCGCACCAGACCCGGCACCGCTGGCCTGGGAAATCCCTCCCAGCCCGTCCAGCCCCAGCTGTGCCCCAGCCCCACCTCATCCCCAGCCCAGAGCGCTCAGTGCCACCGCCAGGACTTCCTGGGACACTCCAGGGACGGGCACCCCAAACCTCCCTGGGCACTGCCAAGGCCTGAGCACCCTTTCCATGGGGAAATTCCTGCCGCTGTCCACCCTGAGCCTCCCCTGGCCCAGCCTCATCTCCTCCTGTCCCTGTTCCCTGCAAGCAGAGCACAACCCCTCCAGCTGTCCCCTCCTGGCAGGGAGTTGTGCAGAGCCACAGGGTCCCCCCTGAGCCTCCTCCTCCTCCACACTCATTACCTGTTGCTCTTTGCCACAAGACACAGCCTCATTTGTGCCTCTCCTAAACCCGCAGCCCAGCACAGCCACCATCAGCCAACACAGCTTTTATTCCTGACTCAGGCTCCAAGGAAGTTTCGGAATCGCTCCGGCCTCCACCACACACATTTGCAAACTGCATCAGCAGAGGAGAAAATCCCTAAGAAACTGATCCTGAGTATCTTAACAAAACCAAACACCACTGCTCCGACATGGAGTTAGCAGTTCCTCCTGTTTCCAGCCTCTGCAACATGGAAGAAAACCCAAAGTCAACACGGGGGCTTTATCCAAATGAATAACAAGTGGTAAGAGTTAACGGCGTGATGAGAGCTGTCTGGAGGCTGCTCTGACTGTGAGACACAGCGTAAATCTTCTCAAGTTGTGACAAATGTCTTGGCTAATGCAGCCACATTCTATGTTTAAATCTCACTAAGATGTAATTTGACATTTGGGTTTACTTTTTTCATTATAATTGAGAAACAAACTCCAGTCCGCGCTAATCTCTCCACAGGCTGAATTTGTAGACGGAATTACCATTCCCACCGTGCCAATCCTTCCCCACACTCTACAGTCAAATCAAAGGGAAACCAGACATTCTTTCCAGTAGCGTTCTTTGGTTACAGAAATACACTCAAAGCATAGGATAGATATTTCTACGAGTCCAAAGGTCAAATCCTCATCTCTTGCTCAAGGAAATCCCCGTGGAATAGGTAACACGCAGATAACACGCTGCACCCTGGTGTTGCAAGATAAGAACCCAAACAGAACAGCCCACAGCTGCATTTTTGATGGATGGAGGAAGATAACTGAGGACAAGGAGCGGTCTCATGTGGCAACACACACCACCTTCAGCAGCAAAGTGTCTCTTGGATCCGTTTCCATGCAGGCGGCATTCCCATCGCTCCCACTCCACACCTGGAAGGGCAGTGTAAGCCATCAGCAATTAAGTGCCACAAGGTATTGCGCTAACGCACAGCCACAACCCCTGATGTGCTGGCTGAGGCAGCTGCCCCAGCCTCAGCTGATGGGCACGATGGGGGAGAACAGCAGCATGCAGGCAGCACCGCGACCTCTGTGGCTTTGAAGGAGCCCTCATTACCAGATTTTGGAACAGGATAATCCAGGCAGTCCTGCCCTGGTTGCTCCACAGAACCTTTGGCATGCACAGCTCTTTGTAAGCGAAAATCTGTGTAACCAAAAATCTTTGTAACCAAAATCTGTGTCTGCACCTCTGCAGACTGGCTCTGCTCCTGTGCTGCATGCTGGCACCATCAGCAGCTCAACACACGGCTGGGTGAGCGCTTTCCTGCAGCTCCCATCACAGCTGACTGCCTCTGCCAGCCCTGCCACAGCAGCTCCCAGCAGAGGTGTGCAGTGGGAGGCAGGTGAGCAGGGCTGGAGGAGCACAAAACTCCGTTCAGGTGAGGATCAGCGACGCACATTTTGTTTCTGAAGAAATGGTGCCACCAGAATCAAGGCAGGGGTTCGTTTAGGAGGGATGAAGTCAGCTGGCACCCGGAGCTGGAGAGGGTTGTCCACTGTGGCCGCCCCAGCGGTCAAGAGCCAAGGGTGGAGGAGCAGGCTGCTTCTCCCAAACAAGGGCCCCTTTCCAACAGATGATAGAAAAAGGGAGCAGAGGCTGTCACAGACCCAGAGAATCATGGAATGGTTTAAACTGGAAGGGCCTTTAAATCTCATCCAGTCCTACCCCCTGCCCTAGGCAGGGACACCTTCCACTAAACCAGGTTGTCCAACACAGATGTGGACCAGGGGTGGGGCAAGCACACCTCCTCTGGGCGGGTGGAAATTGAAACAAGAGAGGTTCAGCCTGGGGGTCAGGAGGCCAGGGAAGCAGCTGGGCTGCAGCCCAGGCAGGCCGTGCCCTCTCCTCCCTCGGAATCTCTCAGCTCCCGACCGGTAACACCCCGAGCAGCCTGCTCTGAGCAGGAGGTTGGACCAGAAACCTCCGGAGCTCCCGTCCTACCTGAATTACCTGATGGATCTACGACTCCAGGCTGGGACCTGGCTGTAATCCACCACACAATCCTTTCCCTGAAATGCAGGGCAGCACCTCCCACACGTTCCAAAAGCAAGTGCTTGACCACGTCAGGCATGTGCTTTCCAGCACTCACGGAACAGCCTCGTGAGTCCGTGCCTCACCTGGCTTCAGTCAACATTTTCCCTGACAAACAAGAACCTTTCCATGGATTTGGGGGGGGATCTGCTCAATCCAGGACCAGTCTGTGGGCGCAGGCTGTGCTGGGATAGGACACCCTGCTCCCTGCATGAACTCTGCTCTGACTGCCGGAGGCCAGCTTGAGCCCAGCGAGCAGACGCCCACTCCAAAGCCACACAGGCTGTTGCAGAACAGCCCAGGCTGCTCCGGCTCTCCACACGGCTCCTTTCCATATCCCACAACGCTGTTGGCCATGAGCAGGCACAGAGGCCTCGGCTGGCCTTGGCTGCTCGGCAGCGCTGCAAATGCCACGGGAGAGTCACCACACGGAGCTGGGACGGGCCACGCCGTGACCCCAGCACCCCCCGAGGGACCCGCTCAGAACCAGCCAACGCTCCTCAGGCTGGCAGTACGGTTTGCAAACGCATTCCAAAAATAAAAACTAACAACAACGAGTTTCCTGCAAACCTCAAGAATCCCTTCCAGAGGTGAGGAAGCCTTTGGCACAGCAGGAGCACCCACGGGGAACGGGGGCCACGCTCCTCCGCTCACACGAAACATACAGCTCTCTACCAAACCCACCAACAGCTGCCAAGGAGTCGCGGGACTCCAAGAGCCCTGCAAACCGACGGCGTGTTTTCTTCCACTGCTCTTTTGGCCATGTTTTCCTTTCAGCACGGCAGAGCAGCATGTTTGTGCTGGCCAAGCCTACCCTCCTCCTCTCCACCGCACCTCCAAGCAATCCAAGCACGGGAGATACAGTATTACCTCAAATATTTAACCAAGGGATTAAAACGACTCTCTTGGCAGGAGGCAGGAGCTGCCGCACGGACGCGGCTCCCGCGCCGGCTGGCAGAGAGCACCCTGCCCCGGGCTCCCGAGGGCTCCCCAACGTTTCCTCTGCTCTTTTTGGGCCAGAACTGGTGCTCACCGGCTCCCGGCCGTCCATGGCCTCCATCCACAGCCTGCGGTCTTCCTCCGAGAGCGCCTGCATGGTGATGACGCCGGGCCTGCCGAGAGAAAGGGCACGCCGTCAGTGAGCCGCGCCGCGCCAGGCAAAGGGGGCAGGGGTGAATTTTTCATGAGGGGAAGAGGGAAGCAGGACAAGCTCCTTCACAGCCGAGCCCCGGCACAAGGAGGACAGAAGCCATGCAGGTTCTGGGCAGGATGAGCAAGCGAGCAGAGGACATCTCCAACAATCAACACACCTTTCCAGTGGTTTTTGCAAGAGCTGGGTGCCAAATTCCACCTCTGGCCCTCGGCCAGCCAGCTCACCTGCACTGGGGGAAGCACGTCCATGAAGGAGGAGAAGGCAAGGAAGGTTACCAAGGAAGGTAACCAAGCAAGCAGGAGCCCCACACATCCCAGCCCCCATGTCTCACCACCACCCCAAGCACCAGGCTCATGGAGGAGATCTTCTGCTGTGCAAAGCAGCTCATCCCCAAGATGTCCATGCCCTCGTGGCTGTGCCAGTCCCCTGGCCCTGTCCATACCCTGCTGTCACAGCAGTGGCAGTGACAATGCTGCTGCGTGTCCCCCTCCAGCAGCCTCGCAGGGGGAGCAGTGCAGAGTCCCAGCGCTGCTCCTGCCGCCAGCAGTGTCACACACACACCAGCCCTGAGCTGCCCTGGCAATCCAGCCTCCAACAAACAGCTCATTTACTGTAATGAGAAGGGGCAAGGAGAGGCCTGAGTGGTGCTCACACAGCACAGGAGCAGGGGACAGCACTGGCACCGCCCTTGCCCGAGGGCCAACGCCACCTCCACGCTCCTCAGTGGATGCTGTGTCCACTCCTGGACCACCCTCTCCCTGCAAGGAGCCAAACCTCAATTACCTGCTCTGTTGAGTGTGACCAGCAAGGTGAGGATGGATTTGACAGGACAGGAGTGTTTGCACAGCCTCAGTGTGGGGGTGTGGGGACACGGAGGGTGGGAGCTGTGAGCCCACACCAGGGGCTGGCACCTCACTGCGCCGTGCTTGGCTGTGAGCTTCTGGGATTTCCATCTCCACATCCCGGCTCATCCTGGATCCCACACACACAGCTGGCTAAGCCTGCCCCTCCCCAGCCCTGTGCCTTTGGGCTGGGTCTGCAGCTCCAAGGGGGAGCACATCCCCTCCTGGGAGGGGCTCAGACAGACAGACAGACAGACCTGTCCATGCGTCTGGCCCGGTGCTGCCGCTCCATCCCCGGCTGATTCCAGACACACCAGCAGTGATTCCCAGCACGGAGCAGATTCCCTGGCAACGGGGACAGGCAGGGGGGCTCTGCTGCTCTCTGCTGTGGGGTTTCAACACGGGGGCTGTGACAGCAGAGAGGCTCCGAGGCTGCCCTGCCCAGCAGAGCACGGGGCTCTGGAATGGCACAGGAGCCGGGAACGCTGCTCCGCGCACTGCGGGGCACATGGAGAAAAGGGAAGGGAAGGGGGATTAAACCTCGGGAGCTGCCAACTGCCTGCAGAGTGTTCCACAGAGCACGTAGGCTCTGTTCTTAATCCCCCAAACCTGATAAAGCCTGGGGAGAAAGGTGATCCCTAACTCGAACTTCCCAAGGGTGATTCAGCAGGAAAACATGAGCAGCACCAACACTCTGCAGATGCCCTTTGGTCCTTGATAAGGGCCTGTAAGAAAATTAAACTTTAACAGGGGCTCTCAAGAGGTGGGTTTGGCCCTTCTGCTGCTGCTTTGTGGCACACACGGGCCAGGAGCCGAGGATTAACCCTTCTCCCTAACTCCACTCCCCGTCCAACCAGCCCAGCTTCCAGCACGCACACGGCAGCTCAGCCCTGTCCCACCAGTGGAAGCTGTGCCCAGGTCCAAAACCCAGACATAATGTGCTTGATCTCTGCTAATCCCATTGGTGAGTCAGTCAATACTCACCAGCTTAGTGGTTTGGAAGTTTACTCACTTCAGAGGGAAGAGGAAACCACTTAACCATCGCCTCATCTGAGAGGGAAAAGGCTCCTCATCCAACAGCGAATGTGCTCAAAACGCTGCACAAAGCTCCTTGTTGTGCAGGTACAAAATGACTCAAGGGCAGCCCCTGGTACCTGGGGAGCTGCAGTGGCCACTTTAGCCAGGGCTTAGGTCTGATTTTAAGCCAAGCTGCTGCTGAAGGCACAGACACCTCAGTCAGGGAGCCCTGGAAGGGCTCTAGCTCAGCTAGGGACACACAGGAAAGGAAATACTGGGATTGCTGTCTCTTTAGCCAAGACATTAGAACAGAGAAATTTAAACCCTCCATCCAGGGTATGTTGGGCACCGCACTCCAGGCAGAGCACGGTCCCAGAGCGGCAGTGCTGGTATCTGGAGTGCCAGGTTCCCTCAGCACAGGGCAAAGGGGCGATAACAGCAAAATGTTTGTTCTGCCTCTGAGCAGATAACAACTCCTCGCGCTTCACTTCAAAGTCAAACTTCTTTAACAGCATGAGGGGAGGGGCTGTGAAACTGAATCAAACCCAATTTCCATTGCAAATAGCTCTGCGTTTCCTCCCCCAGTGTTTATTTGCCAGGGCACCCATTGCATCACTTTCCTGAGCAGAACCACCTTCCTGGCTGTGATAAATTTAAAATGCACCCACACATTACGCCTCATTCATTATGGATGTGGCCGGTGCCCACGGGGTTCCGTGTGCTCACAGCCAGGTCGGATGGCTGGCACTGGAGCCGCCTCCTGCTGCAAACACTGCCTGCAAACAGCACCATCCTCACCGAGCCTCCTGGAGGATCACCCCTGCCCCAGCCTGCTGCTCTCCGCGCTTATCTCCATCATCCAGCCACGCCAAAACCCCTGCTCTGACATCCTTTCCCAAAAGATTGACAACACGGATCTGCCCCTGTCCCCTCACCCAACAAACGACCCTGAACACCAGGGGTCACTTACACAGATAACTGTTAATAAAGGTAACAAACAGTAAATACAGGTTTTGCTGTGGGGCAGCTCCCACCTCCTCCCAACACAGGATGCACCTGGAGCCAGCCCAGCCCTGCCATGCCATCAGGACACCCTCCTGGAACTGTCCCCACCACGCACAAACCTGAGCTGTTGTGGCAAACAAGATCAAGGACCTGCTGATTCACTCCTAGGTGCTGCATCCCACATTTCCACCGGCGGGCACCAAACCCCTTTGCCTTTTTCTGGGACACACGGAGGGGAAGGGACATTTTGGGATCAGCAGAAATAAATTTCTAAATGGAGTGGGTGTAGGAGGGTGAGACCAGAGCAGAACATGGCAAACACTTAATAAGAAAGAATATTCTTAATATGCCACGATCTAAAAATGGAAGATTTTTCCATGAGAGACCACACAGGAAATTTGAATTTTTTCAATATCTCAGCTTTTGTGACAAATGGCCTGGCCTTAAGGAGCTGTGACTAAGCACACTGAGAAAAAATGAGAAACTGCAATAGCTTTTCCTTCTTCCAGGAAAACAAACAAATAAGGAAAGCAATAGAAAGAGATAAGAACTTCCAACTGCTGTAGCAGCTTATCACAGCGAGACAATCTAAACTGCTGATGAAAACACACAAGAGTGCAATAATAACAGGGGCTGAGCTGGGCTGAGTGCACAGAGGTGCTCCCAGTCCCAACCTCAGCTGAGCAGCGCAGCCCAGACAGGACCCCACGGCCGGGGGCCAGGCACCAGCAGCCACATGTGGCCCCAAAAGGTTGGTGGAGCAAGGATGGCATCAAGGGGGAAACCGCCCCTGAACTCAGACAGTCTGGCTGCCCACGCAGAGCTCGGAGCAGCTCCAGAACAGCCTCCAGCACATCCCGCAGGGGTCGGGGCCACCGTGGCTCCCGTGGCCACCACGGGGAAGGAGCCTCATCCCTCCCTGTGACAACCCAGCCCTCTCCCCCCTGCGACAGCCCCCGAGGCTTTGTTTTAAAGGGCGCTGGAAAGGTGACACCGGCAGAGGAACGGGGACAGGCTGCACTGCACTGGCGGGCACGGGGACACCAGCAGGGCTGGGGACACCGGGGAGCAGGGAGCAGCTCCTGCCACCGCCAGAGCCCTGGATGTGTCAGGTGCATTCCCAGAGCAAGGCCACCAGCCCTCCTGGGGAAACCCATCTGCTCAGGGGAGCACTGGGCAGGTGCCTGGCACACTCCCACCCCCATGCCGACCAGCCCAGCCACTGTGCCAGTTCCTTCAGGAAGAATTTCTTTACAGACAGGCTGCTCAGGCACTGCAGGGGCTGCCCAGGGAGGTTTGGAGTGCCCGTCCCTGGAGGTGTCCAGGGAAGGGCTGGATGTGGCACTCGGTGCTCTGGGCTGGGGACAAGGTGGGGATCAGCCACAGCTTGGACTCGATGGTGTTGGGGCTCTTTTTCCACCTCAGTGACTCTGGGATTCTAATTCTACAATTCCACTGTGCACCAGGAGTGGTGGCACTCACCCTGCGGGCACCCAGGGCAAAGGTGGTACCTGCAGAGTTCACTGCTCTCCTGACCCACCCAAAAAGAGGCCAAACCCTGCATTTGAAAACCTCCTGCTCCCCTAGAAGCCAGCTGGCACTTAGAGGCAGCTCGCTTCTGGCCCAGAGCAATGACCTACATTATCCTAAGTGACAAAGCCTTTGTCATCAGCCAAAGGATACTCCTCCTCCCCAGGCTCATTTTGTAAGACACTGGCTGTCATCCCTGTTCACCTTGTTTACAAACCTGATTTAACGTGCAGAGACTACAAACAAGTTTAGTTAATGGGAAAAAAGAGCATTAACAGTAAAACCCGGTATCCATCACGCTGGGGCTGTATTTCAGCCAGACACTAGAACACCATTCTGGGGTTAATTTTGCTGGAACAACACAGTACTTCCAACTTGCCACACTGAACAGGAGAGCTATTTGTAAAAGCCAAGGCCAGGTTGGATGGGGGTTGGAGCAACCTGGTCTAGTGGAAGGTGTTCCTGCCCGTGGCAGGGGGTGGAATGAGATCAGTTTTAAGGTCCAACAGAAACTATTCTGGGATTCTGTGACAAGGAAGCGATGCTGTAAAATAACAGATCAGGCTCCGCATTTTCAGCTTGCTTGTGCTGAATCATCTTTACAGGAGAAAAACCCACTTTTCTTTTCCCACCGAAGGAGGAACAGCTCTCAGCTGGTGCTATTTAGGGTGTTAACGCTGAGCTCCAGCCTCACACCCCGTGCTGTCTGAGTTCCCAAAAGGGAAAGCTGACAAAAGCTCATTTCTGTGCAGCGTGGCGAAGCACCGGCCGAGGCTGCCACCTCCAGGCTGTCCTGAGAGCTGTGAAACAGCCCAAGCCCTGAGAGCCTGGCAAGGGGAAGGAGATCTCCAGCACAGCCTGGCACTGACCCTGGTGGTGCCCAGATCTACCCCAGGAACAGGGAGACAGGCTGGGCACATCACAGTCTCTTTCAGCCGTGGCAAAACTTGTTGTTTCCTCTTAATTTGGGAATACCCAATATTTTAGACACCTAATGACAAATCCTGATACCAAAAGAATGCAGAGCTGCCTTTGAATTGGGAAAAAAAAACCAGTCCTTTTCTTTCAGGTGTGTCCTGCTCTCTCAGGCAAATCCCTGCAGCAGGAACGTGCACATGAAAGGAGAAATTCCTCAGGTTTCACCTTCCCGTGCTATTCCCCTGCCATGATTTACGTGGGACTTGCAGATTTCTGGAGCAGCTCCTGATCCCATGCCTGGCAGGCTCCAAACATCAAGGGAAGCTTCAGCTGCCTCTGAACACGCTGAAGAAAATTATTGTGGCTCCGTTCTCCTTCTCCCACTTTTAGTTTGATTTTCACATTACAAAAAAATATCCTCAGGGCGCAGCAATAAAAAAAAAAAAAAGTCCTGTGTCAGCAGAAATAACTGCAGCTTTCTGGAGAAAAGCAGAGCTGCAGAGTGGGAGGCAGCCCCAGGTTATGTCACCCCTCCGCCAACACTGGCAGAGCTCCACCACCCCAAGCCCTCCCTGCCAGGGGCTGGCACCAAAACGCTGCTGAAGCACAGGCTGGACAGGGAGAGGCACCAGGGGTTACTCCAGCACTGCTCAACACCCCGACTGTGCTGAATTTGGGTTTTTCTGAGACCTCCAGGCAGTTCCTGTCCAGCTGGACCACAGACACAACTGGGAGAACACAGTGAGCGCTTTTGGAGCGGCTTTGGTGAGCCATGTGAACTTGTGCAGCGGGGGAGACCCGGGGCAGTGCCTAATTCCTCCTGGAACAGCAGCACCAGCCCGGCTTGCCTGTTTCTCTGTGTAAGCCATGCATGACGCTCACTGATACGCCAACAGCTCTCACTCCGGGGTGCCACAGACTGAATCCACACATACCTCTGGGTCCAGCTGCTACGTGATAAGTCGCAGCACAAGTGTTTTCCTTCTTCAGGAAAAAGGGAGGGGAAGTGCCTGGAGGCACCATGAGCCAGAGGTCCATTATCACCCATCCATGGTGAACCAGCAACAGCCACTCCAGCAGAAAAGCTGACGCTATTCCCAGCACATACCCAGAGCTGGAAAGAGGCAGCTCATCCCTCCCACAACACCCACAGAGCACTTTTCCAGGCTGGCAGTGCTCACCTTGTGTGGCCAGAAGTGCTGAAACACCCTTAAAGTCAGAGAGACTTGAGTCAGAGAGACTTGTAAAGCAAAGCACCGACTCAATACACGGAGAGCACGTGGCTGGAAAAGGTGTGATTCCGTGGATTAATGCTTTCCACACCAGAGGGTGTGACTAAAGGAGGGGAGCAGGGGAAGTGCACAGGAACTGTCCCAAAGCCAAGTGCAGGAGCACAGCCCTCCCCTCCACGGGCTCACCACAGCCCCAGGAGCTTCCTGGCAGCACTCACCGATCCACAGCCTCCACATCAAAGCAGAACCTCTTCTCAATGGAGTCTGTTTTCCGCCGCGTGCAGGATTTCAGGGTGACAGCTTCATCTTCCCCCTGGGAAGAGACAAAAGCACAGCTGAGGCCAAGAACAACCAACAACCGCAGGCCTGTCCCCAGCACCCACTGCTGGCAATGAGCAGGTTCAGGCCTGGGGGGATCTGGCAACATCACCCTGCTAAAAATATCTATTTATATCTCTGACAGGAGGACTTGTCTTTTTCACCCTTATTTAGTCCAAAACCTTTCATGAGGAGCCTTCAGGATGCCCACGACTCAATCTGTGCATTAGGCACCACACAAACCCATTCTTCAGGGGGGCAGGCAGTGCTGGGCCATGACTTTTGGGCCAAATCAGCTTTATTTTCCACTGCTGAACAGCAGTGCACAGACCTGCTGGCAGTTTGCGCTCCACGCCGCGTTTTTGGCAGCACTGTGCACACGAGGACTCTTTAACAGGAGCAAACACGTCTTAAAATGTTTATGATATAACGAAGCAATGACAGAACCATCCTCCCATCCAGAGAATGCCTCTCTGCATCCAAGCTGAGCTGGATTTCCACAGGGCTGAGCGGCGATGCAGCGGGATCTGTGAGCACTGCTGTCCTCTGCTGGGGGAAATCCTGCCTCAGCCCCTGCCAGCACAGACACTTCTGCTGCAACTGTGAAATTCCACTGATGACTTAAGAGAAAATGAATTCTGAAGGAGTTCCTGGAGACAGACACTTTTCTGGGCTCTCTGTGCTGTTCCTGATGACACCTTGGCTGACCACCCTGTTCCCTGACATCACCATTT
This sequence comes from Chamaea fasciata, assembly GCF_029207755.1. Taxonomy (NCBI): domain Eukaryota; kingdom Metazoa; phylum Chordata; class Aves; order Passeriformes; family Sylviidae; genus Chamaea; species Chamaea fasciata. The sequence continues at coordinate 1,038,374 of NW_027094100.1, forward strand.
TCCAGGAAACATATTTAGAATCACTTAGATTGGAAAAGACCTCTAAGATCACAGAGTGTGAAAGTTGCCCAGAACAGCCAAGCCCACCCATTAATCCATGTCCTCACGTGCCACAACTACATGTCCATTAAATCCCCCAGGGAGGGTGACTCCCTGCTTCTTATCCATAAACTCCATTCCGCAGCCACCATCATCCAGCTCCTGACAACCAAACCACTCCCTAACACACAGTCCTGCTCATCCCACCATGTCTCCATGGCCCAGAAAAAACAGTTTTCTGGCTGCTTTCCCAGCCCCTCCTGCCTGCTGCCCGTGGTGCAGGCACTGCTGTAGATGCTCCTCTGCTCTCTGAACCTGCCCCGTTTTGGGGGAGAAGCCCTAACTCCTACCTGACTGTTCTCACGTGATTCCATGGTTTCTGACTCACCAAAAACTCTCCAAACAAGGGGCCCATTACCCTTGAGACAGAAGAGCTCCCTGCAGGGTTTCTCCCCAGGGTCTGGCAGTGGCCTGTCCCTGGTGGTCCCCAGGCTGCTCCATGCTTAGATGGCCAAGCTGGTCACCCCTGACAGGCCCCGGAGCCCAGGCAGCATTTCACGCCAGGGTGGTGCAAGCACAGCCCTGCAGAGGGGCTCAGGGTGCTGCCAGCAGCTCCCACACCCCTGGGTGCTGGGAGAGCCCTGAAATGGGAAGGGACCAGACAAAACACAGGACAGCCACTGATGATTACAGGGCTGGGATATGTTAATGCTGAGCTATAATGAAGATGCTCCAAGGCAAGAGGAAATTAATTTTAGAAGCTTCCCTGCCCACAGCCGGCTCCCTGTGCCAGCAGGAAGCCGTGTGGGAGCCTGTCCAGCTGCCCCAGGCACTTCCCAGCAAGGGGATTGTGTTTGCAAACCGTCCCAGCTGGGAGCACTGTGGAGGGGTCTATTGTTCCTGCTTAACAGAGGAGCAAAGCCAGCCCCGGATCCAGCCCTGGCAGCACTGGGACACAGCATGTGCTGGCTCCCCACAGCCCACATCCACTGCTCCCCCTGCTCCTCACACCCCTCGGGGCCAAGGGGACCTCCAGGCTCTCCTGTGGCTCTGTCCAAAACAAAACAACTCCGTTGGCCAAGTCACAGGGTCATCACAGAACGGTCTGGGTAGAAAGGGCACTCAGAGCTCATCTCGTTCCACTCTCTGCCATGGGCAAGGACACTTCCACTCAACCAGGTTGCTCCAAGCTCTGTCCAACCTGGCCTTGGACAACTCACAGGCATGGGAGAAGGAGCAAAATAACGAACAGGTTCTCTTGTCCTTGCCTTGGAGCAGGAATGAGAGACTGGGGAGCAGGCACCCATGGAGCTGGAGCGTGGTGGGTGCACACGGTCTCTGGGGGCTCCCTGTCTTTTCCTTCTCAAACCAGGTGCCAAGTTCATTCCCCGTGTGGCAGCCACTCAGCCTGGAATGAACGTGACCCACTTCACCGCATTTGTGTCACCCTGCCAAAAAAGGTGACACAGTCTGAGCCCCGGGAGAGGCTGCAGCCAGCAGTGCCACGTGCTCCCTGGCAGGACACAGCCCTGCTCCCTGCCAGCACTCACCCCCTTTCCTCCTGACTTCTGGTCAAAGGGCACCATGGTGATGCGCTTCGATTCCCTCTGGTAGGTGCAGTAATGCTTCACCCAGGAAGTCCCAAAGTGACCTGCAGAGCAAAGACAGAGTTCACGCCCACAGCTTCAGTGGCCTCGCATTAGAACCCGCCGTGTTTAACCATCACTTCGCATGCCAGACTCCTGTACCTGTTCTAACCACATCCCCACTGAAATCCCACTGAACACCCCACTCACTGGGCCAGTCCCTGTCCTCCAGGGATTCTGTTCCTGCTGAACCAGTGCCCCCGTCCCGACAAACCCCTTCCCCAGGCTCCCACCCACCACACTCCCCACCCCAACACCTACGCTTCTCCTGCACGTAGAGGTACCCCTCCATCGTGTAAGGGCTGATGTTTTTGTGTTCATGGGGGTTCTCCTTCATCTTCTTCATCAAAGCTTCAACCTCTGACCTTGTTCCTTCAAAGCGGTTTCTTGTCTGCAAATTAAACCGGGAAATGTTTACTGCAGTGCAGGGACTCGTGCCTGGCTCTGCAGGGAAATGGGACTGTGGAGCCCAGGGGCAGCCACAGGGCAGGTTTGCTTCCTGGGCCTGGATTTAAGCTAAGGCAAAAATATTACAGCAATAGGCAAGGCCTTCCAGAACTTTAAGGGGGCTTACAAAAAGAGGGAGAGTGATTTTTGACATGGGTCAAGAGTGATAGGACAAGGGAAATGGATTTAAACTAAAAGAGGAGGGATTTAGATTGGATATTGGGAAGAAATTGTTTCCTGTGAGGGTGTGGAGGCCTTGCCACAGGGTGCCCAGAGCAGCTGTGGCTGCCCCTGGATCCCTGGCAGTGCACAAGGCCAGGCTGGACAGGGCATGGAGCAGCCTGGGACAGTGGGAGGTGTCCCTGCCCACGGCAGGGGGTGGGGTGGGACGAGCTTTAAGGTCACCTCCAACCCAAACCAGTCTGGGATTCTGTGATTAAAATACACCAGGAGGTGAGGCAGCTTTGCCAGACACTGACAGCGATGGCACGGGGACGCTGCGGGCACGGGGACGCTGCAGGCACGGGGACGCTGCGGGCACGGGGACGCTGCGGGCACGGGGACACCCCGGGCACACTCACATTCTGGATGCTGATTGTCAGCTCTGTCTTGAAATCGCTGAAGTCCTTTGCAAGCTCGTAGCCGTGGTGGTAGAACGTGAACAGCCCCTGCAGAAAGGCCAGCAGCTGCATTGGGGAAAAGCACATGGAGATGGTCAGTAGGGAGCCAGAGCTGCCACTGGTGAGGGGAGGGGGCCCTGCAGCCCCCCGGGGTGGAGGGGCTCCCTGGTGGGCCTGGTGAGAGGGGCTGTGGGGTGAGGCTGGACCCCCCAGCCCTGCACTGCCAGGGCTCCCCACGCCCCCCTGGCTCTCCACACCACCCCAGCTCTGTGCAGGCTGAGAGCTCACTTACAGGTTCCACAAACTCAAACATCTTCCTCTCCTGGACCTCCTGCACCTTGAAGACGTATTCCAGGGAGACCTCGTAGAAGTGCTGCCGAACCAGGTCCACCTGGCTGTCTGCCTGCAGAGGGGTTGGAGAGGAAACACGAGCTCAGGAACGACCAGAGCACGCCTGGCTCTGATGGGAACACCCCCAGGCAGAGCAAAGCCCCCAGCCCCAGCTGGGCAGATGGCACAGCAATAAACATAAACCTGACCCACACCAGCACCCTCTTCCTTCAGCTGAGAAAAACGGGTGTGGTGACTCACGTCCTCACCTCCCCAACAGCTGGGTAGAAAACAGGCAGTAGAGGCGAGAAAAATGGAAATCACTGTGAACTTGGCAAGAAAAGGCAACTCTCCCTTTTTCGGAGAGCACTCCCCCTCGCCAGGGATGCCACCCCCACATTTCACAACTCCACACCGAATCCTCTTTCTAAGGTAACCCCTCCCTCGGTGGGGTCTGAGCCACACAAACCACGTACACTTCCCAGTGCCACGGGGGAACAGGAACCAGCACCTGAACTGGGAGATCTGCAGGCTCTTCCCAGCAGCAGCCCAGTCAGGGGCTGGGTGGGAGATGCCACCAGATGGCACCAGCAGCCAGCGCTGCTCCAACGCACCTGCACCGCATCCAGCATCCCACGCATATCCCAACAGAATCCCCAGTGGAATCCTGCACAGCATCCTGAACACATCCCCAACAGAATCCCCAGTGGAATCCTGCACAGCATCCCGAACACATCCCCCAACAGAATCCCCAATGGAATCCTGCACAGCATCCCAAACACATCCCCAACAGAATCCTGCACAGCATCCAGCATCCCACACTCATCCCCCAACAGAATCCCCAATGGAATCCTGCATTGCATCCAGCATCCTGCATTGCATCCCGAACATATCCCAACAGAACCCGGCATAGCATCCAGAACACATCCCCAAGAGAATCCCCAACAGAACCCTGCACTGCATCCAGCATCCTGCATACATCCCAACAGAATCCTGCACAGAGCCCTGCAGAGCATCCAGCATCCTGCACTGCATCCGGAACACATCCCCAACAGAACCCCCAACAGAATCCCATGCTGCATCCCTAAACAGAACCCTGCACCAAATCCTGCACAGAAGGCATGGACACACATTCTGCAGGACCATCCCAGCTCTGGGCCAGCACAAGGAACTCCAGACTTGAAAGGAGTGACTGAAAACTCAGCATACTCATCCAGTAGGAGCACTTGTCACCATAGCCAGCCACGTCCTGAATCACTGATGGCTCTTAAAGAGTTTAGGGACTAAGCCTGAACCCTCCTCCCCTGGAGCACAAAGCAGAGCAGCCTCTTGCAGAGGAGGAGACCAGACATCCATGATTTGTGCTGGCACATGGGAAGCCTGCAGCAGAACCAGTTCCTTTCTGTTGCACTCTTTAATTATAAACCCTCTCTCCTTTTTGACTGCTATCCATTTTGGGATCTCTCTGATTTACTCACCAAGACAGCTCCGTATCCTTTCATTACAGGAAAAGGGGAAAACCCAGCACCCGTAGCCAGAACGAGGGGAAAAAATGAGTTTACAGCCAGGAGAACCATTGTTACAAGCTGTACGAGGCATTCAAAAAGCTCTCCACAGTCACAGCCAGACATGGAAACTCAGAGGTTGCTCTCACCTCCTGAAGCTGGGATTCTTTCTTCTTGGAAGACAAGTTCAAGTGCTTCTCTAGGACACCACAGTATTTCTCAGTCTCCTTGTCGTATTTCTTCTTGGCATCCTACAAAACAGAACAAACAGTGTGACACTGAACACAAGGGCCCAGAGCAGCTGTGACAGCACCCCTATGGCACTGGGCAGGACGGCAGTCCCAGGTGGGAGCTAACATGGGACAGGACCTGGGGGCAGCAGCTGGGAGCAGGTGAGGCTGCTTTTATCTGCCAGCATCAGGCAGCTACAGGAAAGCAGCTTGTGCTGCCAAAACCCAAGGCTTGAGGGAACCCCTCCTCGACTCCTGGGGCCCAGCGCTTGGTAAAACATCCAGATCCGGGTCCAAAAACAACAGAGTGAGGAAAGTGCTTTCTGAGCACAGTTCCCCATCCCACCCCTGCCACCCCTTGCAAGAGCTTCTCCCCTGTGTCACATGGGACAACGACACAGTGCCTCAGTGGTTCACGGCAGGAGCATTGAGGATGCCAACTTCACTTTCCTTTGCCACCCCAACACGCCAGGACCAAACCCATCCAGCACCTGCTCCTAAGCCGGTCCACTCTGCAGGACTCCTCTCTGTGTTTTGTTTCCAGGCTGGGCACCGCTGCCATGCGAACGGTGCTGCCATGAGCTGCTTGCAGGCAGCAGCAGGTTGTTATAACAACAGGGGAGCCACAGACAGTGGTTTTCATTTCAGAACAAAGGCAGGAAAGAAAGAAGGGGGGCCAGGCTGTCTCACGGCCGCCCTCAGCCACACCGGCGCTTCCCCGTCCTGCCAGGAGCGTCTGGGCTCCCGTGCAGCCCCCAGCGATGCTTTGGGGTGGGGAGTGCAGGCTGGGGGACTCAGGGAAACGTGAGCCCCTCCAAGAAAATCCTAACTCTTCCTTGGAGTAAGGAAAAAAGTGCACTTTGGCCAGCATGCAGTTTTTCGCCCTTGGCACGTTATTTGGCTGTGGGTGAACTCGGAACACTGAGGCACCTCCCAGGAGCTGGATCGCCCCCGTGCCCATCAGCAGCACACTGCCTCTTCCCTGCCCCAGCCCACCCTGCAGTGTGCCAGGCCCTGGCCAGCTCCGGGGGGCAGTGCCTGGGTTACCTTGGCAGCCCCGATCTGCTCCTTGCGGAACTTCTCCAGCGGCGTGATCAGCACCTCGCTGGCGTTCTCGATCTGGGGGCAAAGACAGGCACAGCTCACCTGTGCTGCTCCACAGCCTCTGCCAGGGAAACCCCCTCCCACAGCCCCCAGACGCCCACAGGCTTCACCCTCCATCTCTGCGAACCTGTGAGCCCCCCTGCACCAGCACCGGCTGCTCTCCAACGGCAACACTCCGTTCCTGATGCTCTTCAAGCGTTTCCCTGCCGAGCCCACCCTGTCCTTCCTCTGCCCTCCCCTGCAGCTGCAGCCCAGGACCGAGGGAAGGAGCACTGGGGCTGGCAGTCAGTGTCCCCAGGGTGTCCCAGGGGCCACCACCCCCTGCTCCCAGGACACACGGGGCCGTACCATGCGCATCCGCTCGTCCTCCAGGTTCCGCAGCACCGTGGCAAACTCCTGCAGAGACTTGGCTGGAAGGGACACAAGTCAGCATTTAACATCCCATTTTTAAAGGAAAAAAACTGCACAGAGGGGTTTTACCTGTCTGTGTTTTGGGCGTTTTATTATCTCTGCTCTCTCCCTAGAAAGGCTCCTGCTGCCTACAGAAGCAACTGGCAGCAGAGCACCCCCAGGACCAGGCTTCCTCCTCCAGAGAGCAACATCCTCAGCTCAGACCTGCCCTAGCCAACAGTCAGCCATCAACCAGCCCCAGAGCACAGCGCTGGCCTCCAGCCATGCCCAGCACACGAGGGGCAGCTCCCCAGCACGGGCACAGCACCAGGGAGACCTGGATGAGGAGCTATTTCTGCTGAGAGACTGGGCACATATAAACAAGCAAAGTTAAATCAGGGCTAAAGCTTCTTTGCTCTCCTGGCTCCAGACGACGTGCACAATAAGCTCTAAAAGTTCACCTGGGGCAGCAGCAGGAGGAGAGAGGCAAGAGGCTGAAGCCACTGCCCTGTGCCAGGAGAGGCTCCGTGGCACAGCCAGGCTTAGTTCAGGGAGCGTTGCCAGGCTGGGCTCTGCTGAGCCCCTCAAGCACAGGATCCCGTGCTCCAGCGGCGAGGCTGCTGCCCCTCTGCTTCAGAGCACAGCCCCCTGCAGGGTACCCAGCCACAACCACCTCCAGACTCCTCTCCAGTGCAAAACATCCAGCTAACCGAGACGGTCTCAGACACGGGCAATCTCCTCCCTTTCCTATCAGGCAGGGACAGATTTAGGCCAAGAAGCAACAACTGATTCCCCGGGGAAGGCTTCGCTGCTGTTGACCCAGGAGGAATACGCCGCTCCCAGGGAGCACCCAGACAAATCCCAGGACCCCTTGGTGTCCCCATGTCCGTCTCCCTGCCGTGGGGGCCTGGGGAGTGGCCCCAGCAGGACTCACCTATGCAGATCTCGTCGTCCGTCTCGGCGTCGCCGATGCAGCGGAATTTAAACTCGTTGAGGGAATCCGCGAACTTGCGCTTGGCGGCCGACAGGTCTGTGGGAGCAGGAGCGGGGAAAACGGGCACGTCACACACGGGACAGCCCCCCAACGGCAGGATGCAGGCAGATGATCCCAGCCAGGAAATACCCACGGAGGGACCCCTGGCCGCAGGGAAGCCCCAGAGCGCTGCCCTTCTGCGCCCACCCCAGGGACAGGGCTCTGTGGGGTCCCTGTCAGCACCCCCAAAATACCCTACAGGAGATGAAACCTCGAAACACCAAAAGAGCCAGCCCAGAGCTCAGTCCTAGAGCCGTGGGGCAGCAGCAAATGGTGACGCACAGTGACACTGCCCCCCAAGAGATGGCACCTCTGCCGTGCTCCTGTGCCGCTGAGGGAAGGCAGTAGCACAGAGCTTTATTGCTTCCCAAGCTGCAGATTCTCTCCGAGATCTGGATCCTATTAAGTTCTTACTGGCAGTGACCTGAGTGGATCCAGGCTTGGCTTTTCAGACCAGCCCTGCTAACCTGGCACACTCAGACAGCCCCGGGCACCGTGAGGCCACGGGCTCCCACGGCACCGTGCGGCCGCCGGCACTGCCCGTGTGAGGAAGACACAGTGTTCACTCCCATCTTCATTCCTTCCCCCAAAACCCAAAATTCCATGGGTTTTTTCCCTTTCCCAGCACCGGTGGAAAACGTACGTGCACGCAAAGGCCATTTCCTCCCATCAGACACCAACAGCCAAGAGATAACCGCAGCAGAGTCCAAGTGTTTTGCTTCCCCCGTGGGATAAGGGGGTTGGCAACTTTCTCCAGGCATTAAAGCTGTTTTCCCAGTGACGCTGTTGACAGCCCTGGGGTTAATCCTGCCCAGCTCAGGCCCGGCTGCCTTCACACAACTGCCTCCTAAGGTGGCAGGAAATCACCCAGCCAAGGAGGCAGGGAGAGGGGAATCCCTGGGAGATTTCCCAGTGGAAAAGTACACAGGGGGCTTCTTCAAGGAGAAGGTTCACACATAACAGGATTTGCACTTTGCTCCCTGGAGGATGGAACCAGCGTGGCTTTTACACCCTTCCCGTGCCTGGAGCTGCAGGGAGTCTCCACTGGAACCTACAGAGGCAAGAGACATGTTTTTTGGGGAAACTTCCCAGGTGCTCCTGGGCAGGGTTGAGAAGAGGGACTCAGGAGGGTGTCAGGGCCACAACACATCAAAATGAGATGCCAGGAAGACAAATGGCCCCCCCTGCCTGGCCCCGTGTTGGAAAGATCAGGTCAGCCAGGGAATAGTGAAACTGCTGGCTCAGAGCTGGGGGCTCTGCCCACAGCTGACTCTGCAGCCAGGTTGCTACATAAGCTGGAAAGAGGAAAAAAGCTCTGGCTCAGCTGGACCCAGGACAGGGGCAGAAGCAGCAGGATGGGTGGTTCAGGCTAAAGACAAACCTGCTGCTGAGTCTGGCCAGGAAGGGTTAATGCTGCTGCAAAGGGGGAGCAGAGGATGCTGCTGCAGGGCAAGCTCCGGGCTCTGCCAGAGGCTGTGCTCACACTAACGGGATTTCTACACTTCCTGCAAAGAAAACTGCTTAATAGCCTAGATTTAATGTTCAAGTGGACAACAGGAACTGAGACTCCTGCCCCTTCCTTCCCCTGCAGCAAAGAACAGCAGGAACAGCAGGCTCAGGCTGCGTGCCCTGCAAGCCCCCAGCGAGGGACGGGAGGGCGATGCCGGTGCCCACCAGCTGCCCCTCTGCCCCAAGCAGGGCAGCCCTGGGGGGTCACCACCCACACCCCTCATTTGGCTGCAGGGCAGCACCCCCACAGCCCCCCAGCCAGCTCAGAACAAGCCCAGGGGGCAGCAGGGATGGGTAATCCAGGGAACAGCCGCTCTAATCAGCGGCCAAACCCGCCGGATTACAGCCTGCCAAGGGTGCTTAGAAAGCAGCAATATGGTGTCTGTCCCCACAGCCAGCCCGGGCTGCAGCACAACACCCCTTCGTGGGCTCTCACAGCCCTCCTGCAGCTCGGGGATACCCAGGGAAGGGCTTTGGGAAGGGTCACAGCTGGGCCTGCCCATGGGTGCACGTGAACACTCTGCACGGGACACTCATCCCAACCTGGCCCCGCAGTTCGTGCAGGAATCCAGCAACAAGAACCTCATGCCCGAAAACAGCGTTTGCAGCTGCCAGCTCGGAGCTTTCCCCGCCCAGCCGCAGCCCTTGCAGCACTGGGATCAGCACCAAGCGTCAGGGCAGCATCACGAAACGCTTCATTTGCTCCAGAAGGTTTAAATCCCCTCTCTGCGCTTCCCAGCAAGGTCAGCAAAGCCCTGCTCCCGTGAGACAACGCTGTCCTCTGGGCCTGGCCCCATCCCAGAGTCACTTCCATCCAGAATTAACGCTGATTTGTTTATTAAACAACTTCTCCACCAGGTGGTTGGAGTTAATCTGTGATTTAGGATGGGACGGCAGCTGCTGGCAGGTTCCCCCCTCTGAATCATCATGAGCAAACACGTAAAACCAGATGGGCAGAGCCCACCCCACCTCCAGCACAGCTTCTGCTGTCATGCTCTGCACAAAAGCCCGTGGAGAAGCTGCCACAGCTTGGCACACGCCAGAGACGGAGGTTTGAGGGTGCCAAAGACAGCAAGGTGACCCCAAGGACCACGGGCACAGTCCCTGCAGCCCCCCAGGCAGGGAGAGCATCGCTGACAGGGCCCCACAGCTCCCCAGGCCCCATTTTGGTGCCCTTTCCACACACAGAGCCTCCAGCTGAGCCTTGTCCCAGCAACACACCCGGGGAGGCCAAATCCCACCTCCCCACTTTTACCACGGGAAGTTTACAAACACACATTCCCGACAAACCGCGCGAAGAACCCCAAACCGCCCAGATGTGCTGAAGAGCAAAACGCCCTGGAGCTCTGCCCAAGACGCCCCAAGAGTGCAGGTCCAGGAGGTGCCACAGCTGCGGCTCAGCCTTGCCCTGCAGCCAGGGGAGCTCTGGGCACTGCTGCCAGCCCGGGCATCCCCGTGTGCCTGCATTCCCTCACTCAACGTGGCTCCGTACGGCAGCGCTCGCCACGGGCACAGAGGACCCTTTGTGGCCTGAAAGGCACCATTGACACGCTCAAACACCACATCGCATTCGAGCCACACGCCACAGGAGTGGTGTTTCAGGAGATAAAGGTTCTGCGTCTGGTGAAAAACAAAGTTGGCCCTTGGAAGGGCTGCCTGGCTGCACAGCTAAAATTATCCCGCCCCCCGCTGCCCACCAGCCCAGCACCCCGGCCACGTCATCCTGCCACCCCCAAATCAATAACGCTCCGAGTTATCCCGGCAGCTTTGCCAGGCCAGGATGTTTTTGCCACGCTGCTCAAGACTCCTGACGGAAGGCGCTGGAGATCCGAGGGAAATGAAGCCACAAGGACCATCAGGGCCCCAGCTGCCAGTCCAGGGTGTCCAGTGTGACATCCTGCAGCAGGGCCAGGGCTGCGGCAGCACCAAGGCAAGAAGGCACTTCAACTCCCACTGCTCCAGCCCCTCTGCTGTTCTGCCCCGGTTGGAGGAAGTCGATGGTCAGTTGGAAGCCTTGCCCCTCTGCCCCACTTGTCAGCCATGAATCAGCCCTGGACTTCCTCAGGCTCTGGAGCCCTGAGCCCAGTGCTGAGCCTGCTTTGCCACAGAGGCAAAGGTCTCACAGCCCCTCTCCATCCTTCCTGCTCAGCTTTTCTTAGCGCTTGCCCATCGAGTCACATTGCAACAGAGCCACTCTCGTGAGTCAGACCTTTGCCTGAGACACTGCAGAAGCCCAGCTCATGCAAACAGCTCGGCCTTTCCCCCCTCAGTGTCACCAGGGCTGTGACACTGGCAGGAGAGAAACTGCTCCAGGCAGCAAGGATGAACCCATCCAACGATGTCGTTGATGAAGTGTCCCTGACACAGTTAATGAAGTGCCCCTCACCACAGGTCCCACCTCAAGGGACTTCAGCACTGGGCAGATGAACCATCAAGCAATGACCTCTCCATCCCACCAGGAAAGGAAGACCTGGGAGACTCCCACCTGTCCCACCTGGAAACCCAGGACGATGCTCCCCGCCTGCCCAAGCAGGACTTTTCAGCAGGAGCCACTCCACAGTGAAGTGCTCGGTGCCCAGCACAGTCTGGCCCTGCCCCAGCTCCGCATTAATCAGGTTATTTTAACGAGCTGCAGCAGCTGTTGACTCAGGGACCACAGCGGGGTGAGTGGCCAGAGGTGACGATGGAGGGACCGGGAGCTGCGGGCTGCGCGTGCAGCCACAGGTGCCAGGCAGCAGAGCCTGCCCCGCCTGCAGCCAGGACATCAGCGAACCAAGCCCAGGAGTGATGTAAACGACCCCCGGAAAGGCCTCCCATTCCTGGAGAGCCTGAGGAGACAGATGCCTGCAGCTGCAGGGAGGCACAGCCTAACAGAGTCCTCGCTCCCAGCAAGGAGCAGTGGGGCTCAGAGAAACACTGACCTGCCAGAGCCCTCCTGGCAGCGCTGGCAACCACTACACACCCCCAGGACGGCCCTGGAAGATGAGGGGCCCAAAGCCAGGTACCACCAGCCTGGCAGGCAGCGTCCAGGCTGACCAAAACCGTGTGGAGAACCAGCACATCGGATCAGCACAGCCCTTGGTGACCCCTGCCCAGCGGCCTTCCTGGCGCTCTGCAGTCCTCCCACAGCCCCCAGAGCATCACTGCCTCCAGCTCCCGGAGGGGCACAGCCCACCGGCCCCCCAGCACAGGGCAGCACCCCCCGGATGCCAACCCCACTCTCCCGTGCTGGACACAGAGCGTTCCGTGCGCTCGGCGGCAAAACAAAACGAAACGGCGTTTCTGCACTTCCCCACCCAGCTCCCACGTCTGGCACTTTTCCCCTCGCTTATTTTTGTTCACATCCTGGTGTTGTTTTATGGCAGAACCCCCCCGGCCCGCCCCAACCTGCAGCCACAGGGATTGCCAGGCAGGGAGCCAGGCGTCGAAGCAACGGGAGCTCAGGTGGGAGCAGGCAAGGTCTGCGAATAAAATCCAGCATAAACATTCACCACTTCAACACAGAGGAGGGGATGCATCCAAACAGGAAACACAGGCAACAGCTTAAGTGCCTGGAAAACATCGGGGACATGGTAACGAAATGGAAAATTACCATCCTGGCTGGCATTTCCACGGGCAGCCGGCTGCACGAGTGAGCAACGTGAGGAAGCGGCAGTGAAAATCCCTGTGGCCCAACCAGGCCAGGGATTTGGGCACAGTGCTGGCTCAGAGAGAGAGATGTCAGACCTGCTGAGCACGGCTGGCCCACTGCGCCGAGTGCCTGACCTTCAAACCCCAATCCCTGACTGCTATTCCCAAAACAAGGATTTGGAGTATGGCGTTTCCCCTCCACCTGCACACTGCCCCACTGCCACTGCTCCGGCAGGCCATGTAAACACCTCCAGCCTTACACCTGTGAGTAAAGTGCCTCCGAGGGAAGGATGGAAATACTGTTTTACTCACAGCCCCCCACTGCCCCCAGCTCCCTCACCAGGGAGTGCAGGTCAGTCGCTGCTGCCATAACACTGCTCCAACAATTGTAGCTTCTCCTCCTCCTTCTCTTCAGGTTGGGCATCAGGAGAAATTTCTTCCTGGAAAGAATGGTCGGGCTCTGGGAGGGGCTGCCCAGGGATGTGGTGGAGTCCCCATGCCTGGAGGCGTCCAAGGAAGGATGTGGCACTCAGTGCTCTGGGCTGGTTGACAAGATGCTGATGGGTCACAGGTTGGACTTGATAATCGTGGAGGTCATTTCCATCCTCAATCATCGTGTAACTCTGTGATTCCTCTCCAAACCCTGGCACGACCCACAGGAAGGCTGCAGATGACTTTACCCTTGTTACCACAATATTTCATCGACTGGAGCCTGGAATCACATTTCATTAGGACAGAATGCCCTGCCCGAGACAGCTAATCGATTTAGAGGACACTAATCCAGAAGAAATTTGCTCCTGACCCAGGCAATGCCCATTAGTGGAGCAGAAGGGGGCCTGGCAGGGAGGGCGGCCCCTGCACGGGGGGGCTGTGGCAGAGCCCCTGCCAGACACCCAGATTGCCTCAGGCACTGGCCCCGCTCCTGGATTAGTTTGTTATTAAATCTGATTAGTTAATAGGTGGGCCACAGGGAGCCTGCTTGACTTCTCAAGGGGCAGCACCAAAGCACTGGGGTCCCCAGGGGACGATGAAGCCAGAGACCCCCGTGCCCCAGGTGGGGCGGGGACCCAGGCCCTGTCCCTGCGGGCAGGACAGGCCTTCCTGGGCAAATCCCATGGCACAGGGCAGTGCTCCCCTCTCTTGTCCCCATCCCAGAGGCAGCAGCTCTCGCCCACAGGCGGGGCAGGGAAGCGGGGTCAGCTCCCAGCCCCTCCAGGAGCTGCTCCGCACAACCTCCTTCCTTCTCCTCCCAAGGAGGTTGCGGAAATCCTTTTGTCGCCGGCGCTCCTCCACCTCAGCTGTAAGAACAGGAAAAAATCCCACTGTGCTTGCAGGAACATCAGTGGCAAGTGAGTCAATTTTTCCTGCTTCGACAGGAAAAGAGAAATATAAATTAAAATCTCCAGCAGAGCACAGGGAGGCACGCAGGGTGAGAACAGGGACGCACAGCCCAGGGCGCAGCACAGAACCATGGAACAGTTTAGGTGGGAAAAACCCTCCAAGATTCTCATGTCCTGCTGTTCCCCCTGCACTGCCAAAACCAACATAGACCATTGTCCTCACCTGTAAAACCCCTCCAGGGACGGTGACTTCACCACTGCCCCGGGTAGCCCGTGCCAGTACCTGACCACCCTTTCCAGGAAGAAACCACTGCCTTTAACCTGGGCTTTCTCCGGGAATTCGTGGGAGAGACACCCAACGCTCGGCTCTGCAATGGTTGGGATTTTTTTGTAAAACATTGCTTAGCAACCAGCCCTCAACGAGGGCATCGCAATGGACAGACGCTGCTTCAGCGAGAAAAAGAATAAAAAACCAGCCAAGGGACGCCGTACCAGGCAGTGTTAGGAAAAGGCACACGCCAGCTCTTTTTACAGGTCACAGCCCAGAGAAGCCTCCACGCCTCCCTCACTGTGCGCCACGGGATCCCAGACTGGTTTGGGTTGGAAGGGACCTCCCAGCTCATCTCTTAAAGCTCATCTGCCATGGGCAGGGACACCCTCCGCTAGCGCAGGTGGCTCCAAGCCCTGCCTGAGGCCGCAGCAAAGCGTGGGGAAGGGTGAGGTGGCAGCAGCCAGCCTCGGCTGTCCCTCTGCCCCCGCGCTGGCACAGGCCCCCGCGCCGCTCCACGTGCCACAGCCAGATGGTCCGGGGGCTGCTGCGCTTCCCACCGGCCAGAAACCCGCCTGGCATCGCGGCACAGACATCCCCTTCCCCCTCGGCACCACGGTGCCCGCGGCACGGAGCATCCCCAGCACAGCCCTGCACCCGCCGGCTCCCGTCAGCTGCCGGGAGCCGAGAGAGGGGCACAATTCCCAGTTCCTCCAAGCCACACCCGAGACCACCCTCGCCATTAACAGCTGGGGTGATGCCCTAAAGACCCGCGCTCGTCAGGAGCCCAGGGGCCCGGTTGCACGGAGCAGGTGGAAGCACCTTCGGCACGGGCGGAGCGCCGGGAAGACGGGGGAAACGTCGCCGTCGCCGGCGGCGCGGTGACAGCCGCTCGCGTGCCCGGCGGAGGAGGACGGGGATGATTCACAGCGGGGCGAACAAGCTGCGCAGGTTTCCGGACGAGCTCCCCCTCGCTCTGCCTCCCCTCCCGCCCACCGCGGTCACGCTACAGCTACTCATCGCAGCGCTCCTGAGAAGCGAGGGATGAAGTAACCCGAGCCCAGCGATGGATGCCTGGCACAGCCCGTCCCCGCACTGGCTGTCCCCCAGCCCGTCCCCTCGCTGTCCTGCTGCTGGATGCTGCAGAAGGGGCCCAGAATGCCCCAAACCAGAACCACACGCGAGCAGGGTTTGCTTGGCCCCACTGGCACCGCTGCTGCCCCTCGGACACGGTGTGGGGACTGCAGCCCCTCTGTGGTGGTGCAGGAATGCCACCCCCTGAGCAGCCCTGCCCGGGTCTCTGCAGGGATGCTGGCACTGCTCCTGGGCTTCAGGAAGAGGCACACCTCGATTTTAGGGTGCCTGCGGGGACAGGGCGTGAACAAAGGGGTTGGCGGTGCCCCTGTGGCAGCCAGGGAGGGGTCTGGCAGACAGCGAGGACAGAACCCGCTTTGCCCCATGCCATCCCTGCTACTGAACCAGCCAGAGAAGCACCACGTGTGCCAACCTGCAGAGAGAGAGAACGCAGGGACACGGGCACTGCCGCCTCCCACCCTCCCCGCAGCAACCATGGGAACGGCATTTCCTCGCTCGGGTTCCCCACGTCACTGCGAGCTGCCACCAGCAAAGCAAAGGGAGAAAAAAGGAAACCTAAAGAGCCCAGAGCTCCCAGCCCGTGTCCAGGGCACGCAGGCGATGCCACACACGCCGCAGGTGATGCCACACGCCTCTCGGTCTGGCAGCATTGCAGACGCAAATGGAGACGGATGATTCAAGCTGTGCCAGCACATCTGCAGCCTTGGGAAAACAGCCTCCTGACCCAAATCAGGCAAATCTGCTCCATGCTGGAAGCGTGAGCAGGACACGGCGTGCAGGCGGCTCCCGGTGCTGGAGGAACACAGGGACATCCAAGCTGGCCCTCTCACCCCCTTCCCAGGTCCACCATCCCTGCTCAGATCACTCCCTGCACACAGGTGTGCACTCTGTCTCCACCAGCTCCGGCAGTCCCAGCCGCTGCCTCCGAGAGCTGCTCTCTATCCCAGTCCTTCCCCTGCCACCCCAAAAGGTTGGGTTGAACCCGGCATGGGACAGGTGCTCAGCGCAGGCCCTGCAGCCTCTCCAGGCTCTGTCCCCACCCCAGTGTATCGGGACATGTGCCCAGAGGTGCTCTGTGGCACGCTCCCAATTACAGGGATCTCCCAGCCCTGTTAATGAGCCTTCTGTCAGCACAATGTAAAGGCTGTAATCATGAACACGGGCTCTCCTGCACACCCCAACCCTCGTGCGCACGAGGTTCCCTGTCAGTGCTGCTGACAGCCCAGCCCCACATCTCACAGCACCCCCTCAGTGCCCACCCCGCTGTCCCTGGCTCCCACCATCAGTGCCCAAACCTGCCAGCACTGTGGGGTCGTGGCTGGGGTGGGATTCCCTGGGAGATGGAATGAAGATTCCCTGGGGATGTTGTGAGGATCTCCTGCACGGATCACAACCACGGCAGTGACTGTGCACACGGGGGAACCCCTGCAGCACCCACACAGGGCGAGTTTCCCTCTGACACTCAGGCTGGGGATAAGTGTGCAGCCCTCTGGAGCCAGCCCCGATGGCACAAGGACCCCTCCAGGGCTCACAGTGCAGACCCACCATCACAAAAAGCATCTCCCAAGCAGGAATATGATCCTGTTGCTAATTTTCTCTGGGGAGGAAGAGGAGGACTGGCTTGTGCTAAAACTGAAGCACAGTATTATCACCTAGCTCTCATTTGAATGAAATCCCAGACAAGTTATTAAAGATGTGGTTGCACAAGCCACACAGGTCATGCAAAGGAGGAGGAGAAGTCCTTGGTGCCTCTGGCTCTGCTGGTGCAGGACTGGCTGAGCCACAACCATGTCCCTCCTCCACAGCTGAAAGTATTCCCTACACCGAATGTTTACTACAGGAACGAAGAGCGAAAAAATGCACCCTGACACACGAGAGCCACGTTACACCTCGGCTGGGTGAACAAAGCAGGAAAAAAATCAAAGTAGATCATTTTACCAGCCAAACCCCAAGCCACGTGCTTTCCCCTGCGGTTTGCAAGGCAGAGGGAGAGCCCAGGGGACCCTCTGAGCTCCTTGAGCAACGCCGGATGCTCCAGGAAACCCTCCCCTGCCCCAAGGCAGCAATTCCCCGGGCTGGGCCGTGCAGGTGACTCACCTTGGCTGCCCACACCCACGGCGGCCGTGGGCAGCACGCAGTGCTCGGGGCCAGCAGCCCAGCACATTTCCCATGGCACAGCCCAGGCAGAATCGAGTGCCAGCGGTCACAGCGACCCAGCCAGGTGGCTGCTGCTGGTTTTGCACCCTCCAGAAAGCACAGGGCTCCTTTTCCTCCAAACAGGAGCCTGCAAAGGCCAGCCCTGTGCTGGGTAGGAGCACAGCCCTGAGCCGTTTGCACCTGCACAAACAGGGGCTGTTCCTGGAAAAACCAGACCTAAACCTCTGAACCTTGACCCCTCCCTTCTGTGCGAAGGGGGCGAGAAGGTTTGGCCTCTGACTGTTTTCTTCAGGGACCAGAAGAGCAAACAGGAGGAAAATAACCCAAGATGGGCTCTGCATTCCTTCTCCCCAGCACCGAGCACCTGGGGCACAAGGACCTGCCACCCCAGATGGCACCAGGCTACCAAGCAGCCCCAGACTGGGATCATGCTGCAGCACACCCAAGGCCTTTCTCCCTGCAGAAGCACACGGGGGCACCTTGAGCGCACAGCACCGTGTTATCTACCTGCCCTCTGCCCACAGAGGCTCCCCCAGACCCACTCCCGGGGGGACAGAATGAGCTGAACCAGGGCCATGGGGGTGGGAAAGGCAGTGACAAAGTGGCAACGTGGGCAACCGCTGGCATCGGCCTGTCGCGTTTCCTTATCACCGGCCTGGGCCTCGTTTGTGCAGAAAGGGAATTAAGCAAACGCTGGGCAAAAGTTTCACTTTCGCTTCCAGCGTGTAGCAGATCCAGCTCCACCCGGGGCCGGCACTGCCACCCCACAGCCACGGGCACCGACATCTCCCAAAGGCTCGGTTTCACCAAGATGCTGCAGAGATGTGGAACAGAACCCTTGTGCAAGCACATCCCAGAGTCTGGAACACCAACAGCACCACCAGGAACTGTCCCGTTTCACATTTCAAGCTGCACAGCAGCCTCGGCGTCCCAGGAAATACCCCAGAGCTGCAGCAACAGCCCCGCTGGCATCACCCATGGCGGCAGCACAGGCCACAGCAGCCATGCCGGCACAGTGCAGGCACACAGGGCTCAGCCCAGGGGGCAACTCATTACAGTCACACCCTGCAGGCACAGACAGAAGGGAGACCAGAGCTCTGTGACAGCACAACCACCAGCTGAGAGCCTCAGCTGGGAGCAGGGGCAGCCCCCAGCTGCCCACCGCAGCCAGCACGGGACACGCTGGTGTGGGGCAGAGCTGGCATGAGACCTGTGGGACAGGGCCACAGCACCTGCCCCGGGAAGCTGGTGGGGCCAGAGGAGTTCCCAGGCACGGCAGGATCCAGGTCCGCCCCGGCATCAGCCCTTCGGTCCCGTCCCTCCTCGCTGCCGGCCGCAGCTCTGCGGTGACCTGGCCAAAAACACAGCTCGAGGAAAAGTGATCCAAAACACCAAACCAGCCCAGCTGTGCCTTCTGGGGCATGGGCACCTCTGCCTTTCCCGTGGGAGCCTGGCACAGGCAGCCCGTGTGCCCTCGTGGGGAGGGGGTTCACAGAGCCGCCCCAGCCCCGGCCCAGCCCCACCACACAAATTGCAGTTTGTGCCCAGGGAGCACGGCAGCAGCCGGGGCGTGGACGGCTTTGGTGGCTTCAAATTAGTGCCTGGGAGTTGGAAGCAGGAAAACAAACCAGCAGAAACGTGGCAGGGCACCAGGCTGCACCCAGTGCCTGAAGGGGACGACAGCCCCATCGCCACCGGGACACGGCGCCTGGGAGGACAGGAGGGCACAGGGAGGAGGAGGAGGAGGAGGAGGAGGGTGCCAGGCTCAGCCCTGTGCTACAGCACAGGGGAGGTGATGGCTGGCAGCCCCTGCACCCCCACACCCTCTATCCTTACGTGGCTGCTTGTTTCCCAAAGCAAGCTGCGGGCATCTCCACATCACCATCCCAGTGCCTGGGCCCCAGCTCCCCCTCCGGGGAAGCACAGGGGCTGGAGGCGATGCCAGCACAGGGACAAGCCACTGGCTCCCTGCCTGCCCCTCGCACAGGCACAGCGACATGCCAAGGGAGGAAATCCTCCAGCATCCCTGGTCCCGATGGTCACCACAGCTCCTGAGCCAGAGAACAACTTTCAAGGCATCCAGGCTTCGAGTTCATTATTTATGTCACACTTGAAGTCTCTGCATCTGTAAAACTTTCTGAATAATTTATGGATGGTGGATCGGGGAGGAAGAGGGACACGTTTTGCTGAAAACCAGGTCACTGAATACCAGCCAAGCAGCAAAGGGAGACAATGGAAACAGGCACAGAAACTCACTGGGGGAAAGAGATCCAACAGCATTTATGTGCACACAGACACACACACTCCCGAGATGCCCTTGGCATCTGAGGATATTTAGCAAAACCAGCCCTTCAGCAAATGAGGATCATTTTCAACCTCCTGAATTTATTCTTTCTTCAAAGGGAAGGAGAAAGCGCTGTGAATCATCCCTGTTTCTCTCTGTACCTACACTGAGGGCAAAAGGAGGGCAGAGCAGCCCTTTCACCAAAGCCTGGCAGATTTTTTTTCTTGTCCTTACTCCAGTCTCACCATCCCTGCATTCCAGTGTTGTTGCTCCTGCCCAGCTCTGCAGAGGGCTCTTCCTCCCTCCTCATCTTCCTCCCCTCCACCAGCCAGCCCAAGCAGCCCCTCACCAGCACAGAGCACACACGTTCTCCCCACGCCTGTCCTCACACAAAGAGGATGTGAAACGTTCAGCAGAAGGGGCAAGAGGAAGGAAAAGGAGAGAGGATATTGCAAAGCCCTCTGTCACACCGCCCAAGGGCCCAGACACCCTGGGAACCCCTCACTCCACTGTGATCTCCTGAGCCAGGGGTCTGCTGCCCCCAGGCCTGCCCAGCTCCACAGCCAAGCGTCACGAGGACAGCTGGGCAGCAGCATGGAGACAGTGACAGTGAGATAAGGCCACCAGCCATGGAGAGAGAAACCAAAACCACTTGGAAACACCACTGTAAAATAAAAGCCGGTTAAGGAAAGCAAGCACAGCCAGGAATGATCCCCAGATACCACCTGCACTGGCTCCCAGGGGTGACATCCCGGCCCCTGCAGCAGTGACACAGATACAACAACCAGCAACAGGCAGCACAGCAGCTCCTCACCCCTGGAGCATCTCCATCCCTGCTGCTGGACACTGCAATGCTCCCATGAGACCTTGGAGCTGTCACACACTGAGGGTGACACAGGTGGGAAGAGCCAGCCCAGACCCCACCCAGCACCAGGGCTCTGCAGGATCACTCTGAGGCACCACAGCGTGAAGCAGCCACGGGGCCACTGAAGCCACTCCTGCAGCAGGAGGAGGATGCACAGAGGGCCAAGCATCCCAGCCAGGGAGGGGACCACATGCCCCAAACGCTCCCCCAGGGCAGCCTGGGGACCAGCCCCGTGCCACACGTGCCGGGGAGGTGGCGGCAGGGCAGGCACCGGGCACTGATTTACTCTCCAGCACAATCAGCGTTATTCCTGTCCCTGCAGCCTGGGCACCACGGGAACTCCCCGCCGGCCCTGCGCAGGAATTAAGGGCTAATCCAGGAACACATTCAATAGAAGCTACAAAACAATTCAGCCATGAAAACATCCTTATCTCCAGAGGCCAGCGAGCGTTCTTCCTGCCCGGTGCGAGCAGCCCGGGGCGTGCAGCACGGCCACGGTCACAGCCAGGGGGACAGGAGCCCACTGGCAGCCACCAGCCCGCAGGGGCTCCCAGCACACCCCAAAATACCAAATACAGCGTGCCCAGGGCGAGAGCACAGCCGGTCACCTCAGCCAGCACCTGCTACAAGCTACCTGACTAAGCCCAGAGATGCCTCAGGACTCACCAGCTCACTCCCAAAATGCATTTTCTGCGATGAACAACACTGTAGGATTTGTTCTGGGATAAAATGAATGCTACAGGCAGGGCCAGGCGCTGCTGCCTTCGGCAAACGCTCCACAGCAGAACACAGCTCAGACCTGCAGAGCCATAAATGCACCCACAGCTGTCAGGGTTGAGAGTCTTTTAACCCCAAATGCCAAGAATTGGTACAACGGGAGTCCCTGTAAGCCAGATGTTACCAGCTGCTACTTGAGCACAGAGGAACGACACCCATGGGGCACCATGATCTCTCGGTGTGAGATCAGAAGGGGAGGGAGCAGGAATCAGAATCCTTCTGGGAATGGACAGGGTGGTGGGAATGGATGGAGCATTCCCTGCCCGTGCATCCTGGGGTGACCTCGCCCCTGTGTTTGTGGTGTGCCCCTGTCAGCCCATGGCACAGACTGGTGCCCACACGTGCTGCCACCGTGCTGGGTACAGGCACCCCCCTGGATGGGGAAGCACCCTGTGATTTGGGACAAAGAAACTTCAAAACAGAAAAAACCCCAAATGACCCCATGAGGGAAGAGCAGAAACAGAGCCACAGCTTGTGCCCACCCAGCACAGCCCACCCAATGCTGGCAGCCATGCAGAGGCGTCCCCAGCCCCGGCCGTGGGGACAGGAGCCAGCCCAGCCCGGGCACCAGGGAGGACCAGGACGCTGCCAGCCACAGGTGAGGGTCTCCCCAGCCCCGGAGCCACAGCCCGCGCCGCTGATCCCCCTCCCACCCAGACCCCTCCTCACCGGTTTGCACCACCTCCACCTTCCCCATGGAGACGGAGAGGACGGCACCGGAGGGGTCAGCCCGGGCACAGCCACAGCGGGGGCTCCGGGCATCGCCCACCCTGGGCACAGAGGGCACAGAGGACAACCGGAGAGGGCGGCGGGCGAGGCACCGACCCACCACCCCAAAAACCGCTCCCAAAGGAGGCGACCCCCGAGGGGCACGGAGCGGGACGTGGCGGAGCAGGACCAGAACCACACACACCACAAGGGCCCATGGCCACGCGCAGCCCGCCGGACCAGGGCCGGAACCCTGTACGTCCCGATGGATCCCGCCGGTGCAGCACACGCGTTCAGCCCGAGCGGGGCCGGGCCCGGGCGTGTGCCGACGGTCCAGAACCAGGAGCACACACGGCCCCGTGGACCGCGGCCAGGCACATCCTGGTGCACCGCGCACGTCCCGCTGGACCAGGACCAGGCACGTTCCCCCGGCCCCGCCGGGCACAGGGGGGACACGGGTGGGCGCAGGTGGTCCCGGATGGACGAGCCCCGTGCCCGGGGCAGCGCGGGGCGGGGGTCGCGGGATCCCGCAGGGCCGCCCCCAGCCCCGCACTTACTCTTGAGGGCGGCGACCAGCGACTTCCCGTCCTTGATGAGCTCCTTGATGAACTTGTTGGTCTTGTCCAGCTCGGCCTCGTGGGAGCGCAGCCGCTCCCGGAACTGCGGACTGTCCAGGCAGCACTCGCTGAACTCCAGCGCCGGCAGCCCCATGCTGCCCGGCACGGCGGGGGGAAAGCACGCCAAAAATCCGCAGAAAACGTAAAAACGGAAGGGGTTTTACGGCGAGGCGCGCAGCCGCCGGCGCGGGCGGGCGGCGGGAGCGCGGTGCCGGGCCAGGCCGAGCCGGGAGCGGGGCCGGGCGGAGCGGCGGGAGCCGAGCCGCGCCGGGGCGGAGCTGCTGCCGCCGCCGCTCTGGGGCCGCCGCCCGGGCCCGCCCGCGCCGCCGCTGCGACACGCCCCCCGCCACCGGCCAATGGGAGCGCGCCGGCACCGCCTCTCCCCGCCTTCTCCGCCCGCTCGGCCAATCGGGTGCGTGGGCGGGGCCGTGCCTTCCCCGCGGCTCCCGCACCTGGGCCGGCCCCGCCCCGGGCAGAGGCGGCCCCGGCCCGGCCGTGCTCCGCTCCCGCCCCGCTCCGCTCCCGCCCCGCTCCGTTCTCCGCCACCCTGCCCGGCCCTGCCCCGCTCCGCTCCCGCCCCGCTCCGTTCTCCGCCACCCGGCCCGGCCCGGCCCCGCCGCGGGGAATCCCGCGCCCGGCCTGCGGCAGCGCCGCTCCGGCCCGCCCCGCGCCCCGCCGGGTGGCGGCTGGCACGTTTCTGCTCCCGTGGCACATCTGTGCGGGAGATTACTGCCCGGGCTTAGTGGTGTGATCGGCGAGAATAAACCCGTAATCTCCTGGAGGGGCTGGATGTGGAGCGGCCGCGGGAGGAGCCGGCGCCAACGAGGAGCTGCGGGGCCCTGTCCCAGCGCTGTGTCCCCAAAGGAGCATCGTCCCACGGACGATGCCTGTCACCGCTTCCCTCCAGAGATGATGGATGTCGTCACTTTTCCCCCCAGACGATGGCTGTCGCCGCACACGCACCCCCGGTGGCTGTCCCACAGCCCGCTTCCTTCAGGAGCACGCCAGGAATCTGGCCCGGGCGCAGCAGCTGGCTCCTCACCTCCTCCCCTCGCCTTCCAGGAGCAAACTGCGGCCGCAGCAAACAGCCGCTCCTCCTCGTGGGTCCGCCTGGCCGCCGAAAGGTGCTCGGTGGCGGCAGAGCGGCAGGAAAACGGGACACGCCGTCAGCCCCGGGGAGCTGGGCAAACCCCATCCCGGCACGGACACCGGCCCCCAGTCGAGAACGGAGCCCCCCAAAGCCACCCCCGGCTGGGGCAGCACGGCGGGCCGTCACCTCTCCCCCCAGCCTGTGACGAGCAGCCGCATTTGCGGATAATCCCCGAGCGGCTGGAATCCCCGTTTTCCCCCCGGAGGGGGAGCCGAGCCCCGCTCCCACCGAGCATTCCCGGCAGCTCAGCCGTGAACGCCAGCGGGGCCCGGCCGGCCGCGGGAGGATGGCCCCGCACAAAGCTCGGGCTCCAGCCCACGCCTGATGTTCAAAAGTTCATCCACCTGTCTTTTCCAGCGGGTGGGTGCGGGCACAGGAACCTGACACCAGCTCAACCTTTTGTCTCTGTGGTTTTGTTTTTTTTGAATCCTCTAAAGCACGATTCTCTCCATCCTCACACCACAGCCCTAATTCAGGCTGAGTCACCGCCTTCAAATATGGCTTGTGAGCCACATTTTTTTGGATGAGGCCTCCTAATTATAAAAAGGGATGTAATACTAATTACATGCTTATCTTGTAGGCAGGATATAAAGTTTAATGAGCTGTCATTTACGCCATATGCACGCAGCCCCATAAAAGCGTGAGATGTTATTATTTGGATTACGCTCCCTAATTCTACCCTGCACAAAGCCACAGGAGCACTATTTCGGTTTTATCCTTCTCCATCACCATTGTTCATATTTAAAAGTGTTCCAGCACTTACTGCTAATAGAGGAGAACCTGTAACTAGATTTATAGGACACTGCCTTAGAGGATGCGAATATCTGGGGCTCGAAATTGATTTTTTTTTTCATCTCTTTTCCAGAATCACAGAAAAGCATTATGCTCAGGCTGTCATTTTCTGATGAGGACAGAATGGAGGCCATACAAAGCTCTGCCACACAAGAAACACCACACATACCACTGGAACCGAGGCCTCAGGCAGGCAGTGAGGAATCTGCTCCCCTTTCTCTGGCTTCATTCATCAGGAGACACTCGTGTTTGAGCTCCAAATGTGAGAGCAGAGCCGGGCAGCAGGACTGGGGAGGAGCAGCCATGGACATCTTCCAGCCCCATTTTCCTAGGATTGTGCATCCAAACTGCAAAAGGATGTCATAGAATATCCTGAGTTGGAAGGGACCAGCAGCAATCATGGAGCCCAGCTCATGGCCCTGCACAGGGCACCCCAGGAATCCCACCACATTCCTGAGAACGTTTATCACTGAAAGGAAAAATAAGCAAACAAATGCCGCAGACTTCCACATCCTCCTGCCTGTGGATAACAACAGCTTGCATCCCTCTATAATCCCGGCCATATTTGCCTGCTTTGATTTATTGTTTTAAGCAGCTGGGTTGTCTCACCCCAAGTGAGCCAGGTCAGCTGGACACCGTGTAGGGATCTGGACAGAACCCTGGCCACAGGCAGTGGCCACGGCCTCTGCAGGGCTGTGCTCACACATCCTTCCCACTGATGAAAGCTGTGGCTGCCCTAATCCCACACAGCCACCCCTGAGCCGTCCTTGACCACACACATTAGCACATTCTCCCTCACTCACCAACCCACATCCCACAGCTCACTCGCTCAGGGAACATCTGCAGGAAACTACTCCAGCATCAAAAGAAAAATTTTGAAAGAGCAGTTTCTACCTAGATTAGGTGACTCTGGATCAAATAACTGCTGGTGCAGGGGTGGAGGCTGCCACAGCCGAGCAGAAGGAAGAGGGAGGCTGCCAGAGGGCAGGGTTAGGTGGGATTTTGGGAAGGAATTGTTCCCTGCGAGGGTGGGCAGGCCCTGGCACAGGGTGTCCAGAGAAGCTGTGGCTGCCCCTGGATGCCTGGAAGTGCCCAAGGCCAGGTTGGACAGGGTTTGGAGCAGCCTGGGACAGTGGGAGGTGTCCCTGCCCATGGCAGGGGGTGAGAACTGGGTGATCTTTGGGGCCCTTTCCATCACAAACCAGTCCGGGATTCTGTGAGTGCAACAGCGTCAGCTCAGATCAGCCCCAGCCCTCTCTTGCCACCAGCCTTATCTCTGGGTGGGTCACACAACCAGCTGGATTAAACCGGTTGGTTGGAAAAACAGCAATTCTTTCCAGAGTGAGCTTTCAGCTGGATCAGCTCGCTCATCTGAGCACAGCATCCTCCCACCTCCACATCCCTGCCCCAGCCTCACGCCGGCTGCAGTTGTCAGCGGGTGCCCGTGACACATCCATTGCTAACGCGGCAGAAGGAGCCCCTTCTCCTCCGGGAAAGCTTTCTGCCAGTGAAGTTGAGCAATGAGGGAAAGCTGGAGTGACAGCAGGAGCGGGAGGTGAGGAGGCAGCCCCGTCCCCACACGGCAGCTCTGAGCCCCCGTGTCAGCTCTCGGCATCTCACGGCTCCGGCCGGGCAGCCCGGAGCCCCAGAGGAGAGAGGAGAGGCTGGGACTGAGCTCAGCACCCTCACAGGGACCCCGGGCCTCGCTGGGGAGATAAACCCCTCATCCCCTCGCTGTCCTGCCTCGGGGATCTCGGAGCTTCCCCGGTCCCGGCAGCATTCCCACTCCTGCGAAAATCACCACCCGTGTTACAGGGGGAGGCACGGTGGAAAACCACCCTCTGCTCCAGGTCTCACAGCACCGGAGGCTTGGGCACTAATGCATTTCATTAAAGCCCAGGAGACAAGAGCAGCCCATCCTGACTGCCAGAACGCAAGAGCTGTACCAGAGCTTCCTTGGAATTGCCCTCAGGCTGCAATGTTCAAGGTCTACTTATTGTGTGGCTGTGCATCACACTCACATCTTCCCTGCTCCCAGACTCTTTTTATTGGGATAGACACAGATGAGGCATTGTACATGGCGAAAAATAAACCAGATAATGCATGAGACCATCATAATGAATCCCCTTGAATTCCCTGCTGTAAACCAAAGGGCATCTATTGACCTGTTGTACTGACAACCCTCCAAGAGATCTGATCCTTGACCTTGGACCTTTCGTTGGCTGTGAATACAGCTCCAGGGTAGACACCAAGGGCTTCCCCTTCTCCCATGCCATCCTGGGAATGTGCTGTGGGTATATTCCTGTTTGATCCTTCTCCATGTGACTGCAGCAAGCAGCCTCAGTGACACCCTCAGCGTGACAGTGCTCCCTGCACCGAGCGCTCACGAGCTCTCCATATACCATGATTTCAGATATATATATATTTTAGAGTGGAACAGTACTTTCCCTCACTGAGTTGCACCTCTCACAGTCACACATGAATTTCCACCTACTCAATTCCATTTTTTTCCCTTCTGCAGCTCACTTTTCTCCTTGCAGTCACTCCTCCTGGCCCTCAGGCAGATTTGCAGGGGTGGGCGAGACGAGACAGGAGACGGGAACAGCAGTGACACAGCTGAGCCTCTGCAGGGGGACAGATCCCCCCGAAATGAAAAGCAAACTGGGCTGGGGTCTCTGCTCCCAAACCCTCTTCAGCTCCCGACTCACACTCGTTAACTTCCCAGGATTTTTTGCAGTACTCGTCTTTAGCCACTTGTGCTGCCAAGTCTCCCCAGACACCACAGGTTTGGAACTGGTTTCCCGTTGAACAGAAATATCAAAGCCATCTCCTGTTAGTCAGCCTGTGGTGCCACAACCATCTCCACACGCAGCTCCTTCCAGGCCCCTGAACACGTGCTCACGCCTTGGGCCATGAGTTCCTCTCCCGCGCAGAGCTGCTGTCGCTGACGAGCCTCTTATCTATTTTAGCTAATTGGCTTCACCTCCTGCTCGTGCTCTGCCACACTCACACCTGCCTGGACGTGCCCAGGTCCTCGCTGTGGCGCCCCTGCCAAGCCTGGCACGTGCCTCTCAGGGATCTGGGAGCACCAAGGAGAGCAGGAATCTCCAGGACAAAGCCCCCAGGCCGTGCATCCGAGGGGAGCTGTCTCCAGAAGAGGCACGGTTCCCTTTCATCTCCCTGGCAGCTGTCAGAGCAGATAGAGCAGGACCCAGCTCCCGGTGCAGGGAGCACGGGGACACTCCTCAGGCTTGAGGGAGGTTCCTGGTGCTTGTGCTTTTGGCCAGCGGGGAAGGATTGTTTCCTTTGATTCCTTGTTAAAAATAGAAAACTTCTCAGTAGTCTTCAGCTGAGGCACTGGGCAGCTGTGTGCACCCCTGGCCCTTGAGCTGCCCTCAGCTTTGCTGGGCTGCTCCTGTCACACTGCACAGGTGGCACTTTGCCCAGCTCTGTCGATTTTTGGCACAATTCCCCCGAGTGCTGCTTGTCTTCCCCTTCCCCAATTTCGGGGGCAGCTAACTTACATTTTTACTACTTCATTAAGATTTAAACTCTTCTCCAACGCCTGTCCAACTGCAAACCTCCCTCCTCCTGTCCAAATGTGTGACCCCAACCCTGCCTGATGACAGGACCCTGAACCGGGATCCTCCTCAGAGCTCAGGGATGCTCACAAACTGATGTCAAGTTTGACTTTTGCTTCCAGGATGGTCCTCAGGGTGCTGGAGCCTGGCGTCTACTCTCGATGGCTGCTTTGTGTCCCCATAATTCAGTGCTGGTATTGATGAGCAGCGATCAAAGGCACCCTGAGAGCCTTCTGTTGAAGCAGCTTTTACAATTGCCATGCTGAGGTCTGTGCTCACCCTGTTCTGGCCAGGAGCGGGACATAGAATAACTTACAAACCAGAAACATTATTTTAAAGAGTAATGCCTCAGCGGGGGGTTGCAGAGGCTCAGTTTCCCGGCAGCACAAATCCCCGTTTGACTGGAGCCACAATGACCCTTCTCTGTCTCCCTTGGGAGCAGCATTCCCACTGTAAATGTTACCAGGGCTGTGCACACATGTGGGACAGAACAAAGCTCTGCATTATCACGGCTGTGGCAGCACCACTCAGGCTGGGTTACACACCAGGAAGGCGCTGGCTGCGAGGTCACAGCTCCTGGAGATGTGAGGGTTGCTCAAGCACGAAGATGACGGTGGGACATTACTGGGTCAGGGAGCTGGGATGTCTGGAGGCATTTGGCACATTTAACGTGATGCAGGAAGAACACACAACTCCATAGAACAGCGTGGCTCGGAAGAGGCCTTCCAAATCATCCCGTTCCAACCATGGGCAGAGACAACTTCCACTGTCCCAGGGTGCTCCAAGCCCTGTCCAAGCTGGCCTTGAACACTTCCAGGGATGGGGCAGCCATGACTCCACTGTTTTCACGTGTGTATTTGTAGATTTAATCACCTTCCAGGCAGAGACAGGGTCCGTGGTGCTGAAGATCACTGTCCAGGTTACATCTCATCCTGAGAGGAGGGTGGGCTTCCAGCATCATCATTCCCTTCATCCCTGATCTTCCACTGGGCTGTCCAAAAGCTTCACTAGGTCCTCCTCCATCCAGGCATCACTGGCACAAGGATTCTGCAGTGGATATTTAGCAAGTGAGGGGAAGAAGGGAATCCATGCCCTGTCATTGCCAGAGAAGTGGTAAAGGAAACATCACCACGGCCCCTCAGGGAAGTCCTTACTGACAGAAAAAATAGAAGTGATACATAAGTAAGAAGAGTTTCAGGCTTGGGATTTTTAGGTGAATTCCTTAAGGGGGGAGGTGGACACACAGCACACAGTATAAAAAAACCCATGACACATCTCCGTGATGGAAATGTTTTTGAAAGAAGAGCTGGTCATAGATGTCCTCTGAATTCCCTGGGAGGAAAAGAAAAGGCCTGACAGGTGCATTTTGGGCAGTGACAAGGCATCGAGCAGCTGGCCAAGCTGCAGTTAAACACACAAAGTCAGAAACAAGCTCTCAATTAAATGGAAAAGTGAAATTAGTCACGCCCCTGGGCGTCACGGCAGTGCAGGAAGCTGAAATGGAAAAGCAGAGGAACCAAGGGCTATGAAATCGTCAATGATACCCATGGAGGAAGTATTTAAATAACAGGGTTAATTATAAAGATGACAAAGTTTCATTGTCAGGAAAGGCTGAACAGTCTCCCTGTTCTTACTCTCCTGTTTGGGAGAGCTACAGAATCCCCTCAAAGGCCCAGCCAAGCAGCTGCCACTCATTTCCTCCCCAAACATAGAGGATCAGCCTCTCTCCATGTTCTACAGGGGAGCTTTGGTCTCGTAATGCTCCATGGATAAACACTTCCACAGGTGTCACCCAGGGGGTTGTGGGGAGGAGAGGGGAGCACCAGGACCCCAAGGAGCTGGGGCTGGAAGAGTGCCTCATGCTGGTCCAGAAAAACTCCGCTGCGTCCCTTGGAGCTGGAACAGCACCCAGAGGTGTAACCTGCACCAAACCCAAAGCCAAGGCAGGAGAGGTTTGGCCACCACCTGCATTGGACACCCACAAATCCCACTCCAGTGCTCACCATCCCCTGCCTGTGGCTGCACAGGAGCTGGAGGCAAGCCCCAGCACCTCCAGGGAGGATTCCAGCAGGCACCAGTGCTCCCAGGCTGGGTGACCAGCACAGCTGCCCCAGCCAGGAGCCCTGCAATGCTCCCTCAAGAGCTGGAGGTGGCCGGAGCAGCAGCATTTAGAGCCTACTCCAGGCTGGATCCCATCAGCACTGACACCCTGCGACTGCTCCCTGTGCCAGCAGCACCTGTGGAGAGGGAGCCCTTCCCAGAGAGCACCTGGAAGCCCAGAGACACAAAAGGGATTCAGGGACATCTCATCCCACCCCCCACCATGGGCAGGGACACCTCCCACTGTCCCAGGCTGCTCCAAGCCCCAGTGTCCAGCCTGGCCTGGGTCACTGCCAGGGATCCAGGGGCACCCACGGCTTCTCTGGGCACCCCAAGGCCTCAGCACCTGCATCATAAAAGGTTTCAAGGACAACCCATCCCTAAAGATTCCATAAGGAGGCAGGATCCATGCCAGGCGGACGGGGGCTGCTTCTCACAGGCCCCTCTGGAGGGGTGTGAAGCCATAAGAAAGCTCCAACCTCTTCAGTGGGCTTATATTACCACAGGACAATTCCAAGGAGAGGAATGTTTTCCCAAAATTTGTATAACCACTGGAAAAACGTCACAAACCACTGTGAAATTGAGCTGAAGCTGTATTTCCAGGAATTAGAACCAGAAGTTCCCAAACCAAACTCCGGTTTCCTTTTTGGAGGGGCTCCAGAGATGTCTGCTGTGCATTAGCCCTGGTACGACCCGTACGAGGGATGTGAGCGCTGCCTCTCCCTGCGTAAATAGCAATTTCCTCCTGGTGCTGCTCAGCTCCCAGCCCTCAGTGTTCCCTCTTCTTCTGTCTCTGCTCCTGGAATCTGGATGGAGATTCTTCCTCTCCCCAGCACTCAGAGACCAGCCCTACACATGGGCCACTTTACAGCAGCTCCCTACTGTTGGCTTCGGTGCAAATCGCTTTAATTCTCACAATTAGGCAAGGCCGCTGCCTTTCCTGCATAAAAATATCTTCAAACAGCTTCTGGAAATTCCTGTGGAAATCCCCACTAACTCTCCCAGCCGTGCCCGGAAGCCCAGACAAAGGGTTTGTTCCTGGGGCTGGGGTTGGAGGAGCCAGTCCCGGCTCCCCCCGGCTGACCCTGCAGCCCCCGGTGTCACTGCACGCCCGAGGTGTCACCGCGCTCTGAGCGTGGCCTCTGCCTGTCCTTGGCTCTGCGCACCGCTTGTCCCCTGCTCTGGGCTGTCAGAGGAAGACAGGGAAGGGTGGCAGAGAGAGAGGGTGACCCTGAGGGTCCCCAAGGGCTGGGGGCGGTGGGGGAATGCCTGGAGGGCTGAGCCAGCCGGCCTGGAGGAGCTGGAAGGGCAGGAACGGAGAGGCTGCAGCCCGGCTGATTTACTGGAAAAGGGAAGAAAAACCACAAAACAGATTTGCGTTTGTGAAGTTAATGATTACAAGAATAAAAAACAAGGAGCTGCCCCACAGGGAGCTGTGCCAGCCCGTCCGTGTGTCCCACTGCCAACCTGTCCGTGTGTCCCCATGCCAGCCCCTCCGTGTGTCCCAGTGCAGGCCTGTCTGTGTGTCCGGCAGCCTGTCCGTGTGTCCCCATGCCAGCCTGACCGTGTGTCCCCATGCCAGCCCGCCCGTGTGTCCCTGTGCTGCCCTGCCCGTGTGTCCGGCAGCCTGTCCGTGTGTCCGGCAGCCTGTCCGTGTGTCCGGCCGCCCACAGGCCGGGCAGTGCGGCTGTCCCTGCGATTCCACGGAGGTTTTGTCCCGTCCCGGGGGCGGCTCCTCCAGCCGAGCGCATCAGGGACCGGAGCTCGGCTTCGCTCCCGTCCCGCCGAGCCTCGGGGGCACCGGGGCCCGGGCTGGGCTCGGGGGGGCAAACTCCTCCTGGGACCGGCTTTGCCCGCAGGCCGAGGGGGCTCTGGGGTACAGCAGCCCCCCAGGAGCGGTGCGGGGTGGGACACAGCCCCAGTGAACATCAGCTGGTGCCAAACTGGTCGTGAAGGGTGTGAAGATCGCCGTGCTCGGGCGTGTGACATCCCTCGACGGCCCGGAGCTCTCCGAGGAGGGGGATGAGGATGAGGATGTTACCCTCATCGCCTCAATCATTTCCCAGGGACACATTTCAGCTGCTCAGGGACGTGGTGTGAGGTGTCCTGGCAGCGCTGGGTCCCTGCACACGCAGCCCCGGGGCAGGCACGGACCCGGCCCTGGCACTCGCCTCGCCGAGCGAAGGCAGCCCGGGCGCTGCTCCGTGTTTGCTTTCGCAGCGCTGCTGGCACAGGACGTGCCCTTGAAACGTGCAGATAAGATACTGACGGTGGGGAGCGATTCCGTGGGCCGTTACAAACACCCAGTGCCTGCGGAGCTCCTCCTCTGATACCTGCTGCAAGGGCACCGCGGCGCCTCGGCAAATCCCACGGGCACTGCCCCGTGCCGGGCGCTGCAGCGCTGCCAGGGGGGCCCCGGGTGCTCCGGGCACCAGAGCAGCCCCGGGGGATCCCACCGGCACCCCTGCCCACTCTGCCGGTGCCCAGCTGAGTGCCAGCATCCAAGTGTCCATGCCCTCACAACACTCTCCTCTCCAATCCTGCGTCCCTGCAGAACTGTCCCCCAAACACCAGTCACAATTTGCCGGTGACAGGTCTGGCCCTGTTCATTCCCCTCCTGTTCTTGTCCCTTTTCTGTCCCCATCCCATGGCAGATGCAGGAGGGCCAAGGGCTGAGCTGATCTCACGCCTGTTTATATTCATGTGGCTTCTGAGATTTGGTTTGGAACCATAAAAATATGTTATTTACTGTACAATTAAATATTTGTTTCCTAGTGGGTTGGGCTTGGGTGAACTGTAGTTTCTACAACACCCTTTAAGCATGACTTACACTCTTCCTCATTGCCTTCCTTTTCATACCTTTAATTCCCTCACTCCTTGGGCCTTTATCAGCTGCAGGGAGGTTTGCCAGGGGCTTCACATAGTAAAATATTAAACAACAATAAAAAAAAAACCCCAAGAATTTAAAAATTATTTTTAAATCGGCTTCCTCTCTCACTTACTCTTTCTGTGGGAAGTGCAGGGGCAAACCAAAAGCAGAATATTTCTTAATTACTCAGGAGTATTTCCCCCGCACATACATCGGCCCGGCCTGGGCACCCAATTACTGTGCTGATACTGGTGGTGACAGTGCTGTGACAGACTCGAGCAGGCTGTCACAGCCTGTGCCTGCAGATTATCTGCCTCAGCAGCGCTTGCCCGGGCGCTGTGTTTGGCTCCGGTGGCCGTTGTTTCCAGCAGGAGCCCGGCAGGGCAGGGCTGGGTGTCTGCCCGGCACTCCCGTGTCCCCGGCAGGGTGACACCCTGCCCCGTGGGGATGGGACCAGCAAAGTGTTTCATGTTCGATCCATGGTGTGATTTGTGGGAACGTCCCGTGCAGGGCCAGGAGTTGGACTCGATGATCCTTATGGGTCCTTCCAGCTCAGGCTCTTCCACGGTGCTCTGATGAGGCGACTCCTATTTTTTCTGGTTTTTGGACATACATCTCTTAAACGCATTTCAGTGTAGAAAGCCAAATGATTTCCCTCACTTTTTCTGGCAGCGGACGAGTTTCCCATTCCTTGGGCACTCCCCAGTCAGGCTCTGGCCTCTCCCTCTCCCCATGCAGCCCCGGCCACGGCACAGCCAGACCCCGGCCAGGCCAGCCGGCCCCTGCCCTGCACAGCCCCACACTCAGAGCCCAGGACAAGGCCAAGCTGCAATTTTCCGGGTTAATTGCCAGGATGCCAGTGCAGGGGAGAGACAGAGATTCCTTTGTGCCGGCTCCAAGTGCCTCTGTTCCAGGAGAACGGCTTATAACCGACCTTGCTTTGTGTGCCCAGCCCTGGCTGGACACTGTTTGCACAAGTAGCTGGGCTGACAAAGACAAAATCAGGAATTCTTGGAGATTTTGGGTGGTGAGGTATCTCCTGGAGCAGCCCTCAGACACAGCAGCCCCAGTTCTGTTTTCCTCATGGGCTCAGATCTGAAAATCCAGGGCTGTGCTGAGCGGGGCTGACATTCCTGAGTGAGCCACCACGCCGGGGTCCTGGGCTGCCCTCCCCGCCCTCCCTCACCCAGCCATGGAGCAGAAACCTCCTGGGACAGTGAGGAAAAGAAAGATCCACCAGTGGCACACA
The DNA here is from genome assembly GCF_029207755.1 of Chamaea fasciata. Lineage (NCBI taxonomy): Eukaryota > Metazoa > Chordata > Aves > Passeriformes > Sylviidae > Chamaea > Chamaea fasciata. The sequence goes on from NW_027094100.1 coordinate 1,072,709, forward strand.
GGGAGAGCTGGGATCCTCCAGGTCCATCCATCCTCGGTCCAGCCAGGTCCGTCCCTGCAGCACCTGCAGCCCCGCCGGCAGTGCCGGAGAACAGGCTCACCCTGCGTGTGCCAAAACGAGGAGAGAAAAGGCCGTGTCTGTTATCATGCACGTGGGAAATGAAATGAAAGCCAGAGAGTGCCCAGCACAGCACAGGGGGCAGCTGGGACAGCTCTGAGGGGATGTTCACAGATGGAACTTTGCCTCCTTTCCTTCAGAGCCACCGCTGCTGATGGCACTCACTGCTCGGAGCCTTTTCCTTCCCAAGTGGGAAGAAAGCTGCCTTGGCCTGGCTTCCCGGGAAGTGGGGCAGCTACAAAAGCTGTGGAAACCGCACAACAATCAGAGGAAAGAGGAAAGTGGTGCTGAGGAGCAGATACTGGCTCCAGGCCTCACCTGGGGTGGGAGCTGGGAAGGACAGCAGCTATGGCAAAGGAGCAGCGGGGGATGCACCACACCCTGCCCGCAGGAATTCCCGGGGTGGCAGCAGCTCCCAAGGTCAGGGAGGTTAAAAAGCAGCCAGAGCTGCATAACCTGAGCCTGAGGAGCCTCCTAGGCTCTCTGTGTTTAGATATTTATATATGTGTATATATATTTGTATTTATATGTAAGTGGCAGAGGGTGCCCAGAGCAGCTGTGGCTGTCCCTGCATCCCTGGAAGTGTCCAAGGCCGGGTTGGAGAGGGCTTGGAGCAGCCTGGGATAGTGTGAGTTGTCCCTGCCCATGGCAAGGGCTGGAACAAGTTGTGCTTTAAGGTTTCTTCCAATCCAAACCATTCCCCAAGTCTGTGACTCTGGCTTTGGTAAGTTTTGGAAGACTGCGATGAGGGAATAGCAAACATGCTCGTGGGATCTCGGCAGCTCTTGGGAACAGGCTGTGGCAGTGGATTGGTGCTGCTCGTGATGGAGCAGGAACTGCAGGGAGGAAACATCACTGGGCAGGGGAGGAGGACAAATGGATTCTGTCAAGCTAACTGGATCTATTTTTAGATAAAACTGTAATTAAGTCAGTACTTGATAACAGCAGGACTTTTAAGGTAATGGGGCTTCTGTTACAAATCTAAATGCAACATGGCACATATTAAATGAATCAGGAGATGTCTGTTTTCCCTGGAATGTAATTACAGAAGAGGCCTCGCTTGGTCAGGGTATCCAGGAGAGCCCTTTGGGAGGCAGCCCTTGACTCTGAGCTAATGCCCAGCCCAGTAAACAACATTGGGTTCAGTGGCTCAGGTCATTTGTTAAAATACAAAGGCTGGGAGTCATTCCTCAGGAGGGGCTGCTCCCTCCTGGGAAACGGGCTGGGAAACACCAGCGGGATCCTGGCGAAGGAGCCGGGACTGAGAGTCACGTCCAGGACCACGGCAAAGGCAAACAGAATCACTGTCCTGGCTCTGCCTGGGCGAGGGACAGCTCCTGGCAGAGATCAGGGAGGGCAAGGGGACCTTAATGAGGCCCAGGCTCCTGCCTGGCTCCCAGGGCAGAGCCCCGGCCCCACCCGTGCTCCTGCAGGAACAGAACCCACTCCTGGCACAGCTGCAGCAGATTTGGGGAGCCCTCAGAGGTACCCTGGGCCACCAGATGTTCCCTCGGTGTGACACCAGGGACAGCTGTACCCGCTGCCACTGGGCCAGAGCAGCAGCTCTGCTGCCGCCCAGATGTGCTCCAGCTGTGGATGCTGCACCCTCACCTGCACGGGCCTCAGATACCCTGCGGCTGCCAGAGCAGCTGTGCCCCGGCTCCAGATGTGTCCCCTGGCCGGCCATCGCCCCCTCTTTGCCCTGTGCCCCAGCTGTGCCCGTCCCCATCCAGCTGTGCCCAGCTGCGCCTGCTGCGGTTCCGCGGCGCCCTCTGGCGGCTCCGGAGCCTCCCTGCGCCTCCCTCTCCTGCGGGATTTTCCCAGCTCTGTCATTTTATTCACCTTTTCCTTCCTTAAGATCTCTGTTACCTTTATTAAGTGACTTTCCCGCGCCTCTTCCCTCTTCAACGATTGGTGAAGGGAAAAGGGGCTTCGTAGGAGTTTCTGGTTACCAAAATTCACCTCGTTATGATAAACACCCTGATTTGGAGAGACTGCAAGAGGAAAGCTTTGGCCCCGGTGAGAGTCCCGTCCCCCCCCCCCCCCCCAAAAAAAAAAGAAAAAACTTAGTAACTGTCAGAGATCAATTTCTTATTTCACATTAAAATGGTTAATGGGAAGCAGGAATAAGAAAACAATGAAATAAATCTTTAACACAAATAATACAATTTAGTAGTTTTACATATTTAATCTACATTTAATATACTTGTCATATACTTAATAGATAGATTTTTTTTTTTTTTAAATAAAGACTAGGAAATAGGCTGAAAAAATAAGTGACGTCAAATTTTTGGACCTGAATTTTTCTCATCTGTAGCACACCCATTTCTGGGGAATCCAAGTCACACCCACCTCTGACTGAAGCCTGACGTGGTGGGTCCCGTCCTTCACCTGCCCCTGGGGTTGTGCAGTCAGCGCCAAACTAGCTTCTCCCAGATCTGAACTGGGGAGACTGGGCTGGGGGAAATTCAGGTTTCCCTGAGACTCATCACAGGGACCTTTACCGAGTTTTAGTCATGCAAATAGAAAATTCGGGCAGCCAAAGGCGCCGTGACGGCTCCCACCCCTCCCGCCAGCCACCGTGAAAGGGCACGGTGTGACACACACACGTGGGGACAGCCAGACTCAGTGTCACACCCCTGACATCCCTGCTCTGCACCCCCTGAGCCACAGAGCCAGGCTTCCCCAGCGCCCCACTGGCCCCCTTCAACCTTCACTCAGAGGATGGGATAAAAATAGGACAAAAATAGGATAAAAATAGGATAAAAAGAGTCGTTCTGACCGCACTGAGCGTGTGGCACCAAGATGTCCCCAAGGATGTCCCCAGAGGAGACCCTGGGGCAGGCGTGGGCAGGATGCCCAAAGGATCTGGACTCCTGCACATGGAATGTCCATGTCCCCTCCTGTCCCTCTCCCCCTGTTCCCCTCTGTCCCTCTCCTCCCGGCTCTGGTGGCATCAGGCCGTTGATGGCAGCGCACGGGGCCGGGGCTGGCCGCGGTTCATTCCAAGGCTGCTGCACGCTCCGAGCGTATTTTTAATGTATTTATCTCCCGGCAGCTTCCTGCCAGGCTGGTCCGCGGGGGAAACGGGCACAGAGAGGCAAATGGTGCTGGGACACCGCCACCCTGCAGCCGGTGCCAGCGCCAGCCCTGGGGACACAGGGCGGGGTGGCCGCGGGATGGAGCGGGGACCGGGCGCGGTGTGCGGGGCACGGCTCGCATCAGCCCTCCGGCAGCTGCCCGGGCCAGGGAGGGACAGAAGGGGCCCGGCAGGAGCACGGGGAGAGGGCTGGCAGCGGGCAGCCATGGGAGCTGGGCGCAGCCTTTGTCCCCGTCCCTTGGGCGGCCGGGCAGAGGTCCTGGACGGGCCTCCGGGAAAGGGGGAGGCTGCATTCAATCCTTGTCCTTCACCTGGGCTGGAGTCCAGCCCCAAAATAGCCGTCCAAAAACAAGATCACATGAGAGGAAAAAAATAGCAAGGCGAAGGATTATCCATCCATACTTCCTTGTCCTATGTGGGCGCAGAGCCGGCGCTGCCAGCCGCCGACGGGCCCGCTCCGCGTTCCCGGTGCCCGCGGCCGGCTGCGGGAGCCTGCCCGGCCCTGCCAGGGCCCCGGGGGTGATCCCGGCAGCAGCTGCCCGGCTCCGGGAGGTGGAGCGAGGGGCAGCGTCACCCCAGCACATCCCTGCCCACCCCCGGGCAGGTCAGCGCCGCTGTCCCCCAGCTGTGCCCGGCTGTCCCCAGCGCCCAGCCCTGACACCGCCACCCTCCTCAGGTGAGTGCCTTTGGCAGCATCCTGCGCTTCCCACCCCGGCGCGGCGTCACAGGCTCCCGGGGGCTTTGCAGACCTGTCCCGCAGGGTTTGCAGCAGGTTCCTGAACTCCTGGCCGAGCTCGCCAGTTCGTCCACGTGTGTGGGGCTGAGGAAGAACCGGGGTTCCCTTTCCCCGTGCCCCGGCTCTGGGCAGGGAGCTGGCAGGAGGCAGGAGCGGGCTCTCCAGCTCGTCTGGGCTGAGTCCTTCAGGAATATCGCTTCAGGAGGGATGGACCCAAAGCCCAGGACTGGCCGATCTCCTGAGTCTCACTCTAAACGTGCAGGAAGTTTTGCTTAAGTGGTCTCAGCTGTGGGACCGTGGTTTGGGGGATGAGGAGCCGCCGGGGCAGCGGGGCTGGGGCTCAGCTGCCCTCACAGGCACTGCCTGCGTGCGTGGGGCCAGGCAGGGAAGCACCTGCAGCTTCCTCGGGGCTCCGTGGTTAATTATTCACTGTGCTTCCAAAGTGCCCCGGGAGGTGTGCGCTATTGAGGGGACTCAGAGCCCAGGGCTGGTGGGCGCTCCTGGCAGTGAGGTGAGCAGGTTCCTCACCACAGGCAGGGGCAGGAGAGGAACTGGAGCAGCAGCCGCCCATCAAATTCATCCTGAGAAATAGCACAGGCACCTGCTGCAGGTGCTGCTGGCGCTGCCCAGGCAGGGCGGGACTGGAGAGGGCAGGGGGGAGGCAGAGCCGCTGCCAAGGCAGTGCCCCCACTCCTGAGCAGACCCCATCCCTGCAGTGTCCTCACCCCTAAACAGACCCTATTGCTGCCGTGTCCCCATCCCTGCAGTGTCCCCACTCCTGCAGTGTCCCTATCCCTGTATTGACCCCATCCCTACAGTGTCCCCATCCCTGAATTGACCCCATCCCTGCCGTGTCCCCCACCCCGTGTCCCCCACCCCTGCAGTGTCCCCACCCCTGCAGTGTCCCCACCCCTGCAGTGTCCCCCATCCCTGCAGTGTCCCCATCCCTGCAGTGTCCTCCACCCCTGTATTGACCCCACCCCTGCAGTGTCCCCACCCCTGCAGTGTCCCCCACCCCTGTATTGACCCTATCCCTGCCGTGTCCCCCACCCCGTGTCCCCCACCCCTGCAGTGTCCCCACCCCTGCAGTGTCCCCCACCCCTGCAGTGTCCCCACCCCTGCAGTGTCCCCATCCCTGCAGTGTCCTCCACCCCTGTATTGACCCCACCCCTGCAGTGTCCCCACCCCTGCAGTGTCCCCCACCCCTGTATTGACCCTATCCCTGCCGTGTCCCCCACCCCGTGTCCCCCACCCCTGCAGTGTCCCCACCCCTGCAGTGTCCCCCACCCCTGCAGTGTCCCCATCCCTGCAGTGTCCCCACCCCTGCAGTGTCCCCACCCCTGCAGTGTCCCCCACCCCTGCAGTGTCCCCCACCCCTGCAGTGTCCCCATCCCTGCAGTGTCCCCACCCCTGCAGTGTCCCCATCCCTGCAGTGTCCCCCACCCCTGCAGTGACCCCATCCCTGCAGTGACCCCCACCCCTGCAGTGTCCCCATCCCTCTGGCTCTCGCAGGGGCCACTGCAGCACTGTCGGTTCCTGGGTTTCGGCCAGGCCTCCTCTCCGCCGTGCCCGGCGCGGATCCCGCTGCCCAAGTCCATGTTTGCTCTGTGTCTGCGTCGCTCCGGCTCTTGGCTCCATCCCGGGGCCATCAGCCCTCGGGACAGGCAGGGAGGACACGAATTTGGCAGGACACCGTCTGCAAAGCGCCGCTCCGGGGCCGCTGAGCGCCAACCGCAGCCAGGGGCAAGGGCAGCCGGGCAAGGGGGGAGGGCTGCGCTGCAGGGAGGGGCAGCCCCTGCAGCTCCGAAACACGGCGGGGTGTTCCCTTGAGTGAGAAAATGGACCAGTACTTCCTCATCTTCCTCACGTCCCCACAACCCCCATGCCTTTCGTCCAGGAGAGCCCGAGGCAAAGCCAGGCCTGTTCTCCTCTTAGATCCAGAAATATTTGGCTATGTCTATTTTTTATTTTCTGAAAAAGCAAGAGGACATCTTGGGCGGGATTTTTAAAAACAAAGGGGGGGGGAAATATATATCGATATGTCCGGAAAGCTCCGAATCCACCTGCGCTGTGGGGAGCGCTAGTAGCTGTCCCCAGCCGGCGCTGGTAACCACAGTGAACTCGGGAATGTTTTATCCAAACGTCTGAGCTCCGGGCATTTCCAGCCCGGAATGCCTGTCCAAACACGCTGGCTCCACGTGAGCCGCGACTAAAAGCCTTTTCTGAGCGAGCTTCAGATAACGCAGCCTAAACATCACCACATCAAAGGGCTCGTGGAGCCCGGCCAAGCGCTGAAATCATCGCTCGGCCTTCGTCAGCGCTTCATTAGGGCTTCATTAGGGCTTCATTAGCGCTGCGGCGGCGACCTCGCAGCTCACACAGCCGCACCCCGACCTGCACCCAGCCCGGCACCCCGTGAGCCCCGAGCCCACCCCAATGCCCGGCGCAGCCCCCAGGGCAGGGCCAGCCCCGCCACCAGCCCCAGCGCCCATCCCCGGGGACGCGGAGCTGTATTTTATCCGGCTGACAGCGCTCCCCGAACGCTTCGGCTTTTAAGGCCAGGCTCTCCCGGTGCCAGCGGGAAGGCGGCCGTGCCCGGCACAGCCCCGTGCCTGCCCCGGCCCCTTGCCGGCAGCTGCCCCCGGGGAGGGCAGGGACCCCGGTGGGGAGGGCAGGGACCCCGTCCCCGCTGCCCGGGGATGACCGGCATGAGGGCGGTCATCGCCTTCCCGCAGGGCACGGAGACACCCAGCGCAGCAGGAATGTCCTGGGGAAGGGAAGGGAAGGCCGATGCCGCTCCGGCTTCTGGGGGGTTTTATCCGCTCCTGCTGCCGGCGGGCTCAGCCCCAGCCCCCGGAGTGCGGGCAGGTGCCCGGCCCCGCTGCGGGGCTGGATCCCATCAGCCTCCCCCATCCCCCCCCCCGCATCCTCCCGCCGCTCCCCCGCCCCGAGGCAGCTCCTCCTCATCCTCATCATCATCCCCGCTCGCTCCGCTCCATCCCGGTTCTCCCCGCGCGCACTCGGGAGCCGCAGCCGGGAGCGCCGCGCAGCCGCCGGTAGGTGCGGGGCGGGGGGCGGCGGGACCCGCACCCGGGGCCGGGCAGGAGCGGGGCTGAGCCCCACGGGATGCCCCGACGGCCCCCGGACACCCGGGGGATGCCCACACACACCCCACGGCACGGATTCCCGCGGGAGGATCTGGGGTCCCCTCGGGGTGCTCCGCGGATGCCATGGGGATGTTCTGCCACTTCTGGAAGATCTGGAATCCCCTCGGGGCGCTCGCGGATGCTCCGCGGATGCCCAGGGGATGTTCTGCCACCTCCACAGACCCCTCGGGATGCTCAGGGGCAGAGGGAGGTTCCGACGTGCAGGGTCGGGCTGGGATGTGGAAAGGCAGCAGGTCCCTTCACCATAGTGGCAGGGTGCTGCTCCCCCCAGCTGGGACAACCCCCCCAAAAAAATCCCCTGCAGGTGCCCCCAAATCCTGGCAGGGGGGAGTGGCTCAGTGGCTCAGCATCATTCCAAATGACAATCTCCAAATTACTGCAAATTCGCCTGAAGCTCTGTGTAGAAGCAGAAGCCCAGATCAGAATTTGAATTGAAAAATACTAAACCTCAAACATTTTAAATGGCAAAACACAATATTTGGACCATTAAAAAAAAAAAAAAACCCAAACCAAACTAACTAAAAAAAAAACCCAGACAGAACAGCAAACAGAAAGGAAAATTGTTGCAGTGACACAGCACTATAAATGGTTCATTTTTGATGCAACATAAATAAGTCACAGAACCATCGAATGCTTTGGGGAAGCCACAGCTTCTCTGGGCAATTAAGTTTGGTTAGGGATGCCCCATCCCTGGAAGTGTCCCAGGCCAGGCTGGACAGGGGATGAAGCAACCTGGGACAGTGGGAGGTGTCCCTGCCCATGGCAGGGGTGGCCCTGGATGAGCTTTAAGGTCCCTTCCAACCCAAACCAGTCTGTGACGATTCCACGATTTATGACTGAAATAACACCGCAGGGATTACCCTGATGGGCCTGACAGCCAAAACTCCTCATCACCAGCATGCTCTGAGCTGTGAGCTGCTCTCTCAGCCAAACCAAAGATGCCAAACACAAATTTCTGCAGGCTCAAATGTCCCCGGCTGGGGGTGCGGGTGTCAGGCTGAGACTCTGCGTGGCCCCGGGGCCACAGGTCCCCACTGCCCCCTTCCCCCGCCAGCAGCTGCAGCCTCTAGGCTCCGTCGGGCCATTTAGCAAGGGTGAAACCCCTGACTGGGCAGCAGCAGGTCCCTGTCCCCACCGTGCTGGGGGTCCTGGGCACTGTGAGACTTTGGCTCAGCTGGTTGGGACTAAGGGCAAGGAGCCAGAGCCAGCTGCACGAGGAGCTGCCTCAGCTGGGAGGAAGATCAAGGTCTGAGCCGTGGGAGGAAGGCCAAAGTCATTTAGGGAGCTCGGGAGGAAAAGTTCATCCCCTGGGCTGGGGTGGAGCTGGGAAGGAAAGTTTATCCAAAGGGCTTGCAGAGCTCTGGGTCAGCCTGGAGCCCTCGGCAGAGCCCAGCTCTGTCCAGCCCAAATCCAAAGTGTGTGTTCCTGCAGATCCCAGCACGGAGGAAGCTGGGCTGACCCAGTGTGCAGGGAGAACAATTGGGCATTGTGCTGCCTTATCACCCCTGAGCCCTGTCCTGCCTGAGGAACCGATTAAACTTTAGACCCCTCTTTGGGCAGACCTTCCCACATGTCTCATGAGCCTCCTCAGCCTCCCACCCCTTTTCACCCTCCACTTTTTTTTTGTTTCTACTTTTCCTTTGGCCTCCCACTTTATTTTAGCCTCCTGCCCTTCTCAGCCTCTGCATTTCTTTCCCCCTCTCACCCTTTCTTGGCCCTCTACCCTTTTGCAGCCTCTATTTTTTCTGTCCTTGTTTTTATTTCTGATCAACCTTTTTTTTCTCTTGCACTCCTAAGCCTTTACTTTTTTTCCTCCCCAGTCTTGTGACTCCAATTCTTTTCCAGACTCCTTCTCACCTTTAGCCCCCATTTCTCTTTCAGCCTTCCCTGCTTATTCCATCTCCTTTTTTTTTTTTTTTTTTTTTCCTTCTTTATTGCCCTCAAAACACATTAGCACTTGCACTGGATCTTACAAACTCTTTTAGTAAATATTCCCTGAAAAAAAAATTATATTACAGAGAGACAAAGGCTGCCCTGACCTCCTGGGCTGCCCCTGGGTGCCAGCACTTCTCCCTCCTGGGCACAGTGGGCACTGACTCACAGCTGGGGCATTTTTAGGAATCCTGTGTATGTTGCCTGTCAGTGCAGAGCTGTGGGGGATTATCGTGGAGGTTGGGTCTGGCTGGGTCTGTCTTTCAAACAGAAACCTCACAATGAAAATCTCTTTGCAGAAGGATTTGTTGAAAACCAGTTCAGTGAGAGACACAATGGCTTTGGCATGGTCTCTGCTGTGGATGCAGGAATCCTCCCTCTCCCCCTGTGTTTGAAAGGTGCCCGACTCAGTGTTCAGTTCCTGTTTCTTCCCTTGTTTCCAGCATCAGAATCTGTTGGTTTAAAGCTGTTGGAGATCGAAAGCAGAGGCCAGGGCCGTGCAGAGCAGCTGCAGCAGCAATTGGTGACTTGCAGGTTTTATATTCCCCAGAATCTGTCAGTGTTTAACAGGGCAGGTGGCACTCAAATCCTCACGCCTGGATTTGAGGCAGCTCTGGCCTCCAGCCCTGAGGAGGCAGAGACACTCTGCACCTGGCACCTGCAGGGACAGAACTGTCTGCCACAGGTCCTGCTTTTCCCTCTAAAGCCTTGAATAACAAAAGTGCTTCATTTCCTTCTGCTGAAGGTGGCAGAGAAAGGCTGAGGCAGACTCTCACAGTGCCAGGTTAATGTTGAGGAATTCCCTTCAAGAAGAGCTAATACACAGCCAGTGCTAAATAAAATTCTATTAACCCCAGCACAGCACCATTAACACGCAGCCATGTCCAGCTTAAAGCCTGACCTCTGTTTTAATTAGGTAACAAACCCCATTCTGCTGGGTCTTAACTCAGAAGTGAGCTCGGAAGAACCCCCTTTAAATGAGCTCAGAACCCCTTTTCCCCTCTGTTTGTGCTTTTCCTACCCCCAAACTCCCTCCCTTGCCCAGGGAAAGCCCCAGAGTGAGAGGGCTGCTGGGGAAAGCACCAAGCTGGGATCCCACAGGCAGATTCCCAAGGCCACAGCATCAAAGCCTGGCAGCTGTCCCTGAGGACAGGGCAGAAAGGGATTTCACAGGGTGTGGGAACCGGGCTGTGCCCAGGTACCACTGACTCATGGCATGGCATCTAAAACCCTTTTGTCCCCTTCAGACTCCTTTGGGGAGTGGTGTTGTCTGCCCTGAGCCATCCTCCCGAGGATTTGCCCACTGCCCACAGCAGTCTGGACACACAGTTCATCCGTGACTCACGGCTGCTCACAAAGTCTGTCCTTGCTCCCGCCTCTTAATTTAGATCTGTGTGTCAGCCTTGATCTCGGATCTTTCCTTTCCACAGGGCTGGTAAATCTGCTGTCCCGCCTGCAGACCAGCCTTGCCAGCTCTCACCTGTGCAGGCATCCTACTTCTGCAGAATCACAGAAGCCAGGAGCTGTTTAGTTTAGAAAATCCCCCTCAAACCATCCAGTCCAACCATTCCCCCGGCACTGCCAAGGCCACCGCTAACCCACGTCCCCCAGAGCCACATCCACACGTCTGTTACAGCCCCCTGAGGTGCAGCCAGCCTGGCAGTGACCCCCGTGAGGGGCACAGCTGCCCACCCTGCTGGGTGCTGGTCCCACGGGGCACTCCCAGCCCAGGGGGTGAGGCAGGCAGCTCCCCCAGCCTGCATGCCCACCTTGGGGCACAGCCCCCCCAGCTGCACTGTGAGGCTTTCTGCCCCGTGCTCAGGCCACAGAGCAAGAGCAGGAGCCTTTCCCTTCTCTGCTCTCATCCTCGCTCCAGGGCTGACAGGAGGGGGAGATCTTTACCGTCACAAATCCTGCTCTCTGCATCCCAAGACGAACTCCAGATCCGAGCTGTCTGCTCACCCCAGACACTCTCTGCAGGCCATAAACCCCCTGGAAACGATGCTGATCAGGGAGCTCGGTGCCAGGCAACCCATCTGCTGCCTGCCCCTCTGCCTGGCACACGCTGGGAGATCAGGGGGATCCTGCATCCCTGTGCCACCCGAACAGGACACGTCCCACGCTGGCCCCTCCATGCATTTCCAAACCCCCAGAGCTGGCGCAGGGCCATTCCTGTATCCCCAGGGCTGCCCTGCTTTCCCCCACTCCAGTTATGTTTTCCCCAGAGGGGTTCCGTGCTTTTCCCAGAGAGATCCATCATTACTTCTCCCACAGCTGCACAGCCCCACAGGACACGCGGGTGTTGTAAACCAAACTACCCAAGTGTGTACTTTTTCCACTGGAATTTCCATCTCCCTTGATACCTGATTCTCTATTGAAGGTCAAATCTTGGACATAAAGTACAAGTATTTAACACCAAGTAAAACACCCTCCCTTCCCCTTCCTTAGTATTCCCATTGCTGCAGGGTGTTCACAAAAGCTTCCACTTGATGGGAAAAGTATTGGCTGCCAGACTCCAAATGGAGCTCATGCCTGCCTTGGTGTGGATGTGAACCTCCACAAACCACAGGGGATGCTCACTGCCTCCCTGGGGACCCCAGTGCAGGGCTGAACGTGCAGCTCACGAGTAAGGAAAAGGTAAAAACCCATTTGTGTTCTGGTTGTGGCAGCCCCGGCTGGGCAGGGGCACAGCAACTGCTGATCCCCACACTCTGCCTGGTAATCCCAAAATTTGTGGTTTAGTGTGGGGTTTGTTTTCTCTATTTAGATAATCCAGGGCGTCTTTCCGTCTTGATTATCACAAGCATCACAGCACAGCAGCTGTGGCCACCCCATCCCTGGAAGTGCCCAAGGCCAGGTTGGACAGGGCTTGGAGCACCCTGGGACAGTGGAATGTGTCCCTGCCCATGGCAGGGGTGGCACTGGATGAGTTTTAAAGTCCCTTCCAACCCAAACCAAGATCCTTGGCTGCATCCCCGTGGGCCAGCCTGGCCCCACAGCTTTCCCCTGAAGCAGCTGTGGAAACACGGGGCACAACAAACACCGCGGTGTCTCTCAACTGCCCACTGGGGAGCTGGAAATAGCCAGCGTGGGTGAGACCTCGGGGGCTGAGGCTCAGCAGCTTGTTAAAATTGCAGCCTTCTGCCCTGCACTGTGCCCTTTGTGGTGCTTTGTTGTTTACAGAGATGAGAAGGGGCAGAAGAGCATCCAAAAAACATCCCCTTCCCTCTGAGGGTTCTGTAATGGAAACGCGAGGCTGGGCTCTGTTTTCCTTGGAGCAGGGTGGCAGCACTGCCTGCTCCTGCTGCTGTCACACAGCCTGTGGTCACACAGGTCGCAGCGAGGACCAAACAGGTGCCCAGCCCTGCAGGGACACAGGTGTCTCCTCGTGTCCCCGTCTGGGACAGCAGGACCAGAATTAGGGCTGTACCTTCCATGGGGTCTGGTCCCAGTGAGTGACTCAGGCTCCTTCCCAGGCCGGAGCTGAGTGTGACACAGAGAGCTCCGTGTCCATGAGCTCCAGAGCCACCCCCTGCCACAACTGAGAATTCCCCAGTTTGTGCCTGAAGGACACAGACCAAAGCAGGGACCTGTCTGGCTCTGCAGACCACAAGAGGCGGAGGTGCAGAGCTGCTCTCCTTAGTTTACTCCAGTGACTACTCAGCCACACTAATTCCAGGGTTTTTTGCATTTAACGAGATTCAGCCCTGAGCTGGCCTTACTCTGATCTTTCATCTGAAGTACTCCTTGCCCACTCCTACATGATGCAGCTTTTCACTGGAAGGCATTTTCCCCAGTCCCAAAGTCATGCAGATAAGAAAATTATTATTTATTGGAGGATTTTCCTGGTAATAGCCACTATTAACTCAAGCTTTTATCTTGCTGTTATTGAGCAACAGCTTAAGCTCCTTACTCAGGCAGCTTGGAGGAAAAAAACCAGGAGTCAGCATCCAGGGGTACTAGAGACTGAATTTAAAATAAGGCATTGGGCAGCAGAATCAAGAACAGGATTCTTCCAGCCAGTCCTACTTCGATGTTAAAAGGAGCAGCTGTATAGCCCTTACACAAACATTGCAGGATGAACACCACTGACTCCCTGCACATTTTCAGAGCAAATCATTGCTGAGCTTATGGTGAGCCCAGAAACCAAGTGATTTTCCTTGGAACAGCCCAGGCTGAGGCTGTGCTGGAGGAAGCTGGATTTCTGAGCGATGATACGTCTGCTGATGGTTAACCACCAGGATGGATGTGGGGTTTCACTTGGCCTGGAGATGAAACCCTGGATTCCAGCATCCTCTGCTTCTCTGGGGAAGGACACGGTACAAAGGCTGAACCCAAACTCAAATCCCACTTTTGAAGCTGGAGCCAACCCTTGGCTGGGCTTGGCCACCCTTCAGAGGGCCAGCTGCAGGAAGTGCTGCCTGACACCGTGTGAGCATTCCTGCTCTTTGCTCCCAGTTCCAGCCCCACGAGCAGCAGCAGCAGCCTGGGAGGCGTTGGAGCCGCCTGAGGGCTGGCCCAGGGTGACCAGGACAGAGTGACAGGCACCTGCCTCAGCAGGGGTGGGATTGGAGGCCTCAGGGTGCAACAGCAGAGCCAGAGCAGTGCCTGGATTGACAGCACAGAGGGAACTTCTGGGGCTGCAGTTTGTCATTGGGCATCATCCGTCCGTCCATCCATCCGTCTGTCCGTGGGTGTGCGGGGCAGCCACACCTGCAGCGCCAGCCCAGACAGCCACAGCCAGGGCTCTGTGGTCTGACTCTGTGCCCAGTGTCCTGCACGGACACCGGGGGTGGCTGGCTGGGGGTGGGGACACCGGAGAGCTGGCTGAAGTGCCACCAGCTCCGCCACCTGTCCCCAGGGACCGGCAGCAGGTCCTGGGCAGGGATGGGACCCCACTGCAGGGCCCCGCCAGCCTGGGGGCTGCTGAGCAGGGGCCAAGGGGCACACCCCTGCCCCCAGGGGTTTTCATAGCATCACTAAACACTTCAGGCAACACCTTCCCAGCTGCAGCTCCCATGGCTTCCCCTCCCTGCAGACGCCTTTCCCTGGAAAGCCAAGCGCAGGCAGATCCAGGGAGGAGAGGGGCCCAGAGTCCACAGCCAGGGTGGCAAACCCCAAACAAGGTTCCTGTGCCTGGAGCATCGCCCCTGAGTCCTCAGCAGCGTCGGCAGCACAGAGCCACCCTCCGCGGGTGACAGGGATGGGAGTGGTGGCACTCGTGGCACCTGTCAGTGGCTGCTCCCAGCCAGCTCAGCGCGCTGGAGCGAGGTGCTGGGAGGCAAAGCACAGGAGCAGGGACGATGCTTTGCACTGGTCTGGGCACACGCCTGGGAGAGGGAAAGGGCACCTGGAAGGGGCAGGCAGGACCCGCTGCATCCTGCAGGGGAGGGGAAGCCCGGGGCGCTCGCCTTGCCTCCGCTGCAAAGCCCAGAGGTGCGGGCACATCCTCCAGCCCATCCCCGGCTGGAGGGACGGGGCTTTGGAGATCCTCTCTCCGGGGTGTTCTTCCCATCCAGCAGGTCCCACACGTGCGGCTGGCTCGGCAGACGGGGCTCAGGGACATGAGGCTGTGGGGTCTGTGGGATTTGTGTGTGTCCCTGCTCATGTTCGTGCCCCTGCCCTCGGCCCGAGCCCAGGCGGGACACAGCGGCGAGACCACCCTGGCAAAGCCCCAGCTTTGGGGCCGGAGCGGCTCCTGGAGCTGGCACTGCAATTAAGTTAATCACCGGATGGCAAAGGGCCGTGGGTGGGAGGTGGGAGGGGAGGGAAGGTAATTAGAAAGTGGAGGATTCTCCTGGTTTTCCTGTCTCCCCACGGACACCGCCGGCTCGGTTGGATGTTGCACTGGCTGTCCCAGCTGGGGTGTCCCGGCTCAGAGCTCTGAAGAGGCCACACCTGGCTCTGGGGCTTCCCCTCGGGCATACCTGCGGGCACAGGGCTGGCTTAACCCTGTCCCTCCTGTGAAGCTGCTGTGCTGCTCATCAGCCATAAGTGACACCCGCTCAGGGAACTGCTGAAGTTTCCGCCTTACAGCCCCTCTGTTTTACCTGCCACAAATCCAGTGTGACTGAGGGGAACGGCTGTTCTCTGCTGGAGAGCAGGAGATGATGACAGCAGGCATTACTTAAATTGATTTTTATGCTTTTGGTCGCACTTCACTCAACATATCCCACTTGCAAAGGGTAAAATCTGGCTGATAAATATTTCATTAAGCAGTTAATCACATCACTAGAGATAAAATCACCTGGCCATAAACAAGACTAGAAACGAGCCAGTGCATTCCACTGATACTCACACAGTGATCTATTACATATTTATCATATGCTCTGCCTAATCATTTATGAAGTCCTTCTAAGAGGATGCAGAGTCCAAGGAATTCGAGCTGTGCCTTGCACTGCCAGCCCTCGGGAGGGGAGGCAGAGCTTACAGGCTGCCCATGCTGATGATAACCCCAGACCCACCGAGCTGCTCCTGCAGCAACCAGAGCATGAGGAAACCTCTGCCTGGTCTCCAACCCTTTCCTGGATGAGGAAATCCATCCCACGAAATGGTTCTCTAAAACTTAGGATGAGTAAAATCCCTGTTTATCTGAGAGGTGTTTGTTCCACATGCCTGGGTCGATCTCAGATCACCCCAACGCCCACAGAAATCCCTGTGAAAGGCAATTCAGAGGCTGAATTCCTTAAAAATATTCTACCTGTTGTGCTTTCCATTCCCATACGGGGTGTCTGAAGTGCCTGGGAAGTGACTGTTCTGTTCAGGTGGCCGCAGTCAGCAGTGGGAATGGGAAGGGAGCCCACCAGGAGGTGATGCTGTCTGATCCCAGCTGAGTCACACGTCCTGGAAGAAACAGGATTTGTGCTTTAATGGAGAAAATAACACTTCCCAAAGTGAAACCAACTGGAGCGTTTCCACTGAACTCACCAGAGGCAGGTTCAGGAGACGCTGATCTCATTAACTGGAGTTGGACAAAACCTCAGGGGACTCCTGGGTTTAGCAGCTTCTCATCTCTCCGGAGTTCTCTGCGTGATCTTTAGCTGATCATCTAAATGACAATTGTGATTAACTGCACTTTTCATCACCGTGGCCACTCAGAGGCCATGCAGAACCTTTCCTTCCAACCCTACATAAAAAATTGTGTCCAAAGCCAAGGACAATCCTGATGTACTTGGGTCAATCCAATCTGGTTTTAACTCAGTAGGTGAGATACTTCTGCTTTCCTCCATGTAGTAGCCAGGTATTCCATACCGAAGGAAAAAAGGCTCACCTTAGCTGGCTGCCTCCGGGTTGAGTCTTTGCTGGCCACTAAATTTGTGCCACAGGAGCCATAAAAAAATAAAAAAGCCACATAACTTCCTGGCAATTCTGACATGCAAAAAACTTTTGGACCATTAGGAATTGCCCACATTTCCATCAACACCACCTTTGTCGTGCAAACAAGTGCCATGTGGTGAATTCTGCACCAGCTTGAAAGCAGAGAGAGGAGGTCCCCACTCCTCCCCTGGCTCCCAGCGTGTGCTGTTATCTCAGAGCTCACACGCCTGACATTGGCAGCACAACCAGCCCTCGATGCTCAGAGTCAGATGCTCGCAGAGTTTGGGATTTCACATCAAAGCCACTGGTTTGGCCAGTGATAAAGTTTGGAACCGACCCCAAACTTCTCAGAATTTCGCAGCTATTCCAGCTGGGCTCCTCTCCCTCAGAGCTGTAGGGAGCAGCACAGCGCAGCCACCACGGCGCAGCAGGACCTGGATCAGACAAACATTCAGCTTTAACTCATTTCTTAAGTCTTTTTTTTACCTTCAGAAATTATTTCTGATCCTTTGGGGTGCTGGCATCTCCGCCCAGGAGAAAGAGCTGCGTGCCCTGAGCTGCCCAGGCCGCAGATGGAGCTGGGGCTATCCTGGAGCAGGTGCCCCGGGTGCAGCCCCCAGGGATTCATCTGGGTGGGGGTTTTCTCTCAGGCAGCACAGCAAAGGCTGTTACACAGAGCTGGAGGAAAGAGGAGCCACAAACACAGCTGCTCTTGGACAAACAGACTCCAGCTCAGCTCCAAATCACCGTCCTGGTGCGACCGGCGGGGTCAGCAGCTGTCCCCTCTTACAGCAACCTCCTCTGGGAACATTTGCCTTTCTCCATGGGGCACCAAATAACCACTGGAGTGTGGTGTCTCTCAGCTTTGCATATTTGAGAGAGCTTGCTGTTCTGCTTTGAGCTATTTAATAGCATTGTTGGGCTTCTACCCAAAGAAATAAGGCCCTTCATGTTGTCTTTGGTTCAGGTTCTCTCTCTCACTCGTGCTTTTTAATTCCCATAAAAACCTAACATGTTCCTGCCAAAAGTGTAATGGTAGGGCCATGAGTGGTGGTGTTTGTAGAGGAACAGCTCCATGGCCAGAAAGTCTGAGAACAGCGATAGTATTTAGCACGGGGAGACAAGAGGAGTGGAAAAGTGTTCAGCGAGATTTGCAGGGGCAGTCAGGGCAGCTGGCAAGCACTGGAGTCTTCCTAAAAATAGCAAAAATAACCCTAGAGGGAATAAGTGATGATGAAGCTGTTTCCAGTTGAGCTGCTCTGGTCAAGCTGTCTGGAGAGGCCCTCAGACCCTGAGGTGACTGTGGGTAGAATCCAGCCTGCTCCTCACTCCTGCTGGCTGCAGAATTTGCTGAGATCCTGCTCAGAGCTCTTGGATCTGGGATGTTTGCTTCTCAATACCATCCATCATCAACTCAGGAGACTTCTGGGTGCCTTTTACCCTCAGATGAAGGTTCAAGAAAAGCTTTGATTCTAGGAAATTACCCAGTGCTGCTGTTCTTGATTAAAGTGAAGGACCAGAGCCCTGTGTCCCACCCTGGGTGACCTGGGCGCTTTCTTTCAGAGAAAGGCTGGCAGTTGGCAAGGAAACTGAACTACTGCATGAAAAGTACGATGAGAGAAAAATAAATGTAGGGACCAGACACTCTAAGAAAGAATTTCACCCGACAACTGTGTTTAAAAAAAGATTTCGAGTCTGTCTTTGGCACCACCTGCTTTGGAAACCACCAGGAGCCACAGAGCTTCTGAGGCTGCATCTCCAGCCTCATGGCAATAGACGGGGGCTGGCCTGTGTTGTCATTCCAGAAAGCACCTCCCAAAATCCCAGTCTGTGTCAAATGGGGCGTCTGAGAGCCTGGGCTGAAGTCTGTGTCCAAAGCAGAGTTGGTGCCACGGCAGGGGCTGCTCTCACCAACAGCCACAGCCCTTATCTCCAGGGGTTCAGCTCTTAGCAATCCAACTTGCAGAGGTTTTTACTCTCTGCAGGCATCTGGGATCCATTTCCAGGTGTAGCCTCCCCTTCTTGCAGCTGCCTTTGCTGTTTGTAAAGAGTTTAGAGCCAAATGTTTGGGGATTCTCTGTGTATGTACGTGTGTGTGTGTGTGTGTGCTGCAGTTGCCACCCTCAGTATCTGCCAGGGCACCCCAAGCACCACAGCAAACCCACACAGTGTGGCACTGGCTCCATCCCAAGGTGCCAGTAGCACAACTCACTGCTAAAGAGACATTTTTACAATCTATAAACACATATAAACAGTGCCTATAAAATATTTTCCATCATATAGCTGTGGGAATACATGACATTTAAAGCAATTTCCTGTATCTAGATTTATTCAGTGCCATGTCTTTTTCTGTTCATAAATCCACTTCTCTCCAAGCACTACAGAATTCTACATGCACTTTCTGTGTATGGAAGACAGAATGAATTCGTGGGAGATTTTAAATGTAGTTTCCAGGCTAAAAACATGACAGTACCTGGAATGTCCGTGGGACTCTGGCCCCCACCTGTGGCATCTCTTGATGCCACCTCTGCAATGGCACTTCTGTGACAGCACTTCTCACTTCTCAGCCTCCAACATCCACAGCATCTTTCCTTGACTGGCCTGGTGATGCCTTCAGGTTTTGGCACAGCATCTGCTCAAACATGGATTGCGACCACAGTCTCCAGCAAAATGAGGTTTCAATATGATCTTTCATTAGACCAGCTTGATCCAAGCCCTGTCCTGCCTGTCCCTGGGCACTGCCAGGGATCCAGGGGCAGCCACAGCTTCTCTGGGCACCTGTGCCAGGGCCTGCCCACCCTGCCAGGGAAGGATTTCTTCCCAATATCCCATCTCACCCTGCCCTCTGGCAGTGAAGCCGTTTCCCCTTATCCTGTCACCCCAGATCCTTGACCAAAGCCCCTCTCCTGCTCCCCTGGAGCCCCTTTAGGCCCCGAGATGCTGCTGGTTGATTCATGGCATATCCTAGACTCAAAATTCCCATTTTCCATAAGCTATTGATCAGTGTCTGGGTAAATGTGCTCGGCCCAGGCAGTGAGAGCTCCTGCCCCCTGCTCATCTCCCACCACATCTAACGTGTGTCCTGACCTTTTCCGTGTGTGATCTTGCGTGATCAGGTGAGCTGCAGAGTGCCAAGAGATGAGCAATATTTACTACCTGACATGCAGTGGGTGTTGCAATTCCTGGTCATAATTGTGTTTGAGAGTTATAATAGTGCAGAGAGAGTTTTACCTGGGCTCCCTTCCCGCCTCTTGTGGGTTCCAATCAGACACTGGGTGTTTTTCAAGCTGGTTTTCTGAGTGTATAATTTTAGCCCGCACGTCAATAGAAAGGAGAACAAAAACAGAATTGACTGCGATAAAATTAAAAGGACGGAGTCGCTCCTGCCCAGCCCCACCCGGCCGGCAGACAGCCCCCCGCCGCCTCCCACGCTGGGGGAGCATCACCTTGGGCTGTGAATCACCTGCCCCCGGTGCCCACCGCGACCCCCGGGCTCCCTCCCTCCCTCCCTGCCTGCCTTTTAAAGCCTGGCAGCGGCACAGCAGCGTGTGCCCAGCGCTCCGTGTCACCCCAGCTGTCACCTCTCTTGCAGCCCGGCCCTGCGAGAGGCTGCGGGATGGCCGAGGGGGAAATCACCACCTTCACCGCGCTGACGGAAAAGTTCAACCTGCCCGCGGGCAACTACAAGAAACCCAAACTGCTGTACTGCAGCAACGGGGGACACTTCCTGCGCATCCTCCCCGACGGCACCGTGGACGGCACCAGGGACCGCAGCGACCAGCACAGTGAGCGACCCCCGGGGGCTGCCCGGGGCTCCCCGCTCTGGGATTCCAGCGGCTGGGCAGGGGGCAGCTGGGGAAAAGGGGGTCTGGGCCGGGGTTGGTGTGACAGCGCACCTCCCCGGGGCCAAAGGCAGCTGGGGCTCGCACGGAGAGCAGGGGACGGGTGAGGTGTGCGCTGTCAAAGTGTAGATGTCAGGGATACAGATATAAATCTGCAGTATTCAATCTGGCGCCGGCTTCAGCTCATGGCAGGCGGGCAGAGAGAGGGGACACGGCGGGGCTGGGGACACGGCGGGGCTGGGGACACAGCTGGCCCTGGCAGGGAGGGCTCAGGGCATCCCACACGCACACACACACGGCATCACGGGGAATCTGCGCTGCCTTTGCGCTGTCATCCGTGTGCCACAGCGGTTTAACAGGTCACCCGTGCCAGGCTGTCCCCTCGCCTGTCCCCATCGCTGCAGTCAGTGGCCCCGGTGGCTCCAGCCCCTGGGACGCTGAGACCTCTGCTGGGAGCAGCTGCTCCAGCAAACGCCACCGCCTGTCCTGCCGAGGAACCCTGGGGAATTTTACGCTTTTTGTGCTCTTGCATTACCAAAAACTCTTCAGAGGATTTTTTTAACCCGCGGCCCAGGAGAGCTGGAGGTCACACAGCAAATCTCCTGCAGGGCTCCGTGGGCAGCAGGGCTGGGCTCTTCCCCACAGCTCTTGGCAGCCACCTCTGGGTGCACCGTATCCTGAACATTTACTGGAATGGGACCGGCACCTGCCAGGCTCCTATCTCGTCAGAAGGAAGGGCTGCGAGGAGCCAAGCCAGCCTTACAAAGTGCTAAGAAAAGCATTTTTATTTTCTTTAAACCACAAACAACACATGTGGCCTCTGCCCTCAAACTCAGCCTTTCCTCTCGCTGTTGTTGTTTTAATGACAGGCAGTTTAGAGCCGAGTTTTCATTACAAACACTGTCTCCCCAGCACGAGGCACTGCTGGGGGATGGATGAAGGTGAGCTCCCTGAGGCTGGATAAACACAGCCTGCAGCTCCAGCCTCCAGCCAGGAATAAACCCAGCACATAATCCTCAGACCCCTGGGAAAGGCTGGATGCTGACCCAAAGGATCTGCAAGAGACAGAACTGGGCTGACAGACACACCAGGAGAGGTGGTTTGAGCTCGGGCAGTGTCTCTGCAGCATTTTCCAGAGGTTTTGCTGGAGTCAGAAGGAGAGGTCAGGATCAGGATGGCATCTCCTGGGACATGGGGAGCCACCAAGGACGTCAGCACACACTCCTGTGCCTCAAGCTGCTGTCTCACAGCACGGATGCTGTCGCCCAGCCCAGTCCTTTTCCCTCTGGAAAAGCAAATCCACCACCTTGGAGCGGTCCCCACGGCTGCACCTGCACGTGGGCAGTGAGTGCAGGCAGGTCCTGCACCCCAGCACGCTCCCACCTCCCTGGCTGCTGGCCTGGGGCCACATGTTTGCAAAACCTCTGCCAGAAAGGAACCTCCTGTAAACCATCTCATAAACTGGGATATAGGAATACACTAATATTTACAGAGGAAACTCCTGCAAGGGCTGTGGGCCAGCAGAGCAGCCTTGATGAGGTGTGGCCTGCTCTGAGCACCCGTGGCTGCCCACGGTCCTGCCCCTGCGCCTGGAAAATGATGGAGCAGCTCAGCATCACTGCCTGGTGTGCAAGAGGAGCAGCCCAGACCATCACTGCCACTGTGGGACCTTGTCACCCAGCTGGGACAGCCACCTGCCAGCCCCAGGGAGGGACAAGACACAGGAACACCCATGGCCATTGGGAAGCCAGTGGGGGCCAGCAGGGTTCCAGCTGCTCTGGTGCTCTGCAAACAGCCCGTGCCCATGTGCATTTTGTTCCAGACAAATATGGAGAATTCTTATTCTCCTCTTAAACGCCCCCAGAATCAGGGAGGATCTCTATGAAGAGCAGAAGGAGTCACTGTCTCTGAGCCTTTGTTGTCCAGCCCCATGTCAGGATCCATTTCCCACATCCTTTACGTGGGCGTTCCAAGCTCGTACCAAGGAATGGAAAGAAAACTTACCTGCACACTGCAGATTCTCCAGGACGAAGCTCATGCTCATCTCTACAAGAAGTCTCATTTTCTTGTTTTCAACCCATTACTTCATGGAAGGAAATCTCTGTACAGACCTGTAAGAGAACCTGTAAGAATTTAGTGCACAAGCTCCTCTCTCTGGACCCACTGCTCTCCCTCCCTGTGTGGCCAAAAACCTCAACATTCCCACTGGCAGCAGGAGGGTCCCTCACTCCCCTCTCTCAGGGACAGTTTTTAGAGCAGTATCATCATTTTCATCCCATTTTCCTCTTTTCTCCCTGGACTGCTCCTCAGGGCATGCAGGTGGGCTGGGGTTTTCCCAGCGCACATTCCCAGCCTAAACCAGGCGTGCACAGGGGCCAAGTATTCCTGCAAACCTGCACCCACACAATTTCCTAATTAGCTATCATTTGCTGAGCAGGAAATGCCAAAAATGAAGAATGTGAACCATTAAAGCAAAGATTTCGCTGCAATGGGTGTTCCACCAGGCCAAGAGGTAACACTGCCTTTGACTTCATCTAAATAAGGATAAATAAATTAAACATAAACAGGAAGGAAGGAGCTGGAGCCGAGACATCCGTTCATACTTCGTTCCAACCAACCTAAATATTGCTGTTATAAACCTTAGGGGAAAAAAAAAAAAAAGCTGCCTACGAGATGGGAAGGATCACTGGGAAGAGCTGGAATTTGCAAGTCACTGTGACTGCAGCCACAGCCTTCTCTATTTCCCCAGTCTCCATCTACAGTGCACTGGATAAATCCAGCTGCAGCAGACAGCTGGATGGGATGCTTTGGATCAGGGGTTTGCAGTGCAGACATCTGCAGTCTGCCCCGTCCCTGGCTTAGCTCCCAAAATACTTCTTCATATGTCACTCCTTAAGTGTCTTGTCAAACCACATGAGAAATTTGTAAATTAGAGCCAGAATTACAACCCCAGTGTCCTGTGTCCCATTCCAGCATCGTAACCAAAAGGCTGCCCTTCCTTTGATGTAAAGGAGGGGAAAAATTGGTCTTTGGTTCCTAAAGGATGGCTGTGGGATTTCTTTGAAGAAGAGGGTACAAGGAGACACTTTCATTACACACTGTACCATTTCCTGTGAACTCTTTATAAGGCAGACTTCAACAAAATACCCCACTAACTTTCCTGGCAGCTCTTTTTTCCTCCTTTTCCCTATTTTCCTCTCACTGTTGTTGTTTTGTTTTTTGCTCCCAGTTCAGCTGCAGCTGAGTGCAGAAAGCGTGGGGGTGGTGCACATCAGGAGCACCCAGTCGGGGCAGTACCTGGCCATGGACACCAACGGGCTCCTCTACGGCTCCGTAAGTGGGGGATCCCCTGGGATCAGGCGTGGACAGGGCTGGGGGGCCTGCAGAAATCTCACGGCTGACTAATGCAAACCACAGGCAATAATTAGGGTCTGTTTGTGATTCTGGCAGCTGCACGGCCACTCTGCATCTGGCTCTGTTCTGGGGGGAGGTAAATAAATCACCGAATAATGCCGTTTACTGCCCTGCCTCTGACGAATATTGTATTTCCTATCGGACACTCGATAAATATTGTGTTTCGTACCTGGAGCAGCAGCTGCTCTGCAGCCCCTCGGCAGCTGCCACCGGGTGTAGGTGTCCCTGCCCAAGACAAGGAGGCTGGAGCTCGATGCTCTTCAAGGTCTTTCCCAACCCAAACCATTCTGGTTCTGTGCTCTGAGCCTGCAGCTGCCACCACGCAGCTCAGGGCCAGAGCAGGAGCCAGGGCCAGGAGCAGCTGATGGAGCACGGGGCTGATTGGGCACTGCCAATTAAAATTCCCACGTCACAGACACCTTGCTACAGGAGTGGCCCAGGGGAGTGAGTCAAGGCCACCTACCCCATGGCTTAAATATGAGCTTTACTGGGGTGTGAAAATCTCAGAGGTGGGTCTGGATGGCATCTTGGAGAGGAGCTGGGATTGTCACATCGGGAACATCCCCATCCCCAGGGCACTGGCTCACTGTCCCTATCCTGGGCTCTCTTCCAGCAGTTACTGGGTGAGGAGTGCCTGTTCCTGGAAAGGCTCGAGGAAAACCATTACAACACCTACGTCTCCAAAATGCACGCGGACAAGAACTGGTTTGTGGGGCTGAAGAAGAACGGGAACAGCAAGCTGGGCCCGCGGACTCACTACGGCCAGAAGGCGATCCTCTTCCTGCCCCTGCCCGTCTCAGCCGACTGAGGCCTGACCCCAGAGCCCAGAGATGACCCCAAATCCCAAAACCCAGCTGCTGCTGCCTCCCTAGAGCTCCTCAGAGCTCCGAGCTTTAGGTCAAGGCTTTGCCAAATCCAGCCGAAGCAGAGCCCCTTTGCTCTGCACGAAGCTTTGCAGAGATGAGGGGACGAGCCCTGACACCTCCCAAGGTCCACGGGGCCCCATCTCCCCCTGCCCTCAGCATGCGTCCAGGTGTGCCATGACCCTCTGCCACGTGCCCGTGTGTGCCATGACCCTGAGCTGTGTGCCCGTGTGTGCCATGACCTTTAGCTGTGTGCCCGTGTGTGCCATGACCCTGAGCTGTGTGCCCGTGTGTGCCATGACCCTGAGCTGTGTGCCCGTGTGTGCCATGACCTTCAGCTGTGTGCCCGTGTGTGCCATGACCCTCTGCCATGTGCCCGTGTGTGCCATGACCTTGAGCTGTGTGCCCGTGTGTGCCATGACCTTCAGCTGTGTGCCCGTGTGTGCCATGACCCTCTGCCATGTGCCCGTGTGTGCCCTGACCTTGAGCTGTGTGCCCGTGTGTGCCATGACCCTGAGCTGTGTGCCCGTGTGTGCCATGACCTTGAGCTGTGTGCCCGTGTGTGCCATGACCCTGAGCTGTGTGCCCGTGTGTGCCATGACCTTCAGCTGTGTGCCCGTGTGTGCCATGACCCTGAGCTGTGTGCCCGTGTGTGCCATGACCTTGAGCTGTGTGCCCGTGTGTGCCATGACGTTCAGCTGTGTGCCCGTGTGTGCCATGACCCTCTGCCATGTGCCCGTGTGTGCCATGACCCTGAGCTGTGTGCCCGTGTGTGCCATGACCCTCAGCCTAGTGTGCCATGTGTGTCCACGTGTGCCATGACCCTGAGCTGTGTGCCATGAGCCGCAGCTCCCAGGACCTGCCCTGGGCAGGCACCCAGAAACGTGCCCGAGGGTCACGCCGGTTCCCAGAGAAGTGCACATTCTGTGCCCCCAGGATTTCTAAGGCAAAGCCTCCCTGCATCCTGTGTGTAAATACATTTATCCATCCAGGTGTGTAGCTTCTGACACGCCCTCGAGCCATTCCAGGTTGCACCATCAGTCCCCTTAGCCAGGGCCAGCCTGGTAAGTGCCAGCTGGGCATGTTAACTGAACTAGGCAAAGCTCCAGCCTCAGACCTTGGCCTCCCTCATGGCATCAGTAGTGTGTGTTTCATGCTAGTACCTGCCAAATGTTATTCGTATTTATTTATTAAGTAAATACGTCTCTTCGACAGGCTGTTCATAAGTAATTCCAGGCACCTTGAGGCTGTCCCGGTGAGGATGGGGCAGTGGCAGTGACTGCCGTGAGCAAGGGGCTGCACAAGGGTGGCAGGGCATCACGCCCATTCCCGGAGGAATTCCTCCCGCTGCCTCTGTGTCTGGCTAAATGGGGCTCTAAAAATGGCTCTGAGCCCCCTTGGTGGCTCCCAAACCCCCGGTGAAACTGAGTTTCCCCACTGGTGGCACCAGGCACATCTCCCAAGCAGCTCGAGAGCCACTCCCGCCAGCTGAGAACATCACCAGAACACCACACTGCCATGCTCCACCCAGAGCATCCACAGCTCCTCTGGAAAACCCGTGCCAGGGCCTCAGCACCCCCACGGGGAAGAATTTCTCTCTAATATCACATCTAAATCTACCATCCTTCATCTTAAATCATTCCCCCCCTGTCCTATCCTATCAAGGACAGGGACGAGACACAAGTGCGCCCTGCTCCCTGCAAGCTCAGGATCAGCCACCCCACGTGGAGGGAGGAATAAAAGGCACTCTGCCCTGCATATTTCTGCAGCAGCAATTAGCCACTAATTGCTGCGCTTTACAATTGCTCTGCTAATTACTGAACTCCTGAACTTCTGCGCTTGCTGGCTCCCAGACCTTCTCCCCAGCACTGATAGCATCTCTGTAATCCCGGCGCTCCCAGGCAAACGGGAGCTGCCATGGGAATGGTGGAGCCACAGCTGGGAAGGAGCACGAGCCAGGCCCTTGCACCTTCCCTGTGGCCCTCCAGAGCTGCTTCCCACCTGTGGGATCCACGAGGAAATGGAGGGCAAAGGTGGATTCTGCCAATCCTGCAGGTCCCAGCTGCTCCTCTGGGCCAAGAGAGGCACCCAAGCACTGCCTGGCTCAGCTGCTCTGGTGGGCCCAGCAGGATATTCCCATGGCAAACACAAAGCTGGGCAAGACAGGGGGATGTGGACAGCCAACAACACCCACACTTGTCTTAAACACAGTGGTCGCCTTCCCTGTGAGAGCCTGGGCTGTCACTCAAGTCAAAAAGTGAATTAATGCATGGAGGTTTCTAATTAAACTGGAAAGTTGGACCGTGTAATGCTGGATTTAGCTGTGCTGTCTGGCAACACCTCATTAACCCAGGGCACTCTCTCGTTGGGCTTCTGCTGCTCCCAAACCGCCCCCGCAGGTACAGCCTGACACCCAGCTGGGGAAAAATGTCAACACCTGGTCTGAAAAATAATCCCCGGGGAAGCCGCAGTAATTGCCTCAGACAGATGGGCAGGCCAGCATCGCCCGGAGAAACCATGCTCACCTCGGGGTGTTCGTCCGTAGGGTGAGAGGCAAAAAAAGGGGAGAATTGTAAGACTTAATAAAATCATGACACGTGAATATCTCTCCCAGTAAGTGCTGGGAGCCTGAGTGTGCTGGGCGAGGGTTGCTGGGCAGGGCCGGGCTGCGGGACGGGAGGCACCGTGGAATAAAGAAAACAAATAAACTCAGCCCCGCAGGCTGTCAGGGGATGCCGTGTCCCCTCGGCGATGCCCGGGAGGCACCGTGGAATAAAGAAAACAAATAAACTCAGCCCCGCAGGCTGTCAGGGGATGCCGTGTCCCCTCCGGATGCCCGGGAGGCACCGTGGAATAAAGAAAACAAATAAACTCAGCCCCGCAGGCTGTCAGGGGATGCCGTGTCCCCTCCGGATGCCCGGGAGGTGGCGGTGCCGAAGCGCCGGGAGCTCGGGCGGCAGCGGGGACCGGGCATCCCCCGGCGCTGCCGCTGCCAGCGGGCGGACACGGCAGCGCCAACATCTGGCTCAACATCTGGCGCACAAATGGAGCGAGAGGCGCGGGACGCGGAGGGTCCCCCCTGTGCCGCTGCAGCGCGGGGACCCCCGAGGGGAGCACAGCGGGGTCAGGCTCCCGGCAAAACCGCTCATCCCACAGCGCGCCTTCTCCTTCCTCTTCCTCTCACCCCGCGGCTGCTTTGCCCATGAGACAGCGCTCGGCTCCGGCCCGAAGAGCCAAACCAACCCGAGCGACAGAGCCTGGAACAGTCTGTTATTAAAGTCTGGGAACCGATGGGAATCCAAGCAAAAGGAAAGCTCGGGTTTCTGCTGCTTTCCTGCGGTCGGCATTTTGGAAAGGCTGCCGGAGGACACACACGGCTCGGGACGGGAGCTGTGGGACACAGCGCTGGCCACCACGAGGTCCTGCAGCACTGTCCCCTCGGAAGCTCCGGCAGGGAGCCAGGGAGCCCTGCAGCCCCAGCCTGGCCCCTGGGGATCCCTGCAGTGTCCCAGCCCCAGCCTGGCCCCTGGGGATGCTCATCCCTGCAGTGTCCCCCCCTCCACACATCCCCCCCAGCACCCTCCACTGCAGCCCAGAGCCCCCTCCCCACTGCCCTGAGCATACACCAAACCATTTTGGGATGTCCTGACTGAGAGGGACAGCACATCTATTCCCCTTTGTGCCCTGACTCTGTTTTTAGAGCCCCCAAGCTGAGGAGGGAGCTGGGGTAAACCTCTGTCCAGAGTAGTGGAACAGTGTAGATCTGCTGCTTAAAAAGGAGTGATTTCCACGAGGAAGGTCCCGTTGGGAAGAATGGAGGGATTTGCCAGAGCAAAGCCTGCCAAACCTCTGCCTCACAGCATCACCACGGTTCTTGCAGGTTGGGCTCTCTCTCAGCACGTGCAGCAATTTGTTCTGGCTAGTGAGGGCAGCTTGTGGCAAGCGCTAATCCCAGCTCTGGGGTCGAGCCCCTCAGGAGACGGGAGAGGCCCCCACTGGCGGCCCTGGCTCCTCCCGAGACACTGAGCATCCAAAAGCAGCAGCTTTGTGTAATCCCCACACAAAGAGGTGGTCACTGCTAATGGGTTTACCTGCTTCATTCTCCCTGGCCCTTCCTGCCTCTCAGGGTTTTCCCTTCCCCACTGGCTCGGCACTACAGGAAACTCTGCTTCCCCCATTAAGCAGCTCGTCTGCAGCAGGACAGGCAAATGCATTTATCCTGCTGAATTCCCGAGCCGTGACACGGCGGCGTTTCCAGGACGTGAATCCTCTGTCACTCACATCCTTCCCTGCCCTGCTTCCGCAGCTGAGCCCGTGACACATTTATCAATTTATCACAGAGCACCTTCCACGCCCCTGGCTCCCAAAGCACTTCCCCTGGGACCATCTGCTGCCACCCCCAACTGCCCAGAGGAACCCCGATGGTCGTGGTGATCACCAAAACATCTCCCAGCCCGCTGCCAGGGCTCATCCCTGCCCAGCACAGCCCCACACCAGAGGCTCCTGGTGGTGGGTACACTTGGGACAAGCTCAAACACTCCCCACCACCCCAAATTTACTGTCGTCTGCAGATATTATCCCAACATGGGTCTCCTCTTCCTGCAGGAGAGAACGTGGGAAGGATATTCACACCCGCGCGTGCCGAAAGAGCCAACCACTGCAACGTGCCTCAATTAAAAATGGTTTCTAGGCTCAGCCTAGCAGATGTTGGCCTAATCTGGGGATCACAGCACTGCTGGGCAGGACACTGGGCAGGAAAATAATTTCCAGGCACAGCCATAAAAGTTACAACTTGATAACTCGGGCTGCGAGGTTTGTGCTCCTTAGAGAACAAGGCTTCAAGCTCAGGTCCAAACCCTGCTCTCCAAGGACAGCCCCAGCTTTCCGAAGCAAATCCAAGCACAACTCAAAGCCATCAGAATCCAATCGCTGCTCACTCAAGCAGATCCCCCTTGTCACTGAGCACGGAAATTCAATATATGGGAAGAAACTGCAACAAAAAACCGAAATTCTGTTTATTTTCTTAGCAGGAGTTTGGCCTAAACCCCTCACTTTTGGAAAGAGAGTCAGTAACTCTGTCACTTCTTTTTTTATCCTCCTTTAATTACTTTTCTAACCTAAATGAGAACCAAAAGGAAGGCTTGGGGCACTATCACAGCATTGCTGGCCAGATGTACCCTGGCCAAAAACGCGATTCCAAAATGAGACACTGCGTAATGAATTCTAACTAAAACACTGTTTCACCAGTTTTCCTCAGAATCTGGACAGGCTTTCCAATACAAAAAAAAAAAAAAAATCATTTTTTTTTCTAGCCAAACAACCTGTGTAAGAAAGTTTGGGAAGGGCATCCACGAGGATGTCAGTTGTCATTGGAGATGCTTTCCTTTGTGTCCAAAGGAAAAGGCACAGGGACACTGCGTTGGCTTTAGCTCCACCAACACCTTGAGGAAACCCTCCACCCACGCTGCTGTGCTGGGTAACTCAGCTCCTTCACCCGTCAGGCTTTAACTTTCTGTGGAGTTTACATTGTGTTAAGCCCATCTAGACAGCGAACCATTTCCTCCTGCTTAACAGCCCCGCCGCTCCTCGCTCCTCGCCGGCCCCCGGCACGCCGCTAAGCCCCGGCGATTAACACTGTCCCCACCACAGAGCTGAGAGGTCCCCACGGCTCCCAAACGGCCTCTGCTCCCCCGGCCTGCTCTGGGCTGGGGTTCTGGGATGGATCTGCCTCCCTCCTAACGCTTGGCACACATTAATTCTTTCTGCGCCCATGGGATGGGTCCCAGCGTGCAGAGAGCTGCTCCACGCACCGTCCTGCTCCCCCAGCCAGGAGCTGTTCCATTTTATTCCATTCTGTTCCATTCTGTTCCCCCAAACCCTTCAAAACCACCTCTTCTCCTTCCTCGCTGAAATGCAGTCTTAGACCTCATTTTTTTTTTAGGAAAATCCTTTTCCTGGTGCCCCTCACTGCTCTCTCAGGAGCTGCCCGCATTCCCAGGTCCTGCTGTCCTGCGCTGCCGCAGCTCCCACCCCGCTGCTGCCCACCCCATCTCCCAGCTCACCTGCCTCTGTAACCAAGCAGAAATCACACCCCACAGAAGAGTTAAACCAGCCTGGAGAGTTGCTTCTGCCCCACTTTGCTGCCTGAACGCCGTCCAAAAGGAATTACGCAGCACAAAAACCCCGGCCAGGAGCACTGAGGCTCCGCAGGGACAGACAGACAGCAGCAGCACCGGCCACCCCGTCCTCTCCAGGATTTTCCCCCCAAGGCCATTTCCATTCACAAACACCAATGGGTTTTCTTTCCCCGAGCTGCCAGCTCTGAACCCCCAGCCTGGGGCTCTCCCCTGGCAGGCGGCGCTGCCTGGCCCTGTCCCCACACTGTCCTTGTCCCCTCCGGCCACAGGGACCCCGAGGAGGCCAACACAAACTGCCAGTGGGACGCCAGGCGTAACACCGACAAATCTGCAAATAAGTGTTGAAAATAAGAAGAAAAGAAGGAATGAAAGGAGCCAGAGGAAGGAATCTGCTCGGGGAACAGCTCCATCTGGGCTTGGCACCAGGGCGCACTCACCACATCGCGGCTGAAGGGCCCATGGGCTCTGGCCAGGACGGAGCTGCTGGCCCCGGCCCCGCAGGCTTCGGCCAGTTCAAACGCTGAGCCTGCAGGAATTCTCTGCTGAAACGGGGGCCACACAGCCAGGCATTCCTGAAAAAACAAAAGAGGTGCGTGCTGCCCTCGCTCCCCCGCCCTGGCCAGGCCCCCAGCAGCAGGAGCAGCATCACCTCAGGTCTCTGTCCCACAGAGTCGTCGCTTCCTGCCTGGGCTTCATTTATCCCACGTGTTTATTTTCTATACAGGTAGTCCTGAAATATGGCAGTTTGGACTTTCGAGGCTTCCCTGCTCACTGGGGTAAACCCCGCATGTGGGATGACGAGGAGATGGAATCAGCCAGCGCTGATTCTGTGCTCTGGCTTCTGCCAGCTCCACAGAGCCTCTGGGGGCTTTGGGGGGTTTTGTTTCTTGGCCTTTTTTTGCCTTTTTTTTCTCCCTTTTTTTAACTGAACTCATTCTTTTAACACTTCCTAGCTTCAATATTTTCAAAAGTTAGAAATAAGAAAAAAAAAAAAAAAAAGCTCTGCTGAGATCTACTTTTCCAGGTTGTCATGAAAATAAGAGAATCTCCCAGGATGCCATGAGTGATTGCTGGGACGTGCCAATGGAACAGCGACCACAGGTCCTGTTCTGGGAGGATAACAGTGCTCCCCCACCTCACCAGGACCTTAAATCTGGGCATTTTGGGACAGAGCCTCTCTGTGATGATGACAACAGGATGCTCAGCCCCAGCTGGAGCAGTGCCATGACCATCCCCCAGCTCAAGGATCAAGAATGTGAATTAAAAGAAAGAAAGAAAAAAACCCCTCTTTGAAATCAGTTTTAAGTAAACAAAAAATTGATCTCACAAGCTTCAGTAACCACAAGCATAAATTTGGGGTTGGCTGGGCTCTGTTTTGCTTGGGCTCCTCTGCATCACATATGAAGCCTATTTTAGGATGATTTGCTTGAGCGGTTCAGCACATCACCAGGGCCAACGTGCACTGCACAGTCACCCAGGAGCCGCTGCTGTCCCCACGGCCACGGGGAGAGGGAGTGGCAGAGCTGGTCTGGAGGGCAAACAAAGCCCCTCACCCCTTGGGCGAGCCCTGGCACGAGTTCTCCCACTCAGCCTCTCCTGCTGCTGGCCACGTTCTCAGCTACACTGAGCCTGCTGCCTGTTTTTATCCCCAGCCTGGAAGGAGCTCCTGGATGCCTGTCCTTGCGCCAAGACAGGCAGCTGTGGCAGCTGTCACCTCCCCAAGGCAGGGACAGAGGCACGGCACAGCCAGTGATCTCCACACTCCCACAGCTCGGCTGCAGCAGAGGGAAAGCAGAGCCCTGCCCTGCCCGAGGAGTGGCAGGAGAATGGCACAGCCGCAGGGAGGAACATCTCACCACAACCTTCTGGAGACACAAGGGCCTGGGGGAGGCTGTCCTTGGCCAGAGGCTGGGAGCTCCTGCGCTCCCAGGCAGAGGGAAGGCAGGGAACTGCTGCCAGCCTGGCCCTGGACACTCCTCTGCTTCCCAAAACCTTCCACCCATTCCAACAGCAGCCACTGCCTGCCCCCAGCTCCCTCAGCACCCCCAGGCTCAGGGCACACTGCTATGGTCAAAACACTCCTTCCCTACCTGCTGGCAAAGCAGGAGCAGGGAGGAAGAGCCATTCCCTCATCCTCACAGGAGAGGGGAGGCCAGGCTTGGCTGGGAATAGGAACCCCCAGGTAATGGGGTGAAGGGAGCAGGACCCCCAGGCAATGGGGGATGAGCTCAGAGCTCTGGGGTGGATGCAGCCCGACGCAGAAGCACAAATCCAGCACAGAACAGTGCAGGCTGCTGTGAAATCAAAGTATAAATTGCCGGGGCTGACACATCAGTGCCGAGGCTGGAGGCCACACACAGCTGGAGCTTCACCTGCCCTGACAAAAAGAGCAAACCGAACTCACACCTATCAAACGCTGGCAGCTCATCCCCAAGTATTTTGCATTTAAAGAATGGCTGCTGTTATCTTCCAAAACTCTCTGATTAAAATCTATGTCTAACTGGAATGACTGCAGGTTGGCTGCTTTTATTCATTCCCTATGAGCGAACTGCTCGGTTTTCCAGAATCCCAGCACAGAAACGCTCCCCACTGAGATGAACAGGACGTGCTTTTAGTGGTTTAGCAACTGTGCATCCTGTGTGTCCTCCGTGACAGCCACGAGCCCCACCACGGCTCCCTCACACTGCTTTAAGCACATCTGCACTTTTGTAGGAATTTAATATAAATACATATTTATATCTGGTCCAGGAGTTGGACTTGATGATCCCTGCGGGTCCCTTCCAGCACAGGATATTCCGTGATTCTGTGATATATTTGTCATACGTTCAGGAAGGCTGACTTTTCAAAGTCTTGCAGGGTTTGGAACAAGCAACCATTATAATCAGGAAAAGAGCAGAGTGAGACATCTCCCATCTTTTTATGGAATAAAAGTCCCATTTCTATCATTGCAGGGATAGATCAGATATTAAACTCAAGCTACCTGAATACTGGAAAAAAAAAATCTACAAAGGATTCTACAACGAAAATTCCGTACTATTGTTGTGAGATTTTAACATTTCAAGACAGGCGGGAAAAATATTTCTCACCTACCACAGGAAATCAACTGGAATTTCTGTGGGAAAGAGCCTGACCTGCTGAAGCACACAAAGATCACACGGAGACACGAGGGCCAGGGCAGCACCTCACCTCACTCGCCAAAGTCAGCTCAGGTGTGAGCATCACCTTGCACAGAACCTGGATCTCTTCCCCCCACAACAGCGTCTTCAAGCCCTGTGTGGTTCTGGTGCATGCCTGGATGGAAAGAATAATTCCAATTATCCATTAGCTGCCATTGTTCGGCATTACTGACGTTCTGTATTCTGCTGCTGCTGCTTAAAACCTGCCATGGTTGGCTGGAGGAAACCGGAGGATGGCCCAGGAGGTTTCTTAAGTGTGGTTTCCATCAAGATATTTCACTTTTAAAAATTTTTTATGCTTTTGCTGATTTTATTCCAATCTAACAGATCTTAATCTCTCTATCAGCAGCATCTGCACTGCTGTGAGAGAGCAGCATCTCCGTGGACAGATGAGAGGGGGCACAAGGGACAAAGCCTCCGTCCCCAGGGCTTGTCCTCCCTGGTCTCAGCAGCCTGCAATGTCCCACTCCAGAGCACAGGAGCTTTAACCACCTGCTGCCAGCGGGAAATGACAATGACAGGGAGAAAAGGCAGATTTTATTGTGTCTGGAGGACTGCAGCGCTGTGAAGCTGAAGTATTTAAATAGACAAGAATCTTTTGTCCAGGAAACTGAGCACTAATAATAACATTTCCTCCCGCAAAGAAGGCTTCTTCCCAGCTGCTTTCCACGGTCTCTGCCTCCTCCTGTTCTCTGGCACTGTCCCAGACCTCGTCACCCCCCTTTCCCCTCTCAGGCTACACAACACCCCACGGTTTTCCAGGCTGCCTTCACTCCACGCCCCAGCTTTCCCTCCTCCACCAAACATCCGGATTTTCTATTTGATTCCCTGCTCTGTTTTCTCCTCCAGGCTGCCTTGGCAAGCACACACCAGAAAGAGGAAGCCTCTCCTCTGGTTCTGGTGCCCAGAGCCACGGCACACCCCAGTCCCCCCATCCTTACTGGGAGAGCCTGGCCCTGCTCATACACACAGAGCACGGGACACCAGCACAGAGTCACCACCAGCACCTTTTCCCAAATGCCCACAGCTTCCCAAAGCTACGGGGGAATTTTAAGAGGGATGAAAGAGGGCACGGCCCAACATTCCATCTGCTCATCAACTTTCCAAACCCTGGCCAGAGCATGGAGGTGCTCCAGCTCTCCAACCAGCTACAAATTATTGAATTATTCATTCATTTCCTATGGGCACGCTTCCCAAGTCAGCCCTAAGGGAAATCCACCCCCGGACACCCAGTCCTGTGTGTGGGTGTCAGGATCCACTGCTGCGGCAGCAGAAAGACACTCGGGGTAGCTGGGTAAGGGAAGGCAAGGGAATTTCCTGGAGCAAAGACCAAGCCCTGATTTGTTCCTGCCAGCACAGAACAATATGCTGGAGGAGCCAGCAGCCATCCCCTGAGGGAGCAGAGCTGTGGTTCCCATCCTCCCCTCTGGAATAACATCCCTGTCCCCATGGCTGGTGGGTCAAACACCAGTGGTGGCAGGAGCCAAGGGCTGGGGGTCCCCTGGGACCATCCCACTGCACCCTTACAGCCTCC